>NC_089838.1:19148778-19473778 GCF_035609145.1 Eleutherodactylus coqui
AAAGGTGGACTAGATGAACCAGGTGGTCTAATTCTGCTCTCAATTTTTTTATGTGTCTCTTTGAATAGAACTGAGCTGCATTACCGGACGCAACGCACGGACAGGTGTAGTGTTTTTTTCTGGAAGAAAGCAGCCATTTTTCCTAATCCTAGGCAACCCCTTTATCAAATCTGAAGATATTGGAATCTGGAGGTAGGCCAATTTGTAATAGTTTCACTCTGATAAAAAAATGAGAACAGCATTAATGCTTCTTCCAAGGCATTGATTAATATCATTGTAACTATAAAGAACTTGTTCCAGAGTTACTATGAAACCTTTTAATTAAGTCTTAAGGAATCTTGATAGACCATAGAAGTAATAAAGGGGTAAAAAGACATAAAACTTTCCTTTTAATACCAGAGCGCTACTAGAGATTCCTTCCAAAGATTGAAATAATTCAATTAATTACAGTAATTACAACATTACATTGTAGATGAAGGGCTCTTCATTCCAATCATTATGTAGACCCTTTTGTGCTACACTATAGGTATAATCTGTAGCTTATGTTTGGGTCTCCGATTAGAAGAGTGTTATAGGCCTCGGTACTTCACGGTTCCTTAACAGAATGGGAATTAATTGTTATGAGATTGTCAGGTCTCATCGGGAGGAAAGATGTTAAGAGGTCCAACATTGACGCAAAGTTTCACACATGTCATTTGGTCTCCCAGCGACCGACTCAAGTGGTTTGGAATAATTTGAGCATATTGAGTTATTTCTCTTAGGAAATTGAAGGACTTTGTCAAGAAAGGCAATTTGTAGGACTAATTACGACTTGTATTGAAGTCTACATGGTATCTAAGCATGCTCTTTTCTTCTTTCTCCCGTTTCCCTTTTTCTTTGACCTTCTTAGAAAATGTAGGTGGTTCCATTACTCTAGCACTGTAAGTGAAATAAGATTTTGAATGCAGAACAGCTGGGGGGGGGGGGGGGGGGTATAATGGAATATAGTTGCAAAAAAAAGTAAGTGAACCCTTGGGAATTACCTGCTCTGATTGTATGCAAACAGTTGGTTTTCTATGGGAAGTTATGGAAAAACCATAGCGCAGGGTGCGTGGCTATTTACGTCCTCCTGACCATCTTCAGACACCACATTCATAGTTACATAGTATGTTAGGCTGAAAGAAGACAATGTCCATCTAGTTCAGCCTGTTTCCACCCCCCCCCCCCCCCCCCCCTGTTGAGAAAGGCAAAAAAAAAAATTCTATGAGGCAGAAGGGAATTTCGACCATTTGGGGGGAAAAAATTTCCTTCCCGAATCCATAATGGCAGAATAATCCCTCAGGATAGTTGAAGGGCGTTGGGTGCCCTAACTCAAGGTAAGTGCGGGTCGCAGGGATGGTACCTGCAGCTATTAGAATTTTATGGTATATCCTGTAGGTATGCAAAAAAAAAAAAAAACAAGATTGGAATACACTGACGTACAGAAGCACAGGTTTAAGTTCTTACGGGGGCCTAAAAAACGGTCAGAAAAAATAAAAAAATAGTCAAAAAATATCTATGTAAAAAAAACAAATAAAAATGCTTGTTTGTGTTCCTTAAAGGGAATCTCTCAGCTCGAATATGCTGTCCAAAGAGCAGACAGGAGGATCTCAGAGATTGATATATATAGTTTTATAGGAAAGGATTCAGTATAACCTGTATTTTATTCATTAATATCTCTGCTCATTGTGAGCTGAACAGTCCAATGGGCGGAGCTATCAGTGATTGGCAGCTATCTGTGCATGACTGTACATACAGAAATATCTGTCAGTCACTAAATTTGGCACGAGCATTGATTATGTCAAAAATAGGAAAAGTTAATGGGTCCCAACTCGATTATTCAATTCTAAGCGCAAAAGATTTAGCGTCCAAATTTTACGTACTGAATCTAATTCTCTCACTTTCCAATGTCATAGAAACTTGAAATTTGGCACGAGCATTGATTATGTCATAAATAGGAAAAGTTAATGGTTCCCAACTCGGTTATTCAATTCTAAGCACAAAAGAATTAGCGTTCAAATTTTACGTACAGAATCTAATTCTCTCACTTCCTGATGTCATTTTATATAAAGGAAAAGTCGCATAGTTACCTCCCGTGGTGTTTCCTGGGTAACGCAAAGAACCATGCAAAATGGTGAACATATTTTTTTCCTCTGTATCTCTAAATTAACCACGACTTCATAAGATTTTTTGTGTAAACACCAGATAAACACCAGTACCAAATTAACTCGGGCGAAGCCGGGTATATCAGCTAGTTAAACTATATATCAATCTGTTAAGCTCCTCTTGCTTTATAGTAAGAATCTCATAACCCCAACCATGGATAAATAAAAAAGTTCTGTGTCTTTGAAAGCAGCTATCAGGGCTCAGGTTAACATGGGCCCTTGGACGACACAGTCACTGCGGTCCCCATTAGTAATTTATAGGCTTCACTGTGCTCACTTCGTAATTTAGAAGCTGTGTTCTGCCTCTTTAGTAAATTATAAGTCCCATTCTGCCCCCATGTAATTTATAGGTCCCACATAGATACGGTACCAGAACCAAACTTATTACATAGATCCAATAACAGAATTGAGCTTACTGCATAGATATGGTATAATAACTGAGCTTACTGTGCTATGCTGTGCTGTTTTGAGTAGCATTTTATGCCTGTATGTGCTCTTGAAGCCCCAAATTGCACCTCTGATGCAGATGTGAACATCGCCTTATAGCTGTTGTAAATATGCCTAAATGGGACTCTTGCAGAAATACAGCAGGCAGAAGTCAGAAGCACATCTCCATAGAGGTGATGCTACTGGACATGGAGAGTGACGGTAGGGGGGGGACATGTGGCGGTAGGGGGGAACATGTGACTCCTCCGTGTCTGCCATGAGAAAGGCTAGCCGTAACACAGGTGTCGCGGCCTCAGCCACTTGGAATTAGCTCACTTTGTTTAATCTGACTAAGATCTGGGCAGTCATGGGCCCCCCATTAGCTGGTGGCCAGGGCTGGAGTTATTGCACATCCTCTTCAGAAGTCCGGGCCATCGAGCAGATAGGGAATTGGCAGTACATAAGCGCCGTCCATCTCTGTTCCATAGTGGATGCGGTCAGTTTCCTTAGTAGCGACCAATAAACAAATTTAAAGAAGACTACAGCTTTTCAAGAAAATGGGGCAACAGACATTGGTGATTGGTTTGCTTTCCTATTTGTAGTACATTCAAATGGGTTTCCAAAGATGGGAATACTCATTTAAGTACCAAAGTATGTCGCATCGTTAAAAGGTTAATGAGCTGATCAGTTTCCGGACACCATTTTAAAAGCTTTAATGTGGACTTTTTATGCTTTATGTTTCTTTAAATTTTATACGTTGAGAGTGGGTCTTATTTCTCAGAGGCTATTTGTACTTCGTTACCTCCCACTCTAGTTATAGTAATTTTTCCCAGGAGTGTTGAATATTCACGTTGCTTTCTAACCTCTTGTTTCCTCCAGAACGACTTAAGAATTTTTTAATGTTGCAGTTGTAAATTGAGGAGTTTAGATGGAAATGTTTGAAAATAAATTGGCTGCGTTGACTACAACTGGCTTGCATGTTGACTACCGCCACTACTTCCGTAGAACAGGAGTGATTTCCCGTGTTGCATGAGTCTGGATGGTAATGGAGTGAGCCCCTAGGAGTGAGAGAGCATTTATAAGTAACTACTTCTTCTCAAGGCCAGTGCAGAGGTACAATATACTCATCTGATTTTCCTACATGGCAGTCTGGAGCCAGGATCTCCGCGTAGAGGTACACCCTTTAATTATCACACCTACGAGTCTACAAGACCGGGGTGGAGGTACTGCAATATAATAATCTTTAGTCACACACGAGCGTCTTTGAGCCTATAAGAGCCGTGTGGAAGTACTATGTTTTCTGTTTAAGTCTAGTCTTCTACCTGTACTGTAATGTCTCAAAGTGAACTGGCTTGTAATATTTGTTGCCAAGTTTTTCAAGTAAAGTTTACCGGGCTCTAACCATTCCTAGAGACCCATGGTACTCCAGAACTGACTGTGGCTGCATTTATTCTCTGCCTCATACCAGTGTGTATAGGAACGGTGGCATCACCCATGACAATTAACTCCTGTTTAATGGACATTCCCTATCCTAGGGCTGTCCCAGGTGGCCTGCAGTATTGCCCTGGCCTTGGCTGCGTGTGTCCCTCCAGGAAGGAGTTTGGTAAGTCCCGCTGTGACAAGCCAACACTTTACCCTCCCAGCTCCCCACGTATGTCAGGTGTCCAGGGTCTCCCTTTGGGATGCTGTACTGCCACCACTAACCAATGGCTAAACTATCCGACAGGTAGATCAGCCATGCCACACGCATAGTCATCACACTTCAGAGTTATGGATCCCTTAAAGCGTTCAAGGAAGACTACTAAAGTTTAAATCTTTATTCTACAAAAAAGTGCCACAAACAGTATAAAACAAAAGGGACAAAATAAGAGAAAATACCAGTCTATGTTGTTTCCAATAGGTTTGATACGTGAGGAGCCACTGCAAAAAGGGGGGTGGACAGACTGTAACTAGGTGCCACTTCTGGAGTCTGACATCTTAAAGAGCAGACCCACTTGGTTGTAAAATCTCCACCGAACCATACCCCAAGTATTGATCAGGGGGGGGTCTCACAGTTGAAACTCCCGCTGATTGCTAGAATGAGGGGGCTGCAGTGCTCACTCAAGATCTGAGCCCACTCGGTTATGTGCGCTTATTTTTGGCTGCTTCCGGCAGTTAAAGGCGGCCTTATAGAAGTATACAGAAGACATTTTTCAATATATTATATGGTACATTACTAGAGATGAGCGAGCGTACTCATTAGGGTGTTTTTGCACTCGAGCACCGCATTTTCCGAGTAACTGACTACTCGGACGAAAAGATTCAGTGTGCGCGGGGGGGGCGGCGTGGTGGAGCGGGGGGTAGCAGTGGGGAACAGGGGGGAGCTCTCTCTCTCTCCCCCCCACTCCCCTCTGCAACCCCCCGCTCACTCCTGGCGCCCCCCGAATCTTTTCGCCCGAGTAGTCAGTTACTCGGAAAATGCGGTGCTCGAGTGCAAAAACGCCCTAAACAAGTACGCTGGCTCATCTCTATACATTAGCCTTTTGGTGAGGTCCGAAAAAAAGGGGGAACAGATATGCACAGTTTGTATGAAGTTTGGGAGCCGAAGCCACACCTTAGCCGATGATACCCGGCTGCAAAAGCTGTGACTGGTGATAACTCCGATCAGAGTCATTAACCCTTTAGATGCCACTAGACAGTACAGAAAGAGGCAGCATTCATGGCAATCATTTAAAGATAAAAGGACATTTTATTCCATTGTGGTCCAAAATAGATAGCAATGTTTCGATCCACTCAGGGATCTTTGTCAAGCCTACATAAATACCTCTGATACCACTGTCTGTTCTAGCAATAGCCTTTAAATGGCCCAACAGAGGAATGGAGCTCCCTCTGTCACTTGAACACCCCCTACAGGCAATTAGATCACTGGGTGCCCTCCTGGTGTCATGGCAACCTGGGGCCTTGTAAAGGTCCTCAGAGCTGTCATGTATTTCTGCCTTTTAAGACGTGGCTGTGGCAGGGCTTAATACAGTGTTATTAAAAACAATCTTACCGATGTGAAACACTCATAACTCACATTAACCCCTTGAGTGGCAGGTTTCCTACCACCCTGTCGTGCCCACCAGGGCAGGTTTTTTAAAATGGTCTAATCATTGAATTTCAACTAGTTTTGCAGTTGCGTCTCAAGAGCCATAACTTTTTCATTTTTCCATTGACATGGCCATATGAGGGCTTGTTTTTTGCGGGACAAGTTGTGATTTTTTAAACAGGGGGGAGGAAAAAAAGAAATGGGGAAAAAAGAAAAAAAGGGGCGATGTCATTAAGGGGTTAAATAATGTATTAACTTCCTTCTCTGGGTCATTACGACACACACGGATACCACATGTGTGATTGTATTTTTGATTTTTTATAAAGTAAAGGGAGACAAGTGTTTTTTTTTATTTTTTAATAATTTTTTTACTTTTTTTTTTTTAAATTTTTTAAATTTTTTTTTCTTTTTTTGTCCCTTTAGGGGACTTCCACAGGGACCCATCAGGACCCCTGATCACATTCCGGGGGTCCGATTGTGACAGCCCTTTACATGCTGCAGTGACAACCCTTTACATGCTGCAGTCACATAGACTGCAGCATGTAAAGGGTTAACACAGCAGAGATCGGAGGTTTTCTCTGATCTCTGCTGTAAGAGCTGGTACCTAGCTGTCCTCTGACAGCTAACAACCAGCTCTCCCTGCCACAGAGACCATCGGCTTGCTTCTGACAAGCCGATGGTCTCTATGGCAACTTGTAAACAAAGCAGGACATTGCCGACATGTCGGCAATATCTTCTGCTGGTTTTTCAAAGCCCTTGCTTTGTTCTCGGTGGGTCTGTGCAGGTAGAGCACACTGTCACAGCTTGTGGCATTGTGCTCTGCAGCTCCCATAGTGATACATAGCCCGGAAATCTTCCGGGCTATGTTGCTATGAGCAGTGGAGCTCGTCCCGGAAAATTTCCGGGCGTGCCACTCAAGGGGTTAAATGACACTCAGACGCGGATATTTGGTATCAATGGAAACAGAAACTCAAAACGCTTTGTTGCAACGCATCAAAATGTTTTCCACATCAGTGAGCCCCTTTTGTCACACAGATGGAGCCTGTAGTCAAGCTCCTGCCATACATGTTGCAGCGGATCACGACTGACTGATGCAATGGCTTCAGTGATGCATCCTCACAGATTATGCATGGTGGTAAGGAGGCATGTAGACCCTAACACTCCCCCAGAGGAAAAAATCACAAGGCGTAAGGTGTGAAAGAATGTCTCCTTGCTTGGAGGCCAAGGAGGAAGTTTGCTATTGTCACTACCTGCATGGCCAATCCATCTATTTGGTAGCCACCTCTTGAGCTCACTTCTGACTTGATTGTGAGAATTCGGGGTGGGGGAGAAGGCAGGCCGCATCCTGTTATAAGATGAAACCTGGGATCTCCTGTTCCAGCTGCGGCAGAAGCCATATCTATAGCACGTCCATGTGCGAAATCCCCGGGATTGTTTCCTCATGTAAAAAGAAGGGTCTGGACACTTTCTTACAGGTTATAGCACAAAACACGTTCACTTTGGGGGAGTCGCACATATGCTTCACGTAGACAGATGGAGCTTTCCTGCCCCAGATTCTGACAGTACATTTGGTCACTTTGCCCAAAAGGTGGAAGGCGGCTTAATCACTAAACACTGAAGATTCCATGAACCAATCAGCTTTCATTACAGTTTGCAGACTCTCACAGAAGGAATGTCGTTGCTCTTTGTCTTCCCGTTTCAGGACCAGTAACAGTTGCAATCCATAGGGATAATATTGCACACACAGTCAGCTGCGGGACGTTCCATTCTCCACTTGTTCTGACGGTGGATTTCTGAGGACTTTGTTGAAATTTGCATGGACACGCTCCACTGTTTCCATGCTTACTGGTGGACGGACAGATGATTTTTCGGTTATGGATGTCACGAGATGCCACGAGATCTCGGCAGTCACATGATCGCTGGCTCACCTAGTGGAAGAAATGCTTTCACTTCTTAGTTCATAGCGCTCATTGAGTGCTATGTACTGAGGAAAGAAGTAGGCAGAAGTGGTAAAAACTGCTTCTTCCTTCTCTTCCGGGTTCTCAGCTGTGACTAACAGCGGAGAACATGACCTGCGTCTGCTTGATTGCAGGAGCAAAGTCTTTAATCCTGCACTGTATTTCTGCAATCAAGCGGGATTAAACCCCAGGTCCAAGTGCCATAAATTGACAATGCTTGGTCCTTAAGGGGTTACATTTTTTTTAAAAAATGTAGTATAGTCACACATGTAAAATTGCGATCAATCAAATTACTATCTTGTCCTTTGAAAGCCTTCAGAAAAAAAACACAACTCCATAATTGCGCTTTTCTGGTCTCGAAGATGAAATGTAAAAAAAAGGTTATCAAAAAGTCACATCTACCCCAAAATATTACCAATACAAACTATAGGTTGTCCTACAAAATAAGAGCCTTCGGGCAACTCACCGATGGAAAAAATAAAATTATTTCACCATATATGATTTTTTGAAAGTGGGGGGTGTAGCAAGTTGGGGTACACTTGCCTGCGGATTGCCGACCTCCTGCACATGAAAATGGCACACCACACGTGTAGAAACTGCTCAGGAGATGTGGATTTCTTTATCTTTCTCCTGCCAGCCTTTATTTGTCACCACTGCAATCACAAAACACAGCAATATGATCCAACGTCAATATACGCAGTCCATATGCACCCCACTTGGGTGTGAGTCCAGGGTTGTCGCCCCTGTCGGACTCTGGCCTCTGCTAGGCCACTAGCCTGCAGCATCTCCTCTGCTGCTCTGGTCCTCTCTGGCTCTCTCAGCCAACATCCCCCTGGGTGTGGCAGGAATGTACTCTTATATCCCACTTCCTGACCACACCTATGGGCGTTTTCCCTTTTCTCAGGCACCAGAATGCCTGTCTGTTGCCCCCTACAGGCCATTCTCTGTAGTGCACCTCTACAGGGGATAAAACCAAATAAATACAAAAACTAAGAATGGCCATGTCTTAAATAGGATTAAATGGTACCTTAAAAAAAAATGCAATTTATCACGCAAAAAAAGAATCCCTCATACAGCTTTGTTGATGGAGGAAAAAGGCAGTATTAAAAAAAAAAAATGGCCCCAGTCTCCAAGGGGTTAAGCAGTGAGGTTGGTAGCGTCCTTTACGGATTTTATGGAAATCATGTCACTTACATGTGAGAAAAGAAGGGGAAGGAAGAAGATTTTGTAAACACATTTGGCAGCTTTTGAACACCTTAAAATCAGGATAATTTATATGTATCACTTAATTACGTAAATCCGTAATATAAAAGCTGACTAAATGCGGATCCAATATTATATAAGTATATATTCAAATCCTACTTCTCAGCAGATTACTATGTCTGTCTTCTCCGTCTCCCTCTCACCTTCACCATTTCTTTAGGACCTTGACAGCTTAATTATTGATTTTCAGCTACAGTCCTGCCTTGTCTCTGAAAGTACCGTCTAAAACTTCCCGTGTGCTTTCTCTAAAGTATCCAGCAGGAGTAATGAGATCAGCGGTCTTAGTCATAGATCAGTGACAAGTGGTAATAAATATCCTGGGAAAATGCTTTTAGCCTCGGGAGGTATCACAGTCACATCACTCAACTGAGGAGCTCTATTGTGACTACAGTTCTGCAACTTTAAAAAAAAAACATATACTATATATACACTGCCTCACAGAGAAAATGCCACAGCATGAAGACTTTGTGGCAGCGTTATACAATTTTTAGAGTATGTTCAGATAAAACAAGTCATGCAAATTGTTGCAGTTTTGGGCAATCACGTCGTTGAGGCGCACCGACTGCATTCAGAAAGTGGAGCTGGGGTGATATGATGATGACAGACTCAATCCACATGACTGCGCCTTCTGCTCTAGGTACCAATGAGTACCTTAGGGGTCATCTCTCTGGAATCCCTCAGTGTTTAATGTTCCCTTCCTTCTCTTTATTATCCTCTTTGGTGTAGAGACTGATTGGCTGACCGGCAGGTTTATCCCCGAGCCAGCCAACTGATCAAATTGGAAGTGTATTTTTTCTGGCTTCTGGTTATTTTCTTGCCTCAGGTGTCCCTACTGTAGGGTTTATCCATCTGTGCCTAGTTGTGTTAGCATTTCCATTTGCAATATGTTCTTCTCTATCCTCCATCTAGGGATGGGCTGCTGCTAACGGGACGATTATCCTGCTTTAAGGCAGGGTCTGCCAAGCCATAGTTGGTTAGGGAGAATATTCCCTCTCCTGTATTTCGTGTTTGCCTTGTTTGGTGATGGTGGACATTTATACGATGGTTCACTGTGGACATTACTACATCTCAGTCTGCCGTTTTGGTGACATTCGTGGAGGGCACCCTACATGAACGTAACACATGGGATCTTAGTCTGTGATAAATGTTGCTTTTGTTGCTTTTGATGTCTGGATGATGATAAGGAGTGAAGATGCCCCTAAAACTCTCTTGAGATCCACTTTATCTAATGGATGAGTTTGCTAAAAGTTTCTTAATAGGCCTATATGTAGCTGGTTGGTCTTTGCGTCGTAATGCATCAGAAACTCAATGAGATGCCACAACTGTGGGTCAAATTTTGAGAAGGTGGTCAGCAAAACGAAATGTGCATCATTGTAGTTCGACTGGAGATCTGAGTTGTACATAACAACAAACTGATCGAAGCATCCAGTGTCATAGAGTAGTCGATCCACAATCCATAGCTGGCAACATCCTGTGATTGTATTGACGATAACAGTTTCATCTAAATTGGCTGAGGCGGGTTTGTGGTCAAACTGTTCATTGGGAAGACTGTTCCGCACACAGCAATCATGGTGAATGCTTGCATTAGTGTCACTCTAGAGGTAACTGGCATGATGAATGGCACAGTGTGGTGTTCAGTGACAAATCACGCTTCTGTTTCAGTAATGCTGATTGTTGAACAAGGGTATGGAGGCAACGTAGCAATTGAGCTGATACCTACTTCATTTTGGAGCACCATGTGGCTTGTCAACGTGGAGTCATGGTTTAGGGTGCCATCAGTGTCAACAGCCAATTACCTTTAGTATGCATTAGAAAAAATTAACAGCACACTGTTATGTTGATGAGGTGCTGCAGTCCATTACACTACCTTATCTTCAGGGCATAACCAACATTATTTTCCAGCAGGGTAATATGAACCCACACCTTAGCTGGCATACTCTCCATGGTGTCAGGATGATTCCTTGGTCAGCAGGATCCCCAGATATCTGTACAATTGAGTATCTTTGGGACACAATTGGACATCTAGTGAATGCACTCCGACAGCCTTGTAATAAAGATGAAGTGTTGACTATGGTCAATACCACATGGTCAGCACCACCCCAGGAGAGTATTCAAGCACTCATTGACTTGATGTCACATTCCATTAACCCAAAGAAAAGGCAATATGAGCAGCATAGAGGGTGCAGAAAATCTTCACATCAAAAAATGATTCATCTTTATTGTATCCACATTTTAAAAGCAATGTTTTGACCACTTATAATGGTCTTTATTAGAGATGAGTGAGTATACTCGCTAAGGCACATTACTCGAGCGAGTAGTGCCTTAGCCGAGTATCTCCCCGCTCATCTCTAAAGATTCGGGGGCTGGCGAGGGGCGGGGAGCGGCGGGGGAAAATGGGGAGGAAAGGAGGGGAGATCTCTCTCTCCCTCTCTCCCCCCACCCCGCTCCCTGCCGCAACTAACCTGTCACCCGCGCCGGCCCCCGAATCTTTAGAGACGAGCGGGGAGATACTCGGCTAAGGCACTACTCGCTCGAGTAATGTGCTTTAGCGAGTATACTCGCTCATCTCTAGTCTTTATTAAGCTGATAAAAACCTCTTACACATGTACAATA
Organism: Eleutherodactylus coqui; assembly: GCF_035609145.1. Lineage (NCBI taxonomy): Eukaryota > Metazoa > Chordata > Amphibia > Anura > Eleutherodactylidae > Eleutherodactylus > Eleutherodactylus coqui. The sequence continues at coordinate 19,160,289 of NC_089838.1, forward strand.
TATAAAACACATTAACCAATCACAAACAGGACCACTAGACAAACCTCTCATTCCCAGGTGTCAGTAGGGGTCATCGAAAATCGGCATCAGGTGCAGAGACTAATGATCCAATAGTACCTCCCCATATAATCTCCTATTATGGCTATATCAAAATCATAGATACTGACAGCCTCACATCTCCTCAATTGCGCATCTGCTAGATTATCAAAGTCAGCTCCAAATTTCAGTCCTGATTAATCTAAAAATCCACAAAGCGCATGCGCCAGCTATCGGAAGTCTCGTGAGAACTCCAACACATAGCCGCGGGATCTGTATTCTAATGTTCCATCTGGATTATTAGAGAAGTCATACTGCGCATGCGTAGGCTGCCAGGGTTCTCACAGGAGCTCCGTCACCTAACTGCAAGGTCCATGTTGAACTATGAATTACCGTGCATGCGTTCAGTGTATCAAGCGTACTCCATAGCAATGTGTCTTAGTGTCCCCAAGAGTGTTACCATGCAAGCGCAGTGCGACCTTACTGTGTAGGATAGCCTCAATGATATCCGGATGAAAGGCTAATCAGAGGATTGTTAACTACAAGTTCATAAAGGAACACATAAGGTAGTCCAATGGGACACAATTGGACATCTGATGAATGGGCTCCGACAGCCTTGTAATGTCGATGAACTGTGGACTATTGTCGTAACTTGAAGCTCCCGGGCCCCGATGCAAAACTTGTAACAGGGCCCCCAACTATAATGCTTTATTCATAGTACTGGGTTCCCTATATGGAGAAGAGAGGCCTTATGGGCCCCCTAAGGCTCCTGGGCCGGGGTGCAACCGCATCCCCTGCATCCTCTATAGTTACGCCCCTGGTCAGCACCACCCCAGCAGAGTATTCAAGCACTCATTGAATGGATATCACATTCCATTAACCACTGATTATTCTGTTTATTAGGCCACAAGAAACATATAATTGTTTGAAATTGAAATAGATTGTTCAGAACTTAATTTCTATCTGTGAGTTGAGTTTCATCTCTTCGTGGTGTGGCAATTTCTCTGTGAGGCAGCATATGTAGAAAACTGTAATTGCAATTTCTATGAATATTTAGAATTCGAAAATATAGTGCAGGCACTTAGTGAGGATCAGATGTATCACTGACTGAGTTGACTTTGGGCTACTGCTGAGGGATGCACAAAGGAGTCCCCTAGTTTTCCCTCCTTAACCCCTCTATGAGGGATCTGGTCTTCACTGCAGGGAGCACCATCCCACTTACCTATGAGTAGCATCAGTGCAGTGACAGCTGGCACTGGTGGGTCAGCGGCATCAAAGCCAGGTACGAGACGTACAAGCAGGTGCGTAGTCGATATATAGTAACAGGCTGAGGTCAGGACTGAGTCTCCTCGACTTAATAAGGATTAGAACGATGAGCAATGGTTGGGGTAATTTGCTATTAATTGTCTGTAACCTGATAAATTGGTGCCTCTTTGATTTAGTGGGTTTAATAATGAAAACTTTGGAAATTGCTTCTATTTATCAAACTAACGTGGCGTATAAGGTCTCCTTAATTATGATTTCGCAAGGGAAAGAGAAACTGTTTTTGTAAATGGAGATTTAATGTCTTATGGGGCGATACAGTTTTTACTAAAATAATAAAAAATGGTCTTAGATGCCTTTGTAGAAAGAAATAATTCGACAAAGCAGGGGTGTAGTGGGGCCAGGCCATCGCCCAGACCTGGGATGTAAGAAGGGGCTCTAAAAAGAGAATTACTTTCTGTTTGGGCCCCCAGTCTGCAAAAGGTGCTGCAGAGGTATTGTTCCATCTTCCTTATTTGCATATATTACCCAGAGGAGCATCATGGTTTAGGTATGGGTACGGGTATGGGTACAGATACAGATAGAGGGCGGGCCCCAGCTCACCTTTTGCATCAGGGCCCCTGAGCCTTTAGTTACGCCCCTGGGAGCATGCATGGCCTTATAAGTCTCCTCACTCACATCCCAGGTGCTCTCCTTAAGGAGTGATGATACCCCTCCTAACCCAATGTAGCCTAATGCATAGATAAAAAGTTAAGCTAAAGCAGCACAACTAATCTTTTGTATAAGGGTTTCAAGCTATAACAAATCATTCCACTAGATTTTCCTTTAACAAGCTGTCGAGTTCTTTGCAAACAAACCAATTTATTTTTTTCTTCACATCTCCACATTACGCCATGATATTGATTATCTATGTTCTGCATCAGAGTAGAAAATATTTGATCTCCTTCACACTGGTTAAATTAGTAAAGGCGTATTAGCAAAATCCTCTGCTTCTCACTTCTTTGGAGAGTTCTAATAATCCACAGGGTGTCTGCAGTTGGACTGGGAAGTGACAGAAGATAGATAAGCAGTACTAAGGCAATGTCAAGCCATTTTTAACCATGTACTCTACCTATTCACAGAGGAAAACAGGATGAGCCATCGGCTATTCATAGTATCCTGGATGCAGAGGCAACTGTAACTGAAAATAGATACAATATATGAACAATACTTATCTGTATAGGTGGGCTCGGCCATTTTCCTTAAAATGTGTGACACTGCAATGTTATTTTCTTATATGCAGTAATTTCTCCTTAAAGGAGGACCCCCGCCAAAAAAAAAGTCAGATCATGGGAGTCTCACCACTGGACCCACCCATTCTTAGAGCAGAGGTCCCATGTCCCCCTCTCATCCTCACTGTAGGCTCCCCACACCCCATAGTGAGGAAGAAATGCAATAGAGTAGCAGTCAAGCATGCACAATATTACTCCAGTCATCTTCAATCAGACTGCCAAGTAGCCAAGGGCTTGTACTTTTCTATTTCTATCAAACCCATTGAAATGAATGGAGCGGCACCATGCATGCTCCATTCTTCTCACTGCAGGAGGAGGAATGGGGGTGGGAGGCAGGCAGGCAGAGGACCACCGTTGTTGGGATTGGGGGAGGTCAAGCTGTGAGACCCTCACCAATCAGACTTATCACCTGTCCTATGGATAGGTGATAAAAGTCAATTTTGGTAAGTTGACAAGTTTTTCCTGAAGAGGCCCAACAAGTCTTGGTGGCATATGGTGACCTCAAGAGGAATGCTGCCTGGTAAGGTTCGAGCAAAAGAGTTCCAAGGCAGAAAGTACAAAACTGTGTCTAATGTGTGGACACCAATTTGCCCAAGTGAGCCTGGTTGCAGCTGTTGGCAATATAAGAGACTCTAATATTACCAAGGCTGGGCTTACACGAGCGGGTCGGAATCCGCATGTGGGAGGCTGGCAGTGGATTCTGGCTGTGAGTCTGGATGGTGACCCTATGTATGGCGCATAATTGTATTGCATATGACTGCGTACATATGCAGGTGGACATAGGCAGTGCAGCTGTTTGTTTGCATCTCCCTCTTCATCGATTAGCGATGGTGCAGGCACCAACAGCCCATACATAATGTAATTGCGCATAGGCTGCCGATACATCTGCGACGATACAGCACAATGGTCTCTAAGGTCGTGGATTCTGTGGTAAAATAGAGCATGCTGCAATTTTTCTTCCGGTCGCAGAATATACAATTCATACCCGCAAGTGTAAAGAAGCTTCGAACCGTCATGCCTTTCAATGCCCACATATTACTGTGGTTTGTCTATGCGGACAGCAAAAGCAGAATCCGCAATTCAAATCCGGCCATGTGAGACCGGCCCAAGGTAAAATAGCAACTGCATGTAAGGCTGAAAAAACAGATAGCTGTCTATCCAGTTCAGCCTATTATTCCCCCCCCCCCCCTAAAAAAATGTTGATCCAGAAGAAGGAAAAAAACCCTAATAAGATAGAAGTCAATTTTCCTCATTTTAAGGGATAAAAATTCCTTCCCGGCTCCAATCTGGTAATCAGAATCACTCTAGGAGCACCTATGCAGTTAGGGGGCTTGAGGTACTTTGGTGGTAATATATTTGAAATTTCAACCGCTCCCCAACGCTTATTGGTTGTCAAGTCCACTGAACACACATAAACATGTGCTAGTGGTGTTCGAGTGAAGACTCGCTGCTACAGTCCCTCGCTGACTCAACACATTTAGAGACCAGCAGGGATTGCTTGTTTGAGGATCACTTGCTCGTCTTTATATGTTTTTGAAAACCAATGAGCATTAAGTGGGAGAGAGAAATGTTCAATAAAAGGTGGGAGCCAATCAGTGTTCAGTGGGAGACGCACACTGAACAATCGCACACCTCCCTGCAAACTTATTGACTAGTTGTTGGGAGACAATGATTACCTGTTTACATCAGACAATAATGAATCAACCAACGACTATTTTTAGGTGAGCTGTGAAATAGCAACTAGTGCATAAATTCTCCCTAGTTGATGGCCATTTTTATGGCTGTTTCTGGAATCTCTTGTTATTATAGTCTGGCTGTCTGCATGCTACTATGGTATATGGTAATTGAGCTGCCCTGCAGTATCAGGTGATGCATATTTGGCTTCTTTTTCTGTGAGTTATGTCTTTGTACATTTTTTCTCTCACCTTTGTGATTTCATTTTGCTATTAGTGAAATAGGTTCTGACGTACGCATGGTTGCCTTGCTGCAGCCCATCAGCTCACGTGTTTTGGCCAAAATGCAAACTAACACCGACATGTATTAGTGCTTTTTGCATGCAGTGTACTATAGATGCTGGGGGAGCCCAGGATGCCCTGCCAGTGTGGCGCACTGTAGTGATACATGGCAGTTCACTGCTTTGCCAGCATGGGTTGTATTCCTGTATGTTGTGTTAAACTTATCTATGGCTGGCATCCTTGGTATCAGTTCACATGTGCAGACTATGTTGTCTACAGTCACCCCTCCCCTAATCTTGGGTTGAGTTGAGTGGCTGCACATTAGTCTGCACTGAACATTTAGCTCTCTCATATTGCAATCTGGCTTTCTGCATGCTACTAGTGTATATGGTGATTGAGCTGCCCTGCAGTATCAGGTGATGCATATTTGGCTTCTTTTTCTGTGAGTTTTGTCTTTGTACATTTTTTTCTCTCACCTCTGTGATTATATTCAGACAACGGTTTCCCTGTGTAAAGCCTCCCTTACCATTAGCACTTCATTATAGGCAAGAATGTTGCCTCACGCCTTATGTTGCTTGACTCCAAAGGATGCTCAGTATCTTAAAAACACCATTTCATACAATTTCTAGCTGGTAAAACTACCCACCCAGTGATATCCGCTGAAGCTTTAGATGCATGACTGCTAGCACTCCCGTAAACTCTATGGGATTGCAGAAGATAGCTGAGCAGTATCTATCAATGCTTGGCATTTAAGTCTAAATATTGTGCAAACATAAACTTATTTTCTGTCAAATCTATATAAGCTCTGTAATAAAAAAAAGTTAGAAAAATAAATGCAAACCGGTCAGGGACAAAGTTCACAGCCGAAATAGTCGCAGTGATGGGGAATATTAATGTGTTCCTGCTTGGTGTGGACATTAAGTTCCTGAATGTAATTTCATCTCTGTGGGACTACGATCTCTTAAGAAATATCTGAGTTCATAAGAGGAAGTCATAGAGACTGAAGAGAGAAAATCTCATTGGTCATAATCACTGAAAGAGGATATTTCCCATTTATAATCCTAAACGATGTGATAATAAAGTAACGAAGAAATGAATATCTAGAAATTCACTGAAAATGAATCTTAAAAACTTAGTAACTACGATGTAATAGGTCTAAGTCTGAAGTCCATTTTGCTACTTGAAAGCCCCCCCCCCTTCCGTACATAAGAGACTGTAGGCATATTATTTAGTTCAATAAGTTTTTATTGAGGCTCACATACGTACAATTATTCAAACATTCAAACAAAAGGGCGGTTCGGACAATGAATCATTTATAACATAAGCATGTTAAAATTGCACCTGCTTTCCACCCCACTATCCGTCCAGCTTATTCTTTTACATACAAAGATCTTCTCCACCTTGAGGTAGGGGTCCAGGAGGTGGTGATAAGAAGAGATAGAAGACAAAATGGAAAAAAGAAAAGAGAAAGAGAAAAAGGTGAAGGAAAGGTTAACCGAAGGAAGTGCTTCGGAAGGCTCGGGGGGAGGGGGGGTTGGGGGGGGGGGATTAGGGGTAAGGATAGAGGTAGGGTGTGGGTGCTCTGGGAACCAGCTTATGCCGCTACTTTGTGTGTCTGATTGCATTTTCTTTGTGCCAGGCATTGAGTCGCCCGAAGGCGATAGGGTCCCAGTATGTGCTATTCTGCCTTTATCGGGCTCAGGGAGGGGGGTTGTGCACTCCAGCCTCCATATGAGGCATTGTTGGGGACCCACATGACTATGACATGGTTGCCTACCGGGTAATCCACTCTGCCAGTCTAGGGGTCAATCTGAAGTCTAGCCATCGTCGCCATGTTGTGTAGAACTTTTCCACTGTGACATCCTCCTCTGCCCTCATCTCCTCGAACCTGCCCAGCGTGTTCACTGCCTCCACCCAGTGGGTTCTAGCAGGCCCCGAGGTGGCTCGCCAGAATCTCGGGATGATTTGCTGTACTGCCAGTATGAAGAATCTCATCAGGCCTTTTTTCACGTGGGCTATCAACCCAACTGTAGGCATATTATTTAGAGAAAATGACTCTTTGCATTTTGGTATTATTGCCATGTATATGTACTAAGTGTTGGACTGACCCAGTAGCCCTATGAGTGACATCCTGACCCACTATGCTGCCTCAAAATATACAGCCTACTACTATCTGAAGTCGACCAACATCATTTTAGTGGGGTGCTGGTAGGTCTCTACTTATGTTATCTTCTTCAACACGTGGCAAGTGATATGGTTCCAGGACTCTCTTAATTACCCAATATCAGAGACTTTGAACTAAAACTGGAAAGCACTTTGTAATTCCGACATATAGGAGTGTAAGCCACACTTGGCCCAATTGGGCCTTACTTGTTTGAGTTGTTTTCTGTTAATAAAAAGTTTGTTTTACAAGCAATATAATGTCTGGTTACAAGAGCTTCCCTCAGAGAATATGATGGGTAGCTCTGCCGAGACGTCAACACCGAGAGATGGTGTCTCAATCTAGCCCTTTTTAATCACGGTAATATTGCTTCCCACCTGTGTGGAGAAGAACACCATGACTCGACTCTAATGCTGTCTTAGTCCCCCACTGAAGTGAGCCTACTGCTGTGAGCCCCATGTGACCCCAGCAACTATGGGAGGTAGGGAATTGCCCAAGCCTATTGCTACAGTAGTGTGACCCACTCTGTTTGAATGTAATCCAATGAATAAGTGCCTATACTGTAACATTTGCTCTTATCAGTAGATGACTCTGTTCTAGCAGTAATCAGGGGAGGTACATAAAAGGAGTTGGTAGCAGGACGCTTTGTCAGTGTGTGGCTGAAGCTGCATGTAGAGCCATGGGAAACTGTTTAATTGAGGCTTAGATTGTAGCCCCTGTAGAGCAGGATCAAGTATTGTAAGTCAGACAAGAAAAAAGTAGAAAAAAAAACTAACTGCATCACTCCAATATAAAGTTCATGCAAGGAGAAGTATTGCTGATACAGGAATATTCAATCAGTTGGGTCTCAGGTTGGAAAAAAAACCCTTTGACCTAGGACTTGATGCAAGAAAGATTGAAAAAAAGAAACATTTTGCTCTTACAATAAAATTTTTTAAAAAGTTCATAGGTGCATACATAGTTAAAGAAACGGTCATACACGTTTCAAACCCCAAAGTTAGAGTTCTTACTCATACAATGTAGCAGCCATGCAATAACCCTTTGAGAAGCCAAGGTGGGCTGGGATTGTAGCTGTAGGGTGATCTATAGCAGTATAATGTAAAACATTTTCAGGAATGCATAATAAACATGATAAAGAGTTCAAGGTGTTGACTTGGCTTCCAAATTCCCCAATCTGATCACGTATCTGTAGGATGTGGTAAAAGACGAGTCCTATCTATTGCTGCCGTGTTTGCTTGATATGTTATATGTCCACATGTGTTTGGGCATATTTGATAATCATTGTGTGTAACGAGCTGTCTGACTGCTACATGCAGCAACATCGCCAGACCCTGATGATGACGGAGGAAGAGGTGGCAAGTTATCATTACGGGCCTACACAGAACCCGTAGCTGATATAGTGGTGAGCATTGTGGAACTGAGCACCTCATGGGTGTTAAAAGGCCCATGAAGAACCAGAAGAGCCTGCTTACAATGAATGAAGACAGAAGAGAAACAAAAGATTGAAAACCTGAGAGGAGCTGCACATATGGTCCTTGACTTGCAGCTGTGGGACTGATATCGCAGGATGAGGACAGAGACCTAGAGATCCAAAGTGTTGGAGGGGTATTACAGAATGATACTTGAGTATGCTCTTCAAGGATAAGCTAGTGACAGATTTATATTTTGGTAGTCATTGTCGGGTAGGGTTGCCACTCGGTCGGTTGATCACTGGCCCGACCGGTAATTAAGTTCAAAGTCTGGTGCCAACAGCACTGGCCAGACAGCAACCCCGCATTTAACTCATTCCATAGCTCTGGTCTGATCAATGCTGCTGTAATAGGGGATTGTGATCCCTGACCTCTCCCCCTGTGTTCTGAGTTCCTGCACATTCTGTGTGCAGCGCAGATGCCAGGGGGTTACAATCTCTGATTACAACAGCAGTGGCCAAACAGGAGCTACAGAGTGAGTTAAATGCATGATAGTGTGGAGTTGCTGCTCGGTGGGAGGTTCAGGTTGGGGAGGGCACAAAGATGTGGCCCTAATACCTCTGGGGCCATTATTAATACTGGGGCCACTAAGTGGGACACTATAACTACTCGGGTTACTAAAGTGGTCACTATTACTAATGGGAACACTACTAAAAGGGGTCATTATTAGTACTGGAGCTACTAAGAGGGTCACTAATATTACTAGTAGGGGTCCATGAGAATGATGGTTTTAAAAACGTATGTCATAATAAGCCATGCCCCAAACCATGCTGTCTTTTACCTTGGCCAGTATTTTTTATGACAAAGGTGGCAACCCTATTGTAGGGCGAGTAAGGGCTGTGCAAGTGCCATGCCATAGGTGTAGAGTGACCAGCAGACAAAGGGAGATTGTTGCCCTGAGGTCTACTAAGAGGCCCGTTTGCCCCAATCCTACAGTGTGAGTGGGTTGTTGAAGTTTAGAGGGACAATAATAAACCAATGTTGCCAACCATCTAAGTTCCTGGACATCGGTAAAAATAAGGAATTTTTTTTCTAATGTGTGTAAAAAAAAAAAAAATTGATGTAACCAGTTTTTGTTTTTTTTTAAGCCAAAGGAGCTTGTGAAGGCTATTATCGTAATTATCATCATTTTACAGCTCACAGTAAGTGCTGCTAATCTCTTCACATCTGTATTCTGAGCGATAGACATATATCACTGATTTTTATGACTCACTAGAGTTTTTCAATGTGTCCGTAAAAATGTTGCCAGTCCCTCATTACCACTCTTGTCCACTGACTGTGTCTAGCATTGCACCTCAGTCCCATCTGATATTCCCCAAGTCTAATCTGCAGACTTGGACTAGCCCACAGGAGAACAGATGGATCCCCCAGTAGGCCCTGAGCCAAGAGTGGGCCCTCCAGCCCCTAAATCCCGTATGAGCAGCACCTGATACAGTACATTCGTTGCAGCACATGCAGATATGCAGCATATCAACCAGCCTACGCATCAATATAATAAAGTAGCTAGTATATCTTTAAAGGCGCAGAGACTGGTTGACATGATATCTTGGTCATTGGGAGGCTCGCCACTATCCTCCTATCCTAGACACTGCCTTCCCAAGCTGTACGCTGGGGCCACAGAATTAATTTCTCTGGTGGACTTTAGGCACCCCAGCCTGAGGTTGGGACATCGAAAACCGATATATCGAAATATCGATATATCACTAATGCTTGTTATGTCCGATATATCGGTAACATCGATAGTGTAAAGCGATATATTATCGATTTTTGTAAAGAAGAAACGTGTCTTGTGGTCCGGTGACCAGATTTTCCTTCTTTAGCTTCTGCCCTTCCCTTTGTGTTGGTACAGGATGTAGTTTTGCTTGAGGCACTAATGAACTTATAAGCAAGTTCTAGAAACTTTTGGAAAGTCAGAGGTGACTCTTTGTCACCAGTTAGGTTTGCTCCGGGCAAAATGACTCTCAGAAACAGTGGGGTCTTCGGCCCCTTTTCCACCTACGTTTGTTCATGGCGTTAGACGAGGCTCTGAACGCTTGCGTCAAACGTGATGGCTGTGGGCAATGCTTTCTAAATGAAAGATGGAGGGCTGCGCTGAACGCACGAAAGGGCGCGTCCAGCAAAGGAGGCGCCACATGTCGTGCGTTCAGCGTCTAACGCGAACACAGTACCCATAGAAAAGATAGGAGACCCCCACCCCCAGGTCGTTTAGAAGGGAATCCTTTTAAAATATGGAGGGAAGCATGTCAACCCTACTCCAATTTGCACCAGCTTGGTAGAAAACATCTTTCTGTAGTTGTTACTTTGGTCCCTGCAGAAAGAATGTTTTCAAAAGCTGGTGAAATTCTGTCTGCCTGAAGTAGCCTTGTGAAGGGGGAGCATGAAGCAAATTAATATTCCTTGGCTCATTAAATAACGATTATTGGCCAATGATAAACTTCTTTTCAAATCCCTAATTTTAATTATATGTTTCATCTGTAATTTTGTATTTTCATTTGTAACTTTAATATATTTTCATGATGTCATTAATAGTTAGAAGTTAATAGTAAATTCAGCAGTTGAAAGTTTTAACATTTTTTTTTGATTATTGCTTTTTTTAAAACTTGACCTGTTTTATTTTTATACAGCACTAGCGTACCCGTCGCACGTTGCTGCGAAGACAGACATACATACATACATTCGTTTTTATATATCTAGATAGCAGCTTTCAAGTTACCTCAGCGGTATAATATATAACAACCAATCACAGCACAGCAGCTTTCATGTTACCTCAGCAGTATAATATATAGCAACCAATCACAGCACAGCTTTCATGTTACCTCAGCGGTATAATATATAGCAACCAATCACAGCACAGCTTTCATTTTACTTCAGCATTCTCAATATCCAGCAATTGTCTTGCGAAACGTTCAGCGAATGCATCATTTTGTAGTTGAACACTCATCCCGTTGCTCGTAATGCCTTTTGCTTTTGTGCTTGAGATGGAAATCAAACGATCTTTGTCTGGGGGGCATAACTGTCGACGATGCTCGCAGGATAGGTGTACTATGCCAGTAATCTTCCCAGGAGTGTACTCAACAACTTCCCAAAGTTTCATGGCGATTAGATGAATGGTGTAGTAGCGCAAAAAGGACAGACAGACAGACATACATTCCTTTTCATATATATAGATGACATCAGGAAGTGAGAGAATTAGATTCCGTACGTAAACTTTGGACGCTAATTATTTTGCGCTTAGAATTGAATAATCGAGTTGGGACCCATTAACTTTTCCTATTTTTGACATAATCAATGCACGTGCCCAATTTCAAGTTTCTATGACATTGGGAAGTGAGAAAATTAGATTCCATACGTAAAATTTGGACGCTAATTCTTTGGTGCTTAGAATTGAATAATCGAGTTGGGACCCATTAGCTTTTCCTATTTATGATATAATCAATGCTCGTGCCAAATTTCAAGTTTCTATGACATTGGGAAGTGAGAGAATTAGATTCCGTACGTAAAATTTGTACACTAATTCTTTGGCGCTTAGAATTGAATAATCGAGCTGGGACCTATTAACTTTTCCTATTTTTGACATAATCAATGCACGTGCCCAATTTCAAGTTTCTATGACATTGGGAAGCGAGAAAATTAGATTCCGTACGTAAAATTTGGACGCTAATTCTTTGGCGCTTAAAATTGAATAATCGAGTCGGGACCCATTAATTTTTCCTATGTATGACATAATCAATGCTCGTGCCAAATTTCATGTTTCTACAATATCGGGAAGTGAGAGAATTAATGGCAATGATGGAAATCGAACGATCTACGTGGGGGGGGCGTAACTGTCGACGACGCACGCACGCTCGCCATTTATCGTAGCACAATTGTACTATGCCTATAATCTTCCCAGGAGTGTATTTAACAACTTCCCAAAGTTTCATGGCGATCGGATGAATGGTGTAGTAGCGCTTAAAGGACAAACAGACAGACAGACATACATTCAATTTTATATATACAGATTTACAAAAGTCGATATATTGATAGTTTTCCACCAATATTTTACAATAATCTGTTCAGCGATAGTCGATACTACTGACATTTTTGTGTCGATGTCCCAACCTTACCCCAGCCCACTCCCACACTGCTAATCACATACAGTACATCCCAATAGCAGAAGGTGTATAGATGTGCAGAATATAGATTTCTGGATAATCTCCTTTTTCTTTTTTTAATCTTTTTTTTGGCTTTTGTTTTTTTTCATCTGCACCTTAATGTGGTTCCTGTAATAGAGTCTTTTTATTTTACTCCATCCACTTTACCGCAGATTCAAGTGGATCTTTGATCTCAGCCCCAGAAGAAAGAACAGAACATAAAAGGTAAATTGCCTTACAATATATGCGGGTGTGAGTAACATTTGCACCAGATATATTCTTAGATCCGTTTTATCTCCCAGTTACACTTCTGTGGGTGGTTGTTATTAGACTACGCTGGATCCGGCACAGCGATGCCACTATTAGCCATCTTAGTTCCCAGCATTCCCTGTTACTGGGGTAAAGCTAAGGCAGATTTAGTATTAGAAATGATTGAACCGTAAATGTGCTTCACAGCCAATAAATAGCGGGTGAAATAGTATGACAGTTTTGTGATACTTAGCCCTGTTTTTAGACTCCATTGTTTCTGCCAGCAGAGAAAATGCCATTGTTTGCATTCACCTTGAATTTCTTGCCCTGTGACTCTATTTGCCCATCTCTAGTTCACCCCTCCCATTTTTAGTTTTTTGCTGTCTTTTTTTTTATCCCTGCCTTCCAAGGGCTCCAACATTTAGGGCTCATGCTTTGTATATTTTCTGTGTGTATTCAGTCCATATTTTGTATGGACTGAATACAGATCCATTGTATTAACCCTTTCCAATCCACTGTCTGACCTGTAAAGACATTATGATTTAAAGCTGTACAGCTCCGATGTTGAAGGACGTCCGTCGGGGTTCTCTTACTGTATATTGCCAGGCTCTCTGCTGTCAGAGCCTATCCCACGTGTCACCCTATGCAGTACTGGCTTTAGCCAGCAGATAGCGCCGTTGTATAATGGCAGAAAAAGAGTAAGCCCCCTTGGAAAACCAGGATACAAAATTGGACTGGAAAGGGTTAAATTGTTGTATTTAGATGTGCGTATTTTATGGGCTTATTTGACAAACCTAAAAAAAATTACAGAATGTCATGTTTTGGTCAGATAGCCAAACTAGCCAATGAAAGTACCACATCATGCATTGAAAATCTGTAAAAAAAAATTCTAAGTGATGTGAAATAGGGGAAAAACTCAGATATCTTTATGCAGCTCATCGGTGCGATTACAACTATACCAAATGTATATAGTTTTTATTATGTTTTACTACTTTAAAAAAAAATTGAAAAACATTTTATTGCTTTTTTTTTATTTCAGAATTGCTTCTTCTTGCCATATACTAATCCTATAACTTTTTTATTTTTCCATTATTGGAGCTGTGGTACGGGCCTTTTTTTGTCAGGACGACTGCAGTTTTTACTGGTGCCCTTCTTAGGGTGTATATGATTTTTTGATAATTTTTTTATTTCATTTTTTTTTTTACCAAAAAAATGCATCTCTGTCATTTTTCAAGGTATTCATCATGCGGAATAAGCAATGTTATATTTTATTAGTTTGGACTTTTTCTAACGCAGTAATGCTGATTATATTAATTTTTTTATTGTCTACATTTTAAAGTAAAAATGTGAAAAGGGGGTTTGAACTTGTATGATTTGTTTTTTCCTACGTTAAAATATTTTATGAAAGTGAAGCTTTAAAATGCGATCTTGTGATCACTTGTACAATACACTGCAGTACTTTTGTATTGCAATGTATTTTTCCTAAGCTGTCATCCTATTACTGTAAATCCTTGTCATGGGGGAGGGGTTTGTATGCTCTGATAAAGCGGAAAACTAATGCTTTTGGTAGAATATTTTGTCGGTAGGGCCACCTATGCCAGACAAGTTTCAACCGAGGAGCCAGAATAACAGAATAAACATATCCACTCAGATGACAGGCAGACCGCGTTTGCTCACCTTAATTGGAGAAGGACACCTCTGATGTAAAAAAATATGTTAGAGTAATAATATATGTTTCTCACATCAGCCTAGGCCAGTGATGGCGAACCTATGGCACATGTGTCAAAGGCGGCACACAGAGCCCTCCCTGCTGGCACGCGTCGCTGTCAGCCACTCACCACGTTACTGAGTACTAGCAGGAGCCGTGTCTTCCCTGCCGGTATTCGCTCAGCTGTGCTGCTAGCGGCATTCATTCCAGCCATACTGTGATGTCAGTGTGCAGCCGGGATCTTCCTTCCCCCTCCCCTGACGTCTCCTGCTACTTGGTTCCGTGAGAGCAGGGGAGGGGGCGTCCGGCAGCACACTGACATCACAGTGTGCACCAGGATCAGTGCTGCTGGCAGCGTGCCGGGCAGAGGAGCAGCAATGCTTCCATGAGCAGGAGGGGGTAAGTATGTGGGTCTCGGGGGGATGGGGGGCCGAGTGTGGGATGTCACTATTATACTGGGGGCTGCTGTGAGATGTCACTATTACTACTGGGGGCCGCTGTGGGGTGCCACTATTGTACGGGGGGGGGGGCCACTGTGGGATGTCACTATTATACGGGGAGCCACTGTGAGATGTCACTATTATATCGGAGGGCCGCTCTCGGATGTCACTATTGTATGGGGGGGCCACTGTGGGTTGTCACTATTGTACAGGGGGCCGCTGTGAGATGTCACTATTGTACGGGGGCCGCTGTGGGATGTCACTGTTGTACGGGGGGCCACTGTGGGGTGTCACCATTATACAAGGGGCTGCTGTGGGGTTTCACCATTATACTGGGGGCCCCTGTGGGTTGGTCACTATTACCGCAGGGGCTACTGTGTGGGGGTCACTTTTGCCGAAGGGACTGCTGTGGGGCGGAGGTCACTATTACCACAGGGGCTGATGTGGGGGTCATTATTACCACCAGGGCTGCTGTGGGCGAGTAACTATTATAACTGAGGCCGCTGGAGGGGATCACTATTACCACTAGGGAGGTCTCTATTATTGCTAGGGCCGCTGGGGGGGGGGGTCACTATTAGCAATGGGTTACGTTTACATGTGGCAGTAATGTGCAGGGATATTTCAAAATAGACAGCATTCAGATTTTGACTGCTTTTTAGATGCAGAAATGCTGCAGAATGTTCCACAGAAATTTCCGCTGAGGACATTCTGCAGTATTTCTGCATCCAAAAAGCAGTCAAAATCTGCACCCTGTCTATTTTGAAGCAGCCCTGTCCTTTTTAAAATGACGGTGTAAAATTATATGTAGTGATAAACCCCGCCCCCTGATGTGTTGGCACATTGCGATAAATAAGTGGGTTTTAGGTTGCAATTTGGGCCTTCGGTCTCTAAAAGGTTCGCCATCACTGGCCTAGGCAAACACGAGTATGTATATATGTATATATATATGTGGATACTGTTATATCTGCCTTCTTAGTCGATAACCAGGATCTAAATGGTTAACTCAGTTCATATTGTACATTGTTATGTAGATGCAGGCTCATACTTTGGCTTAGGAATGTCTAGAGATAGCGGTTTCTAATCCCCTTCACACATATAGAAACTGCTAGAACAGTGTATACAGAATTAATTTTCAGGTTCCTAGGAATTAAGTATTTAGTAGTGACATGCCTTGAGGCGTTAACATATGTTAAACCATTAGCACCTCGAGCCAATCATGAGTTCTTATGATTACAGGGGGGCATGTATTTCTGATCATACATTAGGTATACATTATATATACATTGTCTGCTTTGTAATAAAGCCAGAAGAGCTTCATTTTCGGATGATACAGACTGTGTCATATGTCAGTGATTTGTGTACACGACTTCTCATATAATTCGGACCAGGCAATTAAACACACTAAGAAATCTCTGATGATTTCCCTAACACATATGACCCAGGAACCTCGCTGTCAGCAGTCAAAGTTTGTGGATTCCAGTTGCTCTACAGATTCCTTTTCAGAGATGCTCTAGAAAAATCTAAAAACTGCCATCTTGTGGACTTCTGAAGAAGTTATAGGTTTCTCCGCAAAGAAGAATAAAGATTAGTTTAATGAAAATAATCAAAAGATCCAAGAACTACTAGCAAAGAAGAGGTCTGCACACCAATCACACCTTACCCAGCTATCAAGCCAACAAGAAAGTAATTTTCCACCATAAATGTAGTAACCTTCAGCGTAGGCTCCAAGTGATCCAGAATGTATGTTGGACCAACCTTTCAGAGAAAACTGAGCTCTGCGCAGACATCGCTGACTATAAAGGGTTTTATGAGGCCCTGAAGGTGATATATGGTCCTTTACACCAAATTCAAAGTCCCTTGTGCAGCGCAGATGGGCTAATGCTCTTCACAGACAAGCCGTCTATTCTAAATTCATGGTATGAACACTTTCAGTCTCTCTTCAGTACCAACCACATGGTCCAGGACTCAGTAATACAATGTATCCCAAAACATTTAGAGAAAGCAGAACTTTACAAGATTCCCACCTTAGAGGAGACCATCAAAGCTATCAAACAACTGAAAAGTGTCAAGGCAGCAGAAATTAATGGATTTCCTCCTCAGGTTTGGATACATGGTGGCTCAGTAATGCACATTAAACTCTATCAGCTCTTCGTCCACTGTTGGGAACAAGGCACATTGCCACATGACTTCTGAGATGCAGTCATTATCACCTTATGGAAGGAAGAAATTGGACTGCCCCAACTATTCGGGCATAACTCTGCTTTACCGTGACAGGAAAAATCCTTGCCAAGGTCTTCCTGAATAGATTGGTCCCCAATCCTTCCCGAAAGACAGTGTGGCTTCAGAGCTAACAGGGGTACCACTGACATGGTATTTGTTCTCCGACAGCTTCAAGAGAAATGTAGGGAAGAAAACAAGGGACTGTACGTGATTTTTGTCAACCTCACTAAAGCGTTTGGCACCGTCAGTAGGAAAGGCCTGTAGCAAATTTTAGCATAACTGGGATGCCCTTCAAAATTCCTCAATATGATCATCCAACTGCATGAAGACCAATGTCAGGTCAGTTACAACAATGAACTCTTTGGCCCTTTCCAGTACACAATGATATAAAGCAAGGCTGTGTCCTTGTACCAGCCCTCTTCATGATCTTCTTCTGTATCATGCTGCAGAGTGCCACAGCCTATCTGAATGACCACAATGGTGTTTACATCTGATACTGCAGTAATGGTAACCTGTTTAGTCTGAGGAGACTAAAGGCCACGCTAAGACAATGGAAAAACTGGTCCAAGAGTTTATTTTTGCCGATGCTGCTGTACTTGTGTCCCACTCAGATGCAGCGCTGTAACGTACAACAATCCACTTGACAAAAGCTGACAGCCTATTTGGGCTAGAAATTAGATTGAAGAAAACAGAAGTTCTCTTTCAGCCCACACATCCGCAAGACTACTATCCTTCCTGTACCACCATTGATGAGTTGGAACTGAAGGCAGTCTAACAGTTCAGTTACCTGGGATGGCTCCTCAGATGCCATGATTGATAATGAGATTGACAACAGACTGGCAAAACCAAGCGGCATGTTTTGCAGACTATATAAAAGAGTATGGTGCAAGCCAATGGCGTAACCTGAAGCTCCTGGGCCCCAATTCAAAAACTGTAACTGGGCCCCCAACTATATTGCTTTATTCATAGTACTGGGCCCCCTATATGGAGAAGAGAGGCCTTATGGGCCCCCTAAGGCTCCTGGGCCCGGGTGCAACCACATGCTCTGCTTTCCCTATGGTTACGCCAGTAGTTCAACCAACACCTGAAGAAAAGCGCAAAGATCAGTGTGTATAGAGCTATCTCCACACCATTCTTAACATTCACTGGTGCGACTTCACTACCGACATTGAAGTCCTCAAACAGGTGGAAATCACCAATATTGAATCCATGCTGTTGAAGACGCAATTACACTGGGCAGGACATATTTCTAGAAAGGAGAATCACTGGCTGCCCAAGATAGCATTATAGGCTGAGCTTAGAACTGATTTTAGTGGAAAGAGTTGTAATTTTTATACAATTTTATTGCTTTTTACTGCATATTTTGTTAGGCGCGTTAAGCAAAAAAAAAAAAATGCGCATGCGTCCGGCATTCATGAATTCATGAATGGGTGTGACTGAGACCTGCCTCTGATTGGCTCAGCGCTGTGCCAATCAGGGGCAAGTCTGAGTCACACCCCCTTCACACCCACTGCAGGCCGGCCGCGCGGATCTCCGGCTGCCGGGAGCAGGTGAGTATATATATATTTTTTATTTTAACACATTTCTGGATGAATTGCAGGGAAGGGCTTATATATTTAAGCCCTTCCCAACAATTCATCCCACACTCGCCCGCAGCGCATTGCTTTCAATGGAGCCGGCTGTATTGCCGGCTCCATTAAATGCAATGCGCTGGACAGTTCCGGCCCGTTTCTAATGAAACGCGGCTAGGAGCAGATTTTCGGGCGATTTTCGGGCACCGGTCACGCCATTTGCGGATGCGCATCCGTCATGCGATCCGCAAATCGCGCGAAAAAACGCCCGTCTGACTAAGGCCTTACCGTGTGAATTAAATAATATGATAACTCATTACTCTGCTTCATTAGGAGTGTGATAATACCAATTTTGTGGTGTTTATTCTGTCATATTTATTCATATATTTTTAAATGTTTTTGTTTTATTTCTGCTAGGGAATTTGAACTTCTGACACATTGATTATATTCCTATAATACACTGCAATACTTTTGTGTTGCATTGTATTATACCAGCTAGAGTTGAGCGAACGTACTCTGCCAAGCTTGATGCTCGTTCGAGTATTAGCGTACTCAATGGTGCTCGTTACTCGAACGAACATCACGCCGTGTTCGACCCCGCCCCAGCTTTTGGCTCCTCCCCGCTGTGACGTGTCTGTTTTGGCCTCTCCCTGCCGCGACGCAGCGCGCGCATTAATAGCAAATTTTGGGGCAGGCAGGCGCGCGCGAGAGAGAGAACCAAGAAAAAAAAAGCTCGGCACCCGGCGTCCCACATACAAAAGTGCTCGAGTCTCCCATTGTAGTCAATGGGGTTCGTTACTCACGTAGAGCTCTCCAATTTTACAAAAAACTTGACTATAATAACGCGGAACCAAGCATTTGGGTGCTCGCTCATCCCTAATACCAGTCTCTTAGATTCTGCCTCTGACAAGACCTATTAGGCTCCTGTAGATGGCAGAGCCAGAGGCTATGGTAAGGTCTCCAGCAGTTGACAACCCATTGACACTCTGTGATAGGGTGCAAAGGGAGCCACATCTCTCTGTAAACCACAGTCACCATTCACTGAGGCACCAAAGAGATTATCTAGTTTCCAATCCCGGTCATTAAAGCAGAAACTTAGCTGTAATTAAACAGCCCAGCACCTGCTAAAACTTGCACAGGACATTCATGCAAGACTTCTGCTTCTGCGCCAAAAAAAGACATATATATCACAATGAAGCACCTTAGGATTTGCGGTATTGGCAATCAATGAGAGTTTTAAGAACAGATATTTCTACAGTAGATCAGTTAGTTCATATCCAGAAGAAGATTCTATAAAGTAATATCTGTTTCCTATGTCTGCACTTCATGTTTTTCTATGTCTGCACTTCATGTTTTTTTATCAACAGTTTCCTTTTTAATGATGTCATTAATATAAATGGGAAAGGATGTTTTATCTGTGTATTAGGACTGTAAGTGAAGCATCAAAGGCAGAACTTCAAATGAACTCCAAGAAATAACATTCAGCTACTGTAGACGTAGCATTAAACCAAAACTTTCACTTTCAGAAGCAAAAAAAAAAAATGTAATTATTCCGCCATGTATTTCATTGTGGTAAAATGGAACCGAAAATCTTCACTAATAACTTTAATAAGACACAAGCCAACAGAGAGAATTAAGCAAATATAGCCTTCGCCTCCCTTCGAACACATATCCCAATGCTTTGATAAAGCCTTCATCTAAATGGAAATATCTGGCTATGGCCATAACCAAAATCCTTTAGTGGTTTTCAGAAGGGAAACAAAGTCTGCTGAGGGGATATTTATCGAGTGGAATAGAATTTCTTCATATGGGATTTAGAAACCGGGTAAATACATAAACGGTAGGATTATGTAATTATGACATACTTACGACGGTAACAAGAGGGCATCCGCTACGTTTAGAGGAAAGCAGGTTTCATCACCAACATAGAAAAGGGTTCTTTACTGTAAGAGCAGTGAGACTGTGGAACTCTCTGCCTGAGGAAGTAGTGATGATCCATAGAGGACTTTAAAAGGGGACTTGATGTCTTTCTGGAGGGGAAGGATATTATAGGTTATAAATCTTAGGTTAATTGTTAATCCGGGTATACAGGCAGGTAGGAACTATTAGGGGTTGATCCAGGGAACAGTCTGATTGCCATTAGGGAGTCGGGAAGGATTTTTTTCCCCAAAAGGCCTAATTGGCTTTTGCTCTTGAGGTTTTTTGCCTTCCTCTGGATCAACAACACAGGAGGATAACAGGCTGGACTAGATGGACATTGTCTTCATTCGGCCTTACGAACTATGTTACTATGTTCTGCACAGTAGTATGTCGTTGGTGGCCATAGCAAAAGTACCAATGGCACTTGCCAGCAAATATTTAGTCACACGACAAGTGAGGTGGTTAATTACCTTGCCATCACCTAATCATAACCTGGCACACTTCTTCTGTAGCTGTCGTATATGTACATGAAGTCGTTGGGAAGGGGTTAAAGGGAAACCTGTCACCTGCCTAAAGCACCAAAAACTAACTTATGGTGCTGTTAGGCAAGGGAGCTGGGTTCTGTATTTTTCACACTCTCCCACTTCCTGGTTCTCATGGCGCCCGCCTATAAAGTCCACGCACCAGCCAAAAATCGGACTCTATTCAGAGTCCTGTGTGTGTGCTCTTCCATAGACTTGTATAGGAGGGCGCATGTGCAGGACTCTTAAAGAGTCAGGTTTTCAGCCGACATGCAGACTTTCCAGGCGGGAATCGGGAAGTAGGTGACTATGAAAAATACAGTACCTGGCTCCTTGTTACCTGCCCTAACAGCACCATAAGCTAGCTTATGGTGCTTTTAGTTGATAGGTTCCCTTTAAGTAGAAGGTATGAAATCTGCTGTGGATTTGCGTGACTCTTTGGTGCAGATTTGCTGCGATATTTTACAGCTACAGAAAACTAACACTACTACAACCAAGACTGTCCCCACTTACATTTTTATGAGACTTGAAGTTTATATAACATCATACTTGCATCACCTAAGTGCACAAAGTCTTTCATCATGAGGCTCGGATCATTTTAGAGGCAGATC
This sequence comes from Eleutherodactylus coqui, assembly GCF_035609145.1. Taxonomy (NCBI): domain Eukaryota; kingdom Metazoa; phylum Chordata; class Amphibia; order Anura; family Eleutherodactylidae; genus Eleutherodactylus; species Eleutherodactylus coqui. Next base: position 19,181,817 of record NC_089838.1, read on the forward strand.
AGCGGAGTAAAACACGTCACTGCTAAACAGAGCAATGTTTTAGGGCTCCTCCCCCTTCTTCAAGATGGCATCTTCCCAGTGTTCTTCCAGTAGGATGGAGCCCCCCCCCCCCCCCATTATGGATGTAATGTCCATGAGTTTTTGGATCAGCAGTTTCTGGGGAAGTGGATTGGAAGTCGAGGCCTGATGGACTGGCCTCATGCTCGGTGGATCTCACCTCCTTGGACTTCTACCTGTAGGGTGATATCAAGTCCAGGGTTTACACAGTGAAAATCCAGAGTATGTTGCACATGCAAAAGCGAATCCTGGACACCTATGCAAGCATTTCTGCTGAGGTGTTGCTCTGTAGCAGTGTGGTTTTTTTAAATTCCAGTCCTCATCAACCCCCAACAGGTGATGTTTTCAGGATTTGCTCAGTATTGCACAGGAATTGTAATTATTGCCAGTGCCTTAGACATTGACACAGGCATTCTTACTATAGGATATCCTGAAAACATGATCTGTTGGGAGTCCTGTGGACTGGAGTTTGGGAAACACTGCTCTATAGTAATAGGGTCCCCCAAAGTAGCCGAAGTAGTAATAGTGGCCCCAATAGTAAATGTCCCCTATATTGGTGGCCTGAGTAGTAAAACTGACTACCATAGTTGCTCAGTAGTAATAGCAATTCTCTTTGTGACCTAAGTAATAGTAACTTCCATTGTGTCACCATACCTTTGGATTACCCCATATATGATTTAAAATGGGTCATTGTGGGAGATGACAGAAAGGTCTCTTTTTTGTATGTATATGTTCATATATTGGAAATTGTATTCTTCTAGAATTAGATTTATATTTCAGTCTAAATCTCCTTATGTCAGCATGTATCCACCATATACAATGAGAGAGAGCAATGTATTTATTACATAAACAGAAAAAAATGGACTCTTATCTGTACATGAAACCAGCAAAGAATCTTCAAAGGACAAGAATACATAAAGACTGGTATTAGAACAATAGAGGTAACAGACAGGACCAGGGATGAGTCAACAGAATATGATCATACTTAGCACTAAAACCAGTTTGAACTAATGTTAACTCATGTCATGTGGCAAGACCCTACTGAGCATGTCTGCTAATATCCTTCCCTTTTTCTGTCTAAAGTTACCTTATGAACACTCCCCACTAGAGATGAGCTAACGTACTCGTTTCGAGTACTTACGCACCCGAGTACCGCCATTTTCGAGTACTTCAGTACTCGGGTGAAAAGATTTGGGGGGCGCCGGGGGGCGGGGAGAGGCGTGGCGGTGCGGGGGGTAGCAGCGGGGAACAGGGGGGAGCCCTCTCTCTCTCCCTCTCCCCCCCACTCCCCACTGCTACCCCCCGTGCCGCCACGGCGCCCCCCAAATTTTTTCGCTCGAGTACGGAAGTACTCGGAAATCGCGGTATTCGGGTGAAAAAGGGGCGTGGCCGAGCACGTTCGCTCATCTCTACTCCCCACAAGAATGACCTATCAGCACACAATATGTTGTAATGTGTTTTGTCGCGGCAAAAATATATGGCCGTCTAGGGAAAGCGGAGTGTACCTTGTGAATGACGTCATATGACCCATGCTACGGCGGTAGCCTGATGAGGGACAGCAGAGTGTACCGTGTGACTGAAGTCTAGGTGACCCGTGCAGTAGGGCTGCCACACCTAGAGTTCAGTACATCATATGACGGAGGAATTAAATGACAGAGCCCACACAGTTATGGATTCATCAAAGAATTCCCAACAAATGGATGTCGGGCATCTTTATTTATAGCCCCCCAACATAGGGGTGTCACAAAATCATTGGACAATTAACTATGCAGTTTATTGGTTAGTTTCCAATCCAACATTTGTCATAGGTCAACTTAACCCTTCATTTGCATACCTTCCAGAATCTTCCAAGTCAGCAGTGAATAACCTCTTGATGGAGTGCTGAGGGGCCCAAGTAGCTCGAAGTTCTTATCTTATCAACACACATGTATTCCCTGTACTTTAGCAAAGCATGTGGTCGGCCATTTTGTGTAGTCCTTTTCATGACTCTGTGGCGTAATATTAAATATGACTTATATACCCACATTTACATACATATAGGCACACATACATACATGTGCACCTTCATATATACATACACATACATATGCACATATATATATATATATATATATATATATATATATATATATATATATATACATACATGTATATCCATATATATACACATCCACATATTTCTAGTTTATGAACATTATTCTCTAGTCTTAGTGTGAGGCGTCAACCCCTCCCTTAGTATCTTGTTATTCCTAGGGCCCCTTCAGCTAACATGTGAAAGCTTCTTGATATTCTTATCTCATCTAGACATATGTCCCTAGTTTGTGAAGTAACTTCTCCTGGTATATTTTTTAATGGTGTCTCTCATTGCGCAGTTTAAATTCATCTAATTATTATAATACCTTACAATCAAATAATTTCCATTACATCTCCTCCTCTTATATGATTTGAAACTGGGCAATGCAATCCTCCTGCGGTGGCTTCTTAACGTCCTCCTCTTCACAATTAGTAAAATATATACATTCACAGAACACATTATATTCTATGTTGCTATTATCTTATGCTTTTGTCAAGGATGACTCCTGTGATAACAGGTGTCTCATTACCAGTTCCTGATCTCGTAGGTAGTTATAGTGCTTTAATCACTTTTTAACATACCAGAGAGCATTACCTGGACCTTGGTTACTTGCTCCTTAAGAGAACAGCAACGTACATGATTTATTCTTACATCATGTATATACTCACCCAATATGTTACTTGATATGTCAACTCCTAGAGTTTAAATTTCTAAGAAACACAACACTTTATTATCTTCCCGATCAGCCCTATTACTGCTACTCTTAATATTTCAATATATGTTAACTCAAAGACACATATACAATTTTATTATCATGACACAAATATGTATTCTTCATTGTTTCCACTGTTTTGAGATCACCTCTGCTGTCCTACTATGTTATACCACGCAAACCTCTCACTCTCCTTCCTGACCCCAAACTAAACTATCCTACAGGGGCAGGTTGCCTTACCTAACACTGGGAGAAGGGCATAAACGCCTTGGGCTCTCTTCAGGAGTCCACACCCTTTACCCATACAAGGTAACACCCCGTAGGGCATCCCCTCGCTGGAACCTATGGCAGCTATGCTATCCCTGGGTAGGAGAAGGAGCGTGCGTGTGTCTTCATGAGACAAGCAGAAGCGGAACACAATATTGTAAAGAGGTGTTTAGGAAACACATTTCAAAGTACAGTCCATCTTTGTTCAGCTGTCCATAACTCATGCAGAATGCAGTCTTTGTAAGCGAACAGTACTTGCTGCTTTGCTCTATGGCTCAATAGCTTCATAGATTAGGTCAACCAGTATGATAGACATCATGGAGATTTCTCCTTAGAGGTGATACTGGAGAGACAACAATTCCACAATGTTAGAAGAACACATATAAATATTAGACTTTTTAAAGTTTATATTTGTCTGTTTCCCAGTCTCAATCTGTGATTCATAATTTGTGTTTTTCATCAATCTGATAATATTTCTTCAAAAATGCTCATTATTGGTCATTAAGTTAGACTGAGCATATTTATAGATCTCTCAACCTGCATTCTATAGCTTTAACACTCTAATTAGGCTGAGCAGCTAAGCTGGCATTTTAAAATTCTTAACACATTTTATCACAATCCAAACATTAAACACTGAGGAGAATAAATGGATGGCATCCACTGGGCCTGTAGATTTACTGCCTGAGCCTCATTTGCTCTGGCCTGAGATCATATCAGTAAAGTTCAGTACTCCCACTGCAATACCTATTGCTCCCAGTAGGGTGTCATACCATTACCCCTTCCCCATTATTATTATGAGGATAAGTATTACATTTATTTTACATAGGATACAATGATATATGATTACTCTCCTGCCATGGTCACTCTCTGGCAGTGACCAGCGTGAACCCAGTTTGTTTTCCCTTCAGGCTTCACTGAAGTGGCCGTTATCATCAGAACATGTTTCCAATATCCTGGCTCCAGAAGATGTGTTGTATACACGGAGTCAGGATCCTCTGCCGCTCTACATGCTTCTGTCAGGGCCTTCACTTCCGACTCCTGTGCTGACAGATGAGGTGGAAATGGTTCTGCTCTTGTTACCTCATTCTGTGTGACTGCTACATACCGCTGTACCTGCCATGTTCCTGGTATCCTCAGCCATCTACAAAACAAAACTTAAAATCTAAATTAGCCATCAGTTCATCATTGTACATATTCAAACCCCTCAGTTTCTTGTGAGAGTAATGCGGTCAGGTGACAGGAGTGCATCCTATTACTGTAACTAAAAAAAAACTAAATTATTCTCAGTCTTTCCCCCCCTTCTAAATCCAGCGGAAGACCGAAGTGCGGTATAGCACCCAATCCAGCCACATGGCTTCTGACGGATTTAGAAGTACACCACAAAACAACATATGGGGGTAGAAGTAACTGTACACATGTTTCAAAATAAATACCACAATACTGCCCTGATACATATACTGGGCATGTCCCTGACATAAAAATGTGTTAATCCTATATATTTATTTATCTCTCCACCAATTAGGAATGCCAGACAAACCCGAGAGTCTGACTGTAATATACCTGTGAGGACTGTATAGCACTTGAAATAAGCAGAACTAATACATATATTCTCAATATATATCATACACAGCCTGAGCTGTACATTTTCTATGTATGTTATAATTATTTAGTACTCATGTTCACAATATTCTTTAGCACAGGTGAAATACTAATTTACCAAGGGCGTTACATGCATCAGCTAAAACTAAGGGTCTATATTGTAATGCTGACATTGTGTTCTTACCAAAACCGTCACTTCCCAGCAGTGGCCACCTACTGGTTGTGAGAGAGGCAGAAAACAAAATATATATAAACCATGTACAAATACTATAGAGATATGCAGTTATTAAATGTAAAGGGAAATTCTATCAACAGCTTAGATAACAACAAAACATATAACACTGCATTCTGAACACATTATGTGAGAGGGCAGCGGTTGGTGGTCTCCGTATGCAGATGTCTCACCAGTACAGCAGGGTAACAAGTCAGTAATATTAACCTTTTATGCTGGACCGTAAGCTGTCTATACAGCGTCCTATATCTTCGCCCAATCTCTCTCAGCTGTGTTATAGTCTTTCTCTTTTCCTGGATGTCTAGTATCTGAGCATAAAGTTGCTTGCGAAGATTGTCATCGTCAAAGTTAACTTGTATAAACTCTGTACACTGTCCTAGTCCAGTAATTGTCTGCGTATGCGAAGATGTTCTGTCATCTGTCACTACTGTGTCTGTATAGTCTAAGTTATCGACACTCTTATAAGTCAATCTATTGCAATCAGCGCATCTGACAGGGGTGCTTATTGTCTGCAGGATTATCTGCCTAGTGGGCGTTTGAACACATACTTCCCCTTCCCCCTCATTTCCCAGTGAGCCTTCCATGATCCACCTGGTTATTACTAAGCCTCAGGTGTATCCTGCAAAATCATGTACAAATCTCATCACATAGGTGGATGCTCCCCCCCCCTTTGTCCATGCACAGCCGTCTGGGGCTGATACCACCCCAGTGCCGTCACGACGGGTCACTAGGCGAAAAAATCCACCTCCGTCTTGTACCCTATGGGGCTGATACCACCCCAAAGTGACCAAGATGGGTGATGATATAAAGCTTAATATAATGGCTCACGTCATCGTCCTACCCAGGTTGCGCATACCCAGGTCACGGTGGTGAATAAGCTGAATCTCACCTACCTCAGTACCAAAAGAAAACTTTTATCACTCAGAGAAACAACATTTTAGCCGACCGGCATCTATACATTGGCATCCATGCCATACATGTATATACTTATGGGAAATGGGGGCAACTCAACTGCTACTGCTGTTCATACATCAGTGACTTAAGGGCAATACAGTACATTGAGTCATTGTCCAATTCACCTCTCTGACAGTGAAATTGGATTACACATATACACTTATAATGCTGGGGAATTATCAGCTGCTGAAGACCTACAGGCACCTCACAGCAATCTATCAAACGTGTTGTTAACAAAAATCATAAAACCCCACTAGGAATGCAATTAATTAAATTAAATTAATTAATTAAGTAATAATGTAAAATATATATATACAATTCTCCCCAAGTTGCGGTGACAGCAATAAACTCTTATCTATACATATTCAGTCTCTAAGAAGTCAACTGGCAGTCTGCCAAAATTAGTGTAATCTGCTACAGACGGGTGACGGTAAGTTAACTCATTGCAACTGACAAGAACGCGCTCATCAACAGTTAACTCATTGCATCTGACAAAAAAAAAAAAATGCACTCATCAACAGTAAGTTATTTGAATAACAGCGTCTTTAAACTAATTTAACTGCACTGTATCGTAAGTTGTGTCACATATAACGGTCAAGTCAGTCTTGTCATCTGGGTCATTATATAGCGTGCACGTGACATGTACATATATATCTGCAGGCTGTTCCCTTCTGTATTGTCAGTCTATGAAATGCTTAAAAGGTCTTATTCCCTCAGTCAAGGGAGTCTCTGTACACACAAAACTTTGTCATCACATATAGAATAGTCATTAACACATTTAGACATACCATAAAAGTGTCAGTCTAAGACCTTGCAGCCAGCGACAGTCAATACAGGAAAAGTTACACAAATAAATCTGACAGACTCAGGAGGAGCACAGAGGAGGGAACAGATAAGCACATTTAAAGCAGCAACATTCACTAGTACACTAAAATACCGCATCACGTCACACACCAAACCACAGAACAGGGAGCAGAGCTCAGGAGACAGGCAGTAACACAATGGGTTACTTACCGCCGTCTCTCTGTGTCCTGGTCTCCACCTCCGGAACGTCCGTGGCTAGGGGTGCTGTTGTGAGGCCCGCTTCATTCTCCACCAAAAATGTCGCGGCAAAAATATATGGCCGTCTAGGGAAAGCGGAGTGTACCTTGTGAATGACGTCATATGACCCATGCTACGGCGGTAGCCTGATGAGGGACAGCAGAGTGTACCGTGTGACTGAAGTCTAGGTGACCCGTGCAGTAGGGCTGCCACACCTAGAGTTCAGTACATCATATGACGGAGGAATTAAATGACAGAGCCCACACAGTTATGGATTCATCAAAGAATTCCCAACAAATGGATGTCGGGCATCTTTATTTATAGCCCCCTTACATTGGGGTGTCGCAACATCATTGGTCAATTAACTAAGCCCGTTTATTGGTTAGTTTCCAATCCAACATTTGTCATAGGTCAACTTAACCCTTCATTTGCATACCTTCCAGAATCTTCCAAGTCAGCAGTGAATAACCTCTTGATGGAGTGCTGAGAGGCCCAAGTAGCTCGAAGTCCTTATCTTATCTCACCACATGTGTTCCTTGTACTTTAGCAAAGCATGTGGTCGGCCATTTTGTGTAGTCCTTTTCATGACTCTGTGGCGTAATATTAAATATGACTTATATACCCACATTTACATACATATAGGCACACATACATACATGTGCACCTTCATATATACATACACATACATATGCACATATATATATATATACATACATGTATATCCATATATATACACATCCACATATTTCTAGTTTATGAACATTATTCTCTAGTCTTAGTGTGAGGCGTCAACCCCTCCCTTAGTATCTTGTTATTCCTAGGGCCCCTTCAGCTAACATGTGGAAGCTTCTTGATATTCTTATCTCATCTAGACATATGTCCCTAGTTTGTGAAGTAACTTCTCCTGGTATATTTCAATGGTGTCTCTCATTGCGCAGTTTAAATTCATCTAATTATTATAATACCTTACAATCAAATAATTTCCATTACAGTTTGAATATCACACCTTCTTTTGTTTGCGTTACAAGCTTTTTTTTGCCAAAATTAAATCAGATGTCCTTTGGTTTACACACAATACTGAGTGTTTTTCATTTGCTTCTCCGAGCTTGTGCCAACCATATCTAATATGGCACCCACAGTGTATCTAAGAGCGTATTTGTGTTAACAGTCATCTTAGAAAAGATTACTGGCAATGATAATGAACAAAGAAAAAAGTGACTCCATAGTGTCCCCAATAGCAAGTGTCTCCTATATTGATAGCCCCAGTAGTAATAAGGTCCCCCATAGTGGCCCCAATAGTAACATTGCCCCAATAGTGGTCCCGATAGTATGTCACCTATACTGGTGGCCCCAGTAGTATAAGTGCCCACATAGTGGCTACAATAGTAACAGTTTCCCTTATATTGGTGGTCCCAGTAGTAATAAGTTCCCCTATAGTAGCCCCAATAGTAACATTGCCCCCATAGTGGTCCCCCTAGTATGTCACCTATACTGGTAGCCCCAGTAGTATAAGTGCCCACATAGTGGCTACAATAGTAACAGTGTCCCCTATATTGGTGGCCCCAGTAGTAATAGTGCTCCCATAGTGGCTCCAGCAGTGATAGTGTCCTCTATATTGCCCCAGTAGTAATAGCGATTCCTCTACTGGCCTCTGGCCAGGCAACCTCCTTACAGGCATTCCACTCCCCCAGCTTGCAGCCCTCCTTGGCATCTGCATTGTATACAGGACAGCTCACGCACACATTGGAAGAAGTAGGGGGGATCAGCAGTTATAATATCAGTAGTGGCTGCCACCACCAGACTGCAGCTGCAGGCTGGGTGAGCCGATGCCTTTGGGAATGCTCACAGATTTGGATTCCCGATCAAATTCCTATTAGATACATATGTCACATGCACCCCTTACCATTTGAAAATATGGTGACTTTCAATATGGCCGCCATGTTAGACACCGCCCCTCTCAGGTTTGCTCCCTCCCCCTTAGCAAGACGCAAAAACCGCACCTGTAATATGCAATAATCATAGGCTCATGTAAGAGAGGCCTTACTGCCATTTATAATGAATGTTTTAAAATGCAGTTTGATACATTTTAGTGATATTCTTTTATTGATGCAACGTTCTTTTTTGAGTCATGTTTAGAATTTGCCATTTTGCCAGTTTCATGTCTGGGTATGAAAAATCACTTCTTTTTGAAAGTCTGGAGAGAAAGCAGATTATGAATCACATTTCTAACTAGAATAGACTGAACTGTTGTCAAACTAAATTTAGCTTATCCTTCTGTTAGGTTGTAGAAAAACCCGCCGCTAATAAATGACACAGCGGCAGGGCACCCAGAACGGCATTTTTCATGCAGGGAAGACATTGAGAATCTAACCATACTGTGCTCCTCAAATTCATATTACTTCTTGCTATGGATCGTTAACCTCCAGGAGAGCAACACTGTGCTCAGTAAGGTCACAATCCTGTGCCACGCTGCTCATATGAAGCAGAGCATTAAGTATTCCGAAAGGTTTTACTCTATAATAAGCCACTGTAACCTTCCTTTAAAGGACATAGTTTCCCCATAACACACACTAACAAGTATAGTTGAAGGGGTTGTCCCGTGGCGAAATCAAAAATTTTTTTTCTACCTACCCCCACATTGTGCCCCGTTAAAAACAATCCCTTTGTTATTTAAAAAAAAATTGCTTACCTGCATCCCCGTTCGGGCAGTTTCTTCTTTTCTTCTTTTAAAGATGGCCGCCGGTCCTTTCCCAATGATGCACCGCGGTTTTCTCCCGTGGTGCACCGCGGGTCTTCTCCCATGGTGGACCATGGATGTCTTGCGTTCCACTGCCGATTACAGCCACCTAATTGGCTGATCGGCATCACGTGACGGAGGCGGAGCTACGATGACGCGGAGAAGACCAGCTCTCCGGCGCGAGCATGAGCAGAAGACCGGACAGCGCAAGCACGTCTAAAGAAGCCAGAAGACACAGAAATTAGACGGAGCCATGGAGACGTGGATGCCAGCAACGGAGTGGGTAAGTGAATAACTTCTGTATGGCTCATATTTAATGCACGATGTATATTACAAAGTGCATTAATATGGCCATACAGAAGTGCTGAACCCCACTTGCTGCAGCGGGACAACCCCTTTAAATGGGATCTGTCAGCTTAAACATACTTTCCAAACTGTTATGGAGCAGGAGGAGCTGAGCAGATTGATATATAGTTTTATGGGGAAAGATTCAGGAGAACTTGTAATTTATTCATTTATATCTCTGCTCATTCTGAGCTGAACAGTCCAATGGGCGGAGCTATGAGTGATTGACAGCTATATGTGTATGACTGTACATACAAGGGTAGCTACATGCATCCCGTATGACACCCCAGAAAGCCTGTACTTTGCAAAGGTGACTTTCCCAGTCCAAACGGCAAAATGACTACAGTTGAATAGTCACAATGTGGCTTCAAAATACGGTCAATCATCCTTAGAAAAGTAGCAGATGCCCGATGCAAACCAAACTGCATGTTTCTGTACAGAAACAAAGCATCTGGCATGGAGAAAGCAGTTTTTTCTCTTTTGCTTTATCAGTTAAAGGTATTTGCCAATACCCAGAGGCGTAACTTGAAGCTCCCGGGCCCCGATGCAAAACCTGTAACAGGGCCCACAACTATAATGCTTTACTCATAGTACTGGGCTCCCTATATGGAGAAGAGAGGCCTTATGGGCCCCCTAAGGCTCCTGGGCCCAGGTGCAACCGCATGCCCTGCATCCTCTATAGTTACACCCCTGCCAATACCCCTTTGTAAGATCAAGAGTGGTAATATATCTGGCAATACCCAGTTTCTCAATCAACTCATCCATCCTTGGCATTGGGTAATCATCAAACGTGGAGATTTTGTTGAGTTTTTTAAAGTCATTACAGAATCCCCAAGTGCTATTTGGCTTGGGGATCAAAACAATTAGGCTTGGCCTCTTACTTTTTGACTCCTCAATCACTCCTAGCTCAAGCATTCGCTTAACCTTGGCAGAGACTGCTTCTCTATGCGCTTCCGGTATCCTGTATGGTTTGGAATTTACCTTCAGCCCATGTTCAGTTATTATACCATGCTTTATTACAAGGGCATGACCTGGCTCGTCAGAGAACTTACTTCCAAGGGCGTAACTATAGAGGATGCAGGGGATGCGGTTGCACCCAGGCCCAGGAGCCTTGGGGGGCCCATAATGCCTCTCCTCTCCATATAGGGAACCCAGTACTATAAGTAAAGCATTATAGTTGGGGGCTCTGTTACAAGTTTTGCATCGGGGCCCGGGAGCTTCAAGTTACGCCTCTGCTTACTTCTATTTCTCTGCAGGAACTCTTTGGCCTCTTGCTGTTGGCGTACAAAGAGCTTGCCCCCTATTTTGACTTCGGGAATGGGTTGCTAAAACTTTTCCTTCCAAACGCCCGAAGCACCCAAAGACTCCCTATCTTTCAAGGGATTAATTAAATTGACATGGTAAATCTGGTAAGGCTCTCTTTTTCCTAGCTGGTGTACTTTATAATTTACTTCACCAACCTTCTCTAGAATTCCATAGGGATCTTGCCACTTGGCAAGAAATTCGCTTTCAACCGTGGGTACCAAGACTAGGGCTCAGTCCCCAGAGTAAAACCTTGGTAGACTGATAAGACACTCTGCTCTGGGCTTCTTGAGCCCTCTGCAGGTATTCCTTTACAATAGTCTAGCACGACCAAGTTATACTGATGTCCTCTCACTGACTTGACTAGTGGACCCACCAAATCCATAACAATTCTCTCAAATTGTACCTTTAAAATAGGGAGAGGCACTAATGGGCTGCAAAAGTGTGACACGGGGGCTGTCATCTGAGATTCACAGTATTCTTTTATTTCTTTATAAATTCCAGGGCCGAAGTACCTCTGAAGGACTCAGTCCTGTGTCTTATCAGTCCCAAGTGCCCCCCTAAGTACATGATTATGTGCCATATCATATATTACAACCACACGACTTAGGTATGACCAGCTGTTCAACAATTTCCTTGTTATTTTTAGTTACTCTATACAAAAAATCATTATTCATGGAAAAATGTGGAATCCGTTGGTCAGCACCAGGTTCTTGTAGTACACCATTTATGGCAGCAACACTTATAGTTGCAGGGGCCTTTTCAGCCTTTCCTTCAGGGAGCCCCAAAAGTGCTTCTTTCAGCAGAGCAATTTATTCCTGCTGCTATGCATTGGTCTGTTGCAACTGTTCATTCGTCTGTTGCTTGCCTGAATCAGCTGCTTGCCAAGCTCCTCTAGCCCAGAGGACTCCAATTGCATATGGAAGCAAATTTCACCCTAGGCATAAGCAGACTTAGTCCTTTAACATCAACACGTTGACATGTCATTGTCTCTAGCAACCAAGTTTGCCTGCTTTCTCCACCATTCATGGCAATACCTGTGTTGAGCGTGGGGATGATAGAAAAGTCCTGAACGCCCCTTAACAATGAGATAGTCAGGTGCTGTTTGAGTGTCGTAACAGTCTATGGCTTTCTGTATCCTTTACATTAAGGGGTATAGTTTGGGGTCTGTCTTTCTTTAGTGGGTTTGGACTGGGGTTTCTTTTATTTAAGAGGGTAAGGTCTGGGGTCTGTATTTAGAGGTTGGTCTGTATACTAGATTATCTAAGGTTCTTATAAGACTTCTGTTACAGTGTTTTGCACAAGCTTACCTGTTCTGGTGGCTGCAGTACTCATCACCTTAGCATACAGTAGGACAACCTGTAGGGCACTCGACCATGATCTTAAAGAACCAGCATGCAACTTCCTAATTCCTCCCCTGCCAATCATCTGATAATGTTTGGCTATATCAGGCATCCTCCCCTCAAGGAGGTGCCTAAGTGTGGTCTTTTGGTCCTGCTTTAGGTGCTATTCAAGTGTATTCGGATTCTCTGGTTCCTGACTTTGGCTGTATCTGATTTCGTTTCAGTCTTCGCTCCTAACCCCAGCTTGTTATACTGTCTTGTCTCAACCTATGGCCTGTTATATTGTATTGATCTCCAGCTTATTCCACATTCTGAATTTCTGCTGCCTGCCCTAACCTGGAATGCCTACTACGCTCCTCTTCACAACCTCAGATACCTTGTCTAGGTCTGTAGAAGAATCAGCTGCACATTACTGGGGCAGCTTTCACAGTAACGGCCTGGGAAACCCTTAGTGAAGCCAACATCCTGATTGGTGGAGTTAAAGGGTGAAGACTGGGGTACCTCATGTGTGCCCTCTGGATTCGATCCAAATCTGTGTGTGGCTCAGTAAAACTACATCTGCTAATCCTGACTTTGTTTTTGCCTCCATCCTTAGTTTTCATCTCGTTATTCTATCCTAAAAGTGACAGAATTTTGTGAAACAACACCAAAGTTTCCATTTTACGTATTAAATCTTATGGTTCCATACGGGATTTCAACTCAATGCTCAATTTTTGCCATTTGAGATGGGACCCCAAGACAGAAAGTAGAGATGGATGCGAAAACAAAGCCTTAGATAATCTAGTCTACTTACCTGCAGTATTATACAATATCAGTAGTGTGCCACCAATGTAGGCAGATCACACCACTATTATAGGACCCATGGGCAAATGGAGACAGGGGTCAAATGGCCTTGCCCCCAACCCACCAGTCAGTTGCTTCCTTCTTTCCCTGAATATGCAGCCTGCATAAAAACATAGAAAGCTGACAACCCCTTTCCAATCCAATTTGCAACCTGGCTTTCCTAGGAGCCTTATTCTTTTTCTGCCATTATGCAACGGAGCTATCTGCTGGCTAAAGCCAGTACTGCATGAGATGACACATTGGAAAGGCTCCAACAGCAGAGAGGCTGGCAATATACAGTAAGAGAACCCCGACAGGCATCTTCCATTATCGGAGCTGTACAGCCTTAAGTCATAATGTCTTCAGACGTCAGACAGTGGATTGGAAAGGGTTAACATACTTAAAAGTTTCAATAATGTCCTTCCTCTCCCTTCTCTCCTCCAGGCTTTACAAATTAAGTCTTGTTCTATTTTATCAATGTCTTTCTTCAGGTGAGGTCTCCAGAACAGAACACAGTATTCCAGAGGTAGTCTCACCAGAGCTCTAACAGTGGGATTACAATCTCTCTCTTTCTACTGGTAATACATGAGCATCCTACTTGTTTTCTTTGCTACTTGACCTAACTGTGGACCTGTTTTGAGACTGTGAGAAATGAGAACCCCTAAATCCTTCTCTTCTGAAGACCCCAGGACTTTGTGGGGTAGTAGAAGGGATCACTAGACTTTGTGGGGCCAAGTAAACCCTGTGGGATCACAGAGGGGACAACAAAACATTTTGTGGCCACAGAGGTGACACCAGGACTTTGTTGAGTCACAGATAGGACACCAGGACTTTGTGGGGACACAGGCGGCAAAACAGAACTTTCTAGAGGGTAGTGAAAGATTCATTGGGGTAGTGGTAAGTTGGCGAGAGTGTGCAGAGATGAGTCGTGGCTGGAGGATGTCTTCATGGCAGTCTGGGCCCAGATAAAGAACGAATATGAAAACAGACATCAAAATCAGAGGAGTCATCACTTGTAATCACTGGAGGTAACTGCACTATAATCACTATCACGATGTAGAGCTGGTATCTGATTATTATATGGTGGCTGCTTTATTTTGGAATATACTAGAGCTGAGCTGCTGTATCTAAGCTCACCACATTATATATATGCTGGCGCTAATATAATTTTGTTGGTTTTTTTTCTGGGGAAGAGGTACAATACTGAGTTTTGCTGTCAAACCACAGATAACACATTGTACTAAACAGTGGACATCTGAACTCTGCTACGTGTATATTTTCAGTTTTACCATAAGAAAAATTTCCGTTGTCCATTATCTCTCTTTGTATGGTCCCTGAAAGGAAATTTTAATTTAAGTGGATTTTTTAAAAAAAAAGATAAAGATCCTCTTTTCTCACTGCAGGAAATGCAAGAGCTCTTTACTCCAGTACTGAAAACTGTATGATTGCACATAAGTAGCTTCTTTTGTGTGTTCTTGCAATCCCAGATTTAAGGCTGAATGTACTTGCTCTCATCTGAATAATATCAAGAGTGTTGAATGCCTATTATTATTATTATTAAATATCAGTAAACCAGATGGACATACTTTTATCACCGCTGATGGCCTCTCATATCTAATTTAATTGCAGGAAGTTTGGTCTTTAATATACCATTGGTTTTTTTTTTTACTTTATCTGCCCTTGAACACTATTTTGTTTTATCTAAACGGTGCAAACATTCTGTACAGAGGAATTTCTTAATACATATCTATGGCATATATATTAATATGTTGCCATTGAGAGCAGCAAGAATCTTCCCGCTGCTTTGTCATCTTTGGTATAGTTATTGGTGCAGTAGCTCATAACTCCAGTAGAGTGGGCCAGTTGACTACATTTCTGAAGTCTAGTTTTGTTTAGAGATGATTTCCTGATTGAGTAGCTTTTCTTTAAATATTCCTAGCTTCTGCAGTGTGTTGCTGGTTATAACGTAACTTATATGCATTTGAATCGAGTATTTCTTCTATACTTTTCATAGTATCTTGATCATTTCCTAGACTTGTCTTCTTGACATTATAGTTCTGTTCCTCTGGTTGTTTCTGATAAAATCCTTGTCCTTATAGTTTGTTTTGTGCATTCCCATTTCTATCCACCCTATCTGCTTCTAGTTTAGTCTAATTTTCTTGTCTCTGGATTCTAAATACACTCACGTTTGGTTCTTAAGGTTCATCTTTTCCCATAGAGATGCCATTAGGGATATCTGAGGATTGCTCAGGGATAGTTTACAGTTAGGGTCAGCATCAGGGATAGACTAAGGAATGACTTAGCATTAGATTTTGTGAGGTTGTTATTGGAGATGAGCGAGCACCAAAATGCTCGGGTGCTCGTTACTCGAGCCAAGCTTTTTGTAATGCTCGAGAGCTCGTTTCGAGTAACGAACCCATTAAAAGCAATGGGAGACTTGAGCATTTTTCAATGGAGCCGCGGGATTGAAAACGATGGTCTGCCGGTACCCCTGAATTGTTTTTCATGGAAGGGCTTTACATATGAGCCCTTCCCTGAAAAACAAAAATTTTAGTGTAAAAAATAGATAAATAAATTAAAAACGTACCTCTCCGCCACTGCTGTGTCCCCCGCAATGATGCAGAATACATCTTCCGCATGTGGCAGATGTTTCCTTCATCCCTGCTAGTAAAAAGAATTCCCTGCTGCTGCACCTGCCACATCTGTGACAGATGCAGCAGAGGAATTCTTCAATTCCCTACCGCAGCTGTCACACATGACAGCTGGGGTAGATGATCCTGCTGCCGGCTCTCTTTCATTGGATTTCAGAGAAGGGCTTTAAATATAAGCCCTTCCCTGAAAAATGAGTAAAAGTAGTGTAAAACACACAAAAAAAAGCATACTCACCTCCCTTCAGCTGCCGGGGCTCAGCCGCATCTTCTCTGCACTGTCCCCGCCTCTGTAGTGCTGATCTATTAGCAGGCAGGGATTTAAAATCCCCTCCTACTGAAAGAGCTGATTGTGATTGACTGAGGCGCTCAGCCAATCACAGGCAGCTCTCGCGAATGAATGACAGGGCTGCATAAAATTTATGTGTATATCTCCGACCTCATTGAGGGGATCAATGTGTGCGGCATCCATATTGACTATAACACAGGGCTGCATAACCAATTGGAAGAATGTGTCCAGTGGGATACCACAAGGCTTTCTCCTTGGCCCAGTGTTGTTCAACATTTTTATAAATGATCTGGAGGAGGGAATTGAGAGGAAACTAATCAAATTTGCTAACAACACAAAGCTACGAGGGATAGGTAACACTAAAGGAGAGAGACAGAGAATTCAAAAGATCTAGAAAAGCTTGAACAGTGGGCGACAAATGACAGAATGATATTTAAGAACAAGAAATGCAAAGTCCTACACCTGGGCAAGAAAAATGAAAAAAGCACATACAAAATGGGAGGAATTGGGCTAAGCAGCATATGTGAAAAGTCCTCGGGTATACTAATGGATTACAGACTGAACATGAGTCAACAGTTTGATGCCGCAACAAAAAAGGCAAACAATTGTGGATATATTAAGAAAAGCATAGAATCTAGATCACATGAGGAAATTATACCCCTCTTCTCTCCCTTAAGGCCCATTTACACAGGTCAAATGTCAGGCAAATGATGCCCATCATTTGTCCCTGTGTGTCCTCGCTCCCGTGTTGTTGCACGGGAGCTAGAAGCGTTGGTTCACTCACAAAGCGGCCAGCAGGGAAGCTGCAGGAGATTTCTCTCCTCGTGCTCCCCCGCCCCTCTCCATTGGCTTAACATAGCGGGCGTTCAGTATTTAATGGCTGCTATTTACACTGAGCAATCAGTGATCTACATAAACAATGGATGATGAGCTGATTGCTGATCGCTCAGTGTAAATAGCAGCTGTTCAGTACTGAACGGCCGCTGTGTTAAGTAAATGGAAAGGGGCAGGGGAGCGCGAGGAGAGAAATCTCCTCCAGCCTCCCCACTGTGAGCCAGCGATACTAGTTCCCGTGCAGAAGCACAGGAGCGAGTATGAGCGGGGACGAGTGTCGGGGATCATTTGCTCGACATTTGTCCTGTGTAAATGGGCCTTTAGTCAGACCACATCCGGAATATTGTGTCTAGTTTTGTGCATCCCAATTTAAAAAAGACAGACAAACTGGAGCAGGTTCAGAGAAGAGCTAGAAGGATGGTGAGTGGTCTACAAATCATGTCCTATAAGGAACGGTTAAAGAATCTGGGAATGTTTAGCTTTCAAAAAAGAAGGCTGAGAGGAGACTTAATGGCTGTCTACAAATATCTGAATGGCTGTCACAGTGCAGAGGGATCAGCCCTATTCTCATCTGTACAAGGAAAGACCAGAAGCAATGGGATGAAACTGAAAGGGAGGAGACACAAATTAGATATTAGACGGTGAGGGTGATCAATGAGTGGAACAGGTTACCACAGGAGGTGGTGAGTTCTCCTTCAATGGAAGTCTTCAAACAAAAGCTGGACAGATATCTGTCTAGGATGATTTAGTAAATCCTGCATTGAGCAGGGGGTTGGACCCGATGACCCTGGAGGTCCCTTCCAACTCTACCATTCTATGATTCTACCATCACCATTGTGTTCTTATTTTCTAATGCTGAGTTTCTCACCTTTTATTTGCATTTCCTATTTGTGTTGATACATGCTTCATATATTTGTTCCTGTGACTATCCAGATATAACACTAGAAGAGAGGGAGCCTATAGTAAAGACTGGTCCGCTCTATCATGAGACCATGTTTTGCCTCCCCACTAAGCTTTATCGAAGTACTTGTTTCCCCTTCATGTCTTTCCCATGACCATTGAGCCAATTTTCTACACCCTTCCATCCATTGAAGTGAGGGGATCCTGTATAAATGCTCACCAGAAATTAGCAAGGTAACCAGGATCATATCTTTCTTTCCAAGAGTCTTACAGAAACCTCCTAGTCATTCTCTAGGGTGTGTAAACCCTTACCAGGAACTGAGTAGTTGGAAGTAATTTTCTTTGTTATTCCCTCAGCAGACATAAAGCCTCAATTGATGAGTTCTCTTACTATTAATATAAGACACAACAGTATCTTAACTCTTTCCAATCCACTGTCTGACCTCTAAAGACGTTATGATTTAAGGCTGTACAGCTTCGATGTTGGAAAACGTCCGTCAGGGTTCTCTTACTGTATATTGCCAGCCTCTCTGCTGTCGGAGCCTATCCAACGTGTCACCTCATGCAGTACTGGCTTTAGCCAGCATATAGCGCTGTTGTATAATGGCAGAAAAAGAGTACGCCCCCTCGGAAAACCAGAATACAAATTGGATTGGAAAGGGTTAATATAAAAAGATGAGAAATCTTCCCGAGGATATTGCTACTAATACTCCTGGAGATTCATTTATGCATTCAGGGCAGTGCTAACCTGCCACCACTATGTCTCAGCAAGATTGAAGATAAGAGAAAAGGGCAAAACATTCACAGCATGGCTATAAATGAGGAGTTTGTTTAAAAGGCCAATTAAAAAGTTGGAGGATAAAGACAGTTCCCTTCGGAGTGAAAATCTAAATTTACTGCTTGCACATATTTTCACTAATTATTCCGATGCGCAAAATTACCCAGTTGTCACTGTAAGGTTTCCAAGGACTCATTCAACTCAACTCTGTTTCATACAGAACAACACGATGACTTGTGTCCTCCCTGTAGTATTATTTACTTTACTCATTTACATAGTACAGACATATCTCACAGTACTGTACAGAGATTACCATCAATTACATCGGATCCTTTCCCCATGAGGGCACATGATCTAAATACCCCTCAGGTTTTTTGAGGAAACCTTCTCAAATGCAGGGAAATCATGCACACTCCTTACAGATGTTGCCCTTTGGCCGCACTAAGAGGACCCGGGTATTCACCCTTTAACCCCCTTTTTAGAGAGATTTGGCCTTTGCTGCTGGAACCTCCAGGAGTTGATTAGTGCAGTGACATTGGACACGGGCAGGCTAGAAGGCACCAAAATGTAGCATGATAGGGGACAGACAAAGACAAAGTTAGTAAGCAGGCAGAGAGGTAGGGACTGACAGAGTTCTTGCAATATGGAAACTAGATGGAAGGTCAGGGCAGGAGGTAATTGGGCTAGCCATAGTCAAGAAACAGGTCGAGGTCAGGACAGGCAGATTGGAGAAAGCTGGGTACACAGACAAGGGTTAAAACTGAAAGTGAAGAAGATACTATAAGATCTTCACTTTTCTCACTAGGAATTTCATTGCTCACACACCCTCCAATGAGGAGGGGGGCTTTGTATAACTTGAGAAGCATCAGGATTGGATGGGGCAAGAAAGCTAGGTGCGTATGTTGGCCCTTTAAAAGGCTCTCTGAAAGTAAGCACTATCCAGACCGAGCTAGCATCTGAAGGAGTAAAGTGTCATCTGCTTCACAGAGAAGAAAAGGGAAGCCAACAGCCACAACCGATAGGAAGCGAAGGTGAGGACAGGCGTCGCTGGCCACTGCCGGAGGCTATAATATCCTCATTAGAAATTCAGCCAAAAGCTTGAAAGAAAGGGAGCCCCATGGCCTGGTAATGCCCCATTAGGTCTGTGATGCCTCATGACAGAGCAGGATGATTTATTGGCCTGGGATATGCCATGAATCTATGAAAAGTGTAGTCTAGCGATTAGTACCTCCAGGATTATGTGAACATGGCTGCTCTATTGTTTCTCTCAATTAAGCTTTATTAAAGTCGTTGATGAGCACACAACTTGGTATATTCATATAAACTGGTAAGTCATAGAGTAGACAATATGGATGTAAGGCACAAGGATTGAATGACAGGTCAAGAAAACGAGACAGTGTTTTCACTGTTGGGTTGCACCTACCGCAAAGCTGAACCTTAAGGCCTCATGTCCACGGGGAAAATCAGGCCCGCCGCGTATTCTTCATGTAGAATCCCGCAGCGGGTCCCTCCTGCCCCGCGGACATGAGGCCTAAAAATCAGAATAAACTCACCTGCTTCGGACGATGCAGATCTTCCTTCCTTCGCGCCTGGATCTTCTTTCTTCGGCCCGGCAGATGTGCTCGGAACGCCGGCAGCATGCCGCGCGCATGCGCCGGGCACATCCGCTGGGCCGCAGAAAGAAGATTGGGACGCGAAGGAAAGAAGATCTGCATTGTCCAGAGCAGGTGAGTTTAATTCTGGTACGGGTCTCCCGCGGATCCGGACGGCTTCCATAGGCTTCAATAGAAGCCTGCGGGAGCCGTCCCCGCGGGAGACCCGCACGAAAATGGAGCATGTCCATTTTTTTCCCGCACGTGGATCTGCGCCTGACGGGAAAAATGACATCCGCAGGTATTTAACTACCTGCGGGTGTCCAATGCATCCCTATGGTTCACAGAAAAAGCCAAAAATACAATACCTGAAGGTCTGCAAAGCAGACACGGTCGCCATACGCCCACTTTAGAGATACAGGACAACCCGCTGTTATATCAGCCAGGGTTGATATCCTGTATGGTGGCTCACCATCCATCTATGGCTGGCATCTTTGGTATCGTTCACATGTGCAGGCTATTAGTATATGCAGTCACTCCTCCCCAATCTGGGCTGGGTTGAGTGGGTGACTGCATATAAGCCTGCCAGGAACAAGCTGCTCCTCTACTTTATTGTCTGGCTGACTGCATATCTCCAGGGCTTACGGCCATTGCGCCTGCCCTACTGCGATTGTGCCGGTGGCGATTGTGCCTGCCTTATGGCGATCGTGCCTATGGCGACCGTGTCTGCTTTGCAGACCTTCAGGTATTGTATTTTTGGCTTTTTCTGTGAATAATGTCTTTTTTTCCCCCCCTCACCTCTGTGATTTAATGCATCCCTATGGGGCGCAGATCCGCGTGCGAGTGATCCGCTGCGGATTTAAAATAAAAATTATCCCGTGGACATGAGGCCTAAATTCTGTGGGTGATGGTCCATTATCCTGACCTCTTGAATTGTTTGGCTGCACCCTCTGTGGCCTTGTGTGGAGATGTGGCCTGAGGAGAGTTCATTAACAAGTATTATCTGATTAATAGGGTGGTTCCAGACTGCTATCTGGAAGTTTGCACTGTGGACTAATAAGTCCTGGGAGAGCTGCCGAGTGGACCAATGCTGTTTGGCAAAACCTGTTGGCCTTATTTTCTGTTCTGTTCAGATGCCCTGTGTAGTACCAGTGTGTGCCCTGTAACAGACTGTTTATTATTACCTGCAACCATCAAGTTGTGTTCCCTCCTGGAGAGACTGTAACAACCAAGCTCTGTGCCTTGTATAGACTCTGTAACCAGCTAACTTATACCTATTTTGCCACCATAAAATGTTGTGCAAAAATCCAGACCATCTGAAGCATTGGATCCCAATGCATTCACTCAGATGGGCATTGTTTAGCTGCAGAAAAGATAGCACATCTACTGCTGAATTCAGCGGAGGATTTTACACGTGGCTGGAAAAAAAAGCTCTTGCCGTATCTTTTGGCCACAATCAGCCAGCAGCTCCCTTAGAAGCCTATGGGAGCAGACAGCAAAGGGAAGTGGAGAGAGGGAGAAGGACTTTAACAGTGGCTAGCGTTGCTAAACTCCCTCCCCCTCCCTTTGCCAGCAGCTCCCATAGGTTTCTCTGGGAACTTCCGTTGCAAAGGGAAGGTGAGGGAGTTTAGCAGATTTCTCCCCAGCCAACGGAATTCTGGGCTGCGGCGTATATAGGCCACACCCAGACATGTGAATGGGTGAGAAAAAGTGAGATTTAGCTGAGACTTGGTCCCGGCTTACTCTCGATGCTGATGTGGCGGGTTAAGAAATGCATCACCTGTGTGAATGAGGCCTTACAGGTACGTTTTGTGCTTCCTGTGGGGTATTCCTAAATTACCGCTGGTGTCCACCTCATTTGATGCAACATACTTGAGTGGGGTCCAAAAAGTGCAATCAGGAGCTACATCAAAACTGACCCTTTTATAAGCTGATATTACTTTGAGGTTTCTCTGTAAGAAGTCTTGCTGTGCTTCTGATGATTTCTGATGATAATATACTACTGTATATGTACCCTGTTTCCCTGAAAATAAGACATACCCTGAAAATAAGACATAGCATGATTTTCCAGAATTTTTGAGGATGCAAAATGATTTTTCAGGCTTTTAGAGGATGCTTGAAATATAAGCCCTACTCCAAAATTAAGCCCCGCTAACAGTTAATTAAAAAAGTCAATTTAAATAGTGTCCAGGCAGCTATACATGTAAAAAAGTTAAGCCTTTTTGAACAAAAATTAATATAAGACACTGCCTTATTTTCGGGGAAACACGGTAATCCAATTGATAACTTATAGAGTCTTTAAAATGAGCAGTCAGCAGTTCAAGTGATTGGGAAGTACTAGAAGCAGCCCATAGACAAGAATGGCGCTACTTCTATACAAAGGCAGCCATGTTTTTTCTAATCTAAGGTGCGAAATATAATCTTCAATTAATGGCAGATGCTGTTCTTCGCTCCGTTTGCCAGCCGTGGGTTATTTTGAGCGTTGCTTTCAATAACATGACAAAAACACCTAATTGACTTTCTTCTTTTATTGTATTAGCCCCTTATTTAACAAGTACCAAAAATATCCCTGTTTATTCTTCCGTTTAATTATGAGTGAACCTTTACAGTCAATACGGGTGAACAGTCAGCAAATTAGACGAAAAATCTTTATTTGTGACTGTTTTTGTTCGCCTCTGTAATATGAATTACCTTTAATTAGAGTTTCTATTGAGAGGGCTCTAATTGAGACTGTGCCCTTCCATGTACTATGTATGGAACGACTCAGAGTTATATAATTATTATTGGGGATGTCAATTATTTTCTGTGCAGATAGAAATGTGAGACTTTGGAGGTCCGTAGGATAAAAAACTGTTCATAAAAACTAACGGTCAATTTTAAAAAAAAAGAGCCCGTTTTTGCTGTGTGGATAAAACATAGATTGAAGCATATAGAAGTCAGGAGAAAAACTAAGAACGCTGTCTTTGGATTTTATGGTTTTATATAAAGGACATAATAATTAAACATCTGGTCCCTAGAAGGTCTTAAAATTAGGTAATTATTAGAGATGAGCGAACATACTCGGATAGGCACTACTCGTCCGAGTAATGTGCCTTATCCGAGTACCTCCCCGCTCGTGCTGAAAGGTTCGGGTGCCGGCACAGAGCGGGGAGCTGCAGGGGAGAGCGAGGAGGAACGGAGGGGAGATCTTTCTCTCCTTCTCTCCCGCCCGCTCTGCCCCGCTCCCCGCTGCGACTCACCTGTCAGCAGCGGCAGCTCCCGAACCTTTCAGGGAATGCACGCATTGTCTTCAATGGAGCTGCGGCCGCTGCCGGCGGCTCCATTGAAGACAATGGTCTGCCGGCACCCCTGCACTGTTTTTCAGGGAAGAGCTTTACATATAAGCCCTTCCCTGAAAAACAAGAATTTTAGTGTAAAATTTTTTTTTTAAAAAAACACTTATCTGTCGCTGCTGCCGTGTCCCCGTGGGGATGAAGAACACATCTGCTGCGTGTGGCAGATGTTTCCTTCATCCCCGTGAGGAAAAAAAGAATTCCCTGCTGTACCTGCCACATCTGTGACAGATGAAGCAAAGGAATTCTTCATCCCTGCGGGGAATAAAGAATTCCCTACCACAGCTGTCACAGATGACAGCTATGGTAGGGGATCCAGCTGCTGGCATCCTGTAATTGTTTTAAATTGTTTTAAATATAAACCCTTCCCTTAAAAACAAGAAAAAATGGTGATAGAAATAAAAAAAATCTATGCTCACTTTCTTTAGCTGCCAGGGCTCAGCAGCATCCAGCCGGCTCTTCTCCTGTACTGCTCTGAGGAGTACTCAGTAGGCAGGGATTTAAAATCCCAGCCTGCTGAATGGGCTGCCTCTGATTGGCTGAGCACTGTGACCAATTAGAGGCAGCTCTCAGCTATTGAATGACAGCTGAGAGCTGCCTCTAATTGGTCCCTGCACTCAGCCAATCAGAGTCAGCACTTAGCCATTCATCAATTCAGGTAAGTATCATTTTTTTTTTACACTAAAATTCTTGTTTTTCAGGGAAGGGCTTATATGTAAAGCCCTTCCCTGAAAAACAATTCAGGGGTGCCTGCAGACCATTGTCTTCAATGGAGCCGCCAGCAGCAGCTGCAGCTCCTTTGAAGGCAATGCACGGACCTTCATACATGCGTGTTTTTGCATGTACATAGGTGCGCACTTATGTACGCACCTATATACGCACAAAAACACGCTTGTGTGAAGCCACCCTAAGATGTAGCTCTTGGGTTTTTTGCAATTTCTTTGAGAATTGCAGAACTTGATCTTGGGGTGAATTTGCTGGGGCACCCAATCTTGTGAATATTGTCAGCTGTTTTGAATATTTTCTTTTTTTGTGAATAATCTTTCTTACTTCAAAATAATGGACTCTAGATTGTTGGAATATAGCCTTATAACCCTTCCCAGATTAATGTGCAGCAACAATAGCTTCTCTAAGATCATTGCTGATGTTTTTCCTCCTTAGCATTACAACACACCTGAATGCTCCAGACCAGCAAGCTGCCATTACTTCTGCTTTTATAGAAGTGGTCACACTTGCTGATGATCAGTTAATCAAGGGAATTTAATTAGCAGCACTTGAATGCTACTTAACCTTTTAATTCCTCTGTAAGCAGTAAGAGTTAATTAATTTTTTATACACTGCTCCTGCATTTTGTTGTCAGGTGTTGTTGTTTATCTGAGCTTGAATTTACCTAATTTTAACACTTTGGAAGGACCAGTTATTTTATTTTTTATGTTCTGGTTAGAGATGAGCGAGCGTACTCGGAAAAGCACTACTCGCTCGAGTAATGTGCTTTATCCGAGTATCGCTGTGCTCGTCCCTGAAGATTCGGGTGCCGCTGCGGCTGACAGGTGAGTCGCAGCGGGGAGCAGGGGAGAGCGGGCGGGAGAGAGGGAGAGAAAGATCTCCCCTCCGTTCCTCCCCGCTCTCCCCTGCAGCTCCCCGCTCCGTGCCGGCACCCGAATCTTCAGGGACGAGCACAGCGATACTCGGATAAAGCAAATTACTCGAGCGAGTAGTGCTTGTCCGAGTACGCTCGCTCATCTCTAGTTCTGATACATACTACCATAGAATTCAAAGAAGGTATACTTAGTTTTCCTCGTGACTGTAGATAAATGTTAAAGAGGTTGTACAAGGTCTAGGTATTGACGACCTATCCTCAGGATCGGTCATCAATAACAGATCAACTGTGGGTATGCTGCCCAGGAACCCTCTTTGATCATCAGTTCCCCCAGGCGCTGCCTTAGTTTGTACAAAACTCTTTTACTGTTCTTCACTTCAATGGGACTCTGTCTACATCTCTGTCTGGTTCAGGCAGCCTATGTATTTGGTTTGTAATGTATGCTGTATGTATAGTATATGTAATATCTGTGAGTCCGGCACTGGCCATTACATTGGATATGATTGGTACAAATGGAAAAAAGAAATCGAGTGCTGCCACAATAAGTCTGTAGGTTTAATGCTGGTTCTAATGCTGCACAGCAAAACGACTCAGTGAGCATGCTCACCACCACTCCATTCACTTAGGGGACTCGGGATCACCATACTATGACAGTTGAGGGTTTCAGCAGTCAGAGCCCCAGTGATCATACATTTATCACCTATCCTATGGAAAAATCTCACCTCAGAAGATAACTAAAGGTGAACATGTTCTTTAAGCTAAGCTGCATAATAACAGCGTAAAATGCTACAGTGTTCTATTTTTTCCAACTTTGTGTTTAACCCTTTCCAATCCACTGTCTCACGTCTGAAGACATTCTGATTGAAGGCTGTACAGCTCTGATGTTGGAAGACGTCCGGCAGGGTATTCTTACTATATATTACTGGCCACTCTGTTGTCGGGGGACTCTCCAGCATGTCCCATGCCGTAGTACTGGCTCTAGCCTGAAGATGGTGCCATTGTATAATGGCAGAAAGAGGAAACTCCCTAGGAAACCCTGAATCCAATATTGGATTGCAAAGGGTTAAATGTCATCCAACGGGATCAACAGTTATATAGAGAGCTGGAAAATATATCTCCAAAGGTGTAATTTGCACATACTTATGGCAGTCCTGTATTCTTGCATATATTAGCAGCTTCATCTATATCTCGCCACATCTATGGGAGCAAAAGTAGAGACAATTGAAGAGAGCATTACTGAGATCCAAAGCATCAGTGGACTGACATTGTGTTGTGCTTCTCGGTGAGATTAAAGTATGGATTGAAGAAAGGGATAAAGGAGAAGAACAATGCTTCCCACATGCTGCATCTCTCATAATTAACACAATTGCTACACACATCACTTGATGTCCTCAGAAGTGATAGAACTCTACCTACTGAGTATAGCAAAGTTGTTTGAGCTCTAATTGTATTTGAAATTGGAAGTTTTGAATTTCAGAAAGATATAACAGATATCTGGATAGTATCAGGGTCAACAGACGTGGACCCATTGTGCCTCACACTAGCTTGTTTTTGGGCCAAGCCCTGAGGCGACACATAAGAATACCCGGTTTTCACCCTTTAACTCCATTAGTCAGCATATGGACTTCACTGCGGGGTCCACAGGCCATTACACAGGAATGTGGCAACTGATGCTACTATAGACCAAGGCACCCGAGTGTGTGAACAAGGGCATCTATAAATCAATGTAGGTACGCAGCGTAACTTCAGGACGAGGCCAGAGTTTGGGACTTGCATAACAGGTTCATCATGGTACAACAAGCCAGAAGTCAGGGAAGGCAAAAAAAAAAAGGTCTTTACCAGGGTTCCCCAACTCCAGTCCTCAGCGACCGCCAACAGGTCATGCTTTTAAGATTTCCTCAGTGTTGCACAGGTGATGTAATTATTGTCGGTGCCTCAGACATTGCCACAGGTGCTCCTACTATAGGAGATCCTGAAAACATGACCTGCTGGTGGTCCTTGAGGACTGGAGTTGGGGACCCCTGGTCTATACAACAAGCCAAGATCAGGAGCAAAAATCCAGTGGAGACAGGAATAGCCAAAGGGAGAAACAGAAGAGTCAGAATACATGAGATAGCACAAAAAGCTGGACCAAGGACCAAAAATTCAGGCATCCTCCTTAGGGGGAGGATGCCTGATATAGTCAGAGGTAGCTCATGATTGGAAAAGATTGGCGAAGATTTGCCATGGTGCGTGCTGAGTCTGCTGACCCTTTTAGAGAGTGGGTATATGAGTGTGCACATGATCTCTGGGTCACTCACAGAGATAGGGAAGGTGCCGGAGCTAGGTGACAGATAGATAGATAGATAGATAGATAGATAGATAGATAGATAGATAGATATTAGATGGATAGATAGATAGATAGATAGGAGATAGATAGATAGATATGAGATAGATGGATAGATAGATAGATATGAAATAGATAGATAGATAGATAGATATTAGATGGATAGATGGATAGATGGATAGATAGATAGATAGGAGATAGATAGATAGATATGAGATAGATGGATAGATAGATAGATATGAAATAGATAGATAGATAGATAGATAGATAGATAGATATGAAATAGATAGATAGATAGATAGATAGATAGATAGATAGATAGATAGATATGAGATAGATAGATAGATAGATAGATGGATAAATAGATAGATAAATAGATAGATAATATTAGATAGATAGATAAATATTAGATAGATAGATATGAGATAGATAAATACATATGAGATAGATAGATAGATAGATAGATAGATAGATAGATAGATAGGAGATAGATAGATAGATATGAGATAGATAGATATGAGATAGATAGATATGAGATAGATAGATAGATGGATATGAGAGATAGATATGAGATAGATAGATAGATATGAGATAGATAGATAGATAGATAGATAGATAGATAGATAGATAGATAGATAGATAGGAGATAGATAGATAGATAGATAGATAGATAGATAGATAGATAGATAGATAGATAGATATGGGATGGATAGAATAAATAATTAGGAAGGGGTTAACAGTCTACAGGACATAATGAAAGGCAGTATACAGTAATATTTAATTGTACTTCATCTTTAGGGCCAGCCTTCAAATTACTCTAATTAAAAAAAGACAACTAATTTTCACAGCTCTTTATAGATTGCTTTTGCTGTGGCTGCACCTCCTGGAACCCCCGGTCTATCTCTACAGCAGCTGTTGTATATTTTTCCTCTGCCAAAATAGCTGTTTGGTCATAGAAAAAAACCCTTGAACCGTCCATTCCGGTGGTCCAAATAATTTTACAGAAGATTTATTCCCCATAAGCTTCCATAGCTTTCGGCACAGCAAAATGGCAGATTACATTTTTAATTACACACAGTTATTACTGGCTGCATTTATCTGTAGTAAGAGAGTGCTAGGCTTAACCCCTTAAGGAGGCGGACCAGTTTTTTTTTCATAGTTGTTTTTTTCTTTCCACCTTTAAAAAATTATAACCATCCACAAAGCTGTACAGGGGCTTGTTTGTTTACGGGAAGAGTTGTATTTTTCATTTGTACTATTTAATGTACTGAAAAACTTTTTAAAACAGTCTAAGTGGGGTGAATTGGGAAAAAAAAAAAAAATCCCCCATCTGTGTGGGGGGGGGGGGGGGGTGGAGTAGAGTAAATAATGCGTTACTTTCATAGATCAGATTCTTCTTAGAGATGCAGTGATAATGATTTTTTTTTACTATTTTTTATTATAAATATATCAAAAGATGGGGGGGGGGTTAAACTTTTGTTACCTTTTATTTTTTTTATAATAAATAAAACTTTTTTAAAACTGATCTTCAAATTTTTTGTAGTCACCATAGGGGACAAGAACTTGCGATGGTTTGATCGTTCCTGCAGTATGATGTAATACCATAGTATTATTTTATGCTGTGATCTGGTATGCAATCTGTAATGTCAGCCCTGGGGGCTTTGAGAAGGCCCCTGGCTGTCCTGGACATATTGTGCTCACCTGTGTGAAGTTAGCCTTATTCAGTGCTCCCAATTTCACACTTCTTGCACCTAATGTTACCACATAATATACTGATTCAACTAAGTACAGGTGTTAATGGGATTCCGTCAACATCACAACCCTTGTGCATAGAAAGTTGTAGTGTGGGGTCTCCTGGTTGGAACCTATCTTCAGAATAACTCATCAATAGTTTTTTTTTATTCAAATACTTTTATTGAAATGTTAACCCTTTCCAATCCAATTTGTATCCTGGTTTTCCTAGGGGGCTTACTCTTTTTCTGACGTTATACAACAGCGCTATCTGCTGGCTAAAGCCAGAACTGCATGAGGTGACACATTGGATAGGCTCCGACAGCAGAGAGGCTGGCAATATACAGTAAGAGAACCCCGATAGATGTCTTCCAACCTCGGAGCTGTACAGCCTTAAATCATAATGTCTTCAGAGGTCAGACAGTGGATTGGAAAGGGTTAATAAATACACCAAATCATGTAATCTATATATATAAAAATGAATGTATGCGTGTCTGTCTGTCTGTCTGTTTGTCCTTTATGCGCTACTACACCATTCATCCGATCGCCATGAAACTTTGGGAAGTTGTTGAGTACACTCCTGGGAAGATTACTGGCATAATACATTTATGCTATGATAAATGGAGCGCATGCGTGCGTCGTCGACAGTTACGACCCCCCCACGTAGATCGTTCGATTTCCATCATTGCCACTAATTCTCTCACTTCCCGATGTCGTAGAAACATGAAATTTGGCACGAGCATTGATTATGTCATAAATAGGAAAAGCTAATGGGTCCCAACTCGATTATTCAATTCTATGCACAAAAGAATTAGCGTCCAAATTTTACGTACGGAATCTAATTTTCTCGCTTCCCAATGTCATTAAAAGTTGCGCTGTGATTGGTTGTTATTTCTCTTACTGCTGAGGTAACATGAAAGCTGCGCTGTGATTGGTTGTTATATTTTATACTGCTAAGGTAACATGGAAGCTACGCTGTGATTGGTTCTTATATATTATACCACTGAGGTAACATGAAAGCTGCGCTGTGATTGGTTGTTATCTAGATATATAAAAACGAATGTCTGTCTGTCTGTCTTCGCAGCAACGCGCGACGGGTAAGCTAGTCTAAAATATAACTTAACCTCCCCCTAACCCAACCAAGGGTGGTGGTCTGTATACTTGATGTATCAAGTATAAATGTGAGATCCTATTAGCTTCAATGAGTAAAAGCTGAGGAATTCTTTCCAGGATCTCTTGCCACTGCACATCTTCCAATGGACCAAGATCTTTATCCCATTTTGGTTTTACCTTTAAAGATACCGGACCATGAAACTCTGACATCAAGAGTCGGTATAATCTGTGTAGACTGAATCTGAATCTACTGACTTTTGTTGATAACCCTGGTCAAAGAGTGATTTGTTTCTCTGGATGCAGCCAAGGTCTTTGATAGTGTTGCATGGGAATTTCTATGGACAGTATGGTTCAAGATGGGCTTTGGGGACTCTTTCATACATGCTGTGAGAACATTATTTGCTGGACCGATGGCTAGAATACAAACTAATGATCAAGTGACAAAAGCATTTACATTAAGCAGGGGTACACAGCAGAGGTGCCCCTGTCTCCCCTGCTTTTCGCGATTACAATAGAGGCTCGGGCGATACACATACAAGCACATTCTGGCGTTAGGGGCTTCTGTCGTTGTGTTGTGGAGGATAGAATAGCTCTAGATGCTGCTGATATACTTCAGTTGTTGTCGGATGAACAATCTTCACTCCACAGTGCTATAAAATGTATACAGAGGTTTGGGTTACATTCAGAGGCGTAACTTGAAGCTCCCGGGCCCCAATGCAAAACCTGTAACCGGGCCCCCAACTATAATGCTTTACTCATAGTACTGGGCTCCCTATATGGAGAAGAGAGGCCTTATGGGCCCCCTAAGGCTCCTGGGCCCGGGTGCAACCGCATCCCCTGCATCCTCTATAGTTACGCCCCTGGTTACATTCCAGGTTATCTATAAATTGGTCTAAGATGGAACAGTTACCAGTAGTTAAAGAGGATACAAAACTAAATCAAGAGAAGATTTAGGCATACACGTGCCCATACCCTACGAGTGGAGATGAGCGAGCGTACTCACTAAGGCAAATTACTCGAGCGAGTATTTGAGTACCTACCCGCTCGTCTTAAAAGATTCGGGGGCTGGCGGGAGTGAGCGGTGAGTTGCAGGATTGAGCATGGGGGAGCGGGGGGGGGGGAGAGAGAGAGAAAGAGATCTCCCCCCGTTCCTCCCCGTTCTCTCCCGCCCCCCCCTGGCGGCCCCCAAATCTCTTGAGACTAGCGGGCATGTACTCGAAAATGGCAATAATCGCTTCAGTAATTTGCCTTAGCGAGTACGCTCGCTCATCCCTACCTATGAGCAATTAAATACAGAACCACTCCTACCTAAATTTCAGAAAAAAAATTAGTTGTCTGGTATAAATTTCCAATCTCAATGATTGGGCGTGTTAGTCTTATTAAATGGTCTGGATGCCCCAACGGTTCTATGTATTACACAACTACCCTATAAGGATTTTACGAGCTACTTTTCACCAGGTTGACAGTTTGCTTTGTGATTTGATATGTTGTAAGGGCAGTGCAAGAATTAAACTTAGTTTGCAGTACCACATGCAAAAATTTGTTATATGGCAGCCCAACTGTTGCCATAGTTCTGGGATCTGTTCCTTGCTAGTAATCTGGTTCAGGTCTTGTTTTTGTTTCTCATCTTCTGGCTATGGGGGCAGAGATTTTAGGTAAGACTTGCTAAGTCTCACCTGTCGGTAATTTGGGTGGACTATTTAACCTGGCTTTACACTTGGCTCACTGCTGTTTAATAATTCAGTCTCCCTCTAAATGTGGTGGAAGTCCGAGTTTGGTGCTGGATCTCCTCTTTTCCTGATTCTTCACAAAGCTAAGTACTGAGGTTTCTATTGTTGATATCTTGTTTTCTGTGATTTTCTCCATGCAGGGTCTGCTAGTGGCCTAGGTATGTGGTCAGGTTTGCCTTTGTTAGGGTGGGTAATCTGCATAAGGGCAGGTCCCTTTCCTGGGTAAAGGGTTTGTAGGGACAATGTTTCCCTGATGTCTGTTTTCTTTATTGCTTACCACTGTCTTTTGTGCCGTTGCAGTCTGATTGTTCATTGTCCCTGAAATTTTCAGGTTTTCAGATCCAGCACATCTTAATTGGACGTGACACCAACTACAAAATTTGTGAGCATGGCAGATTATCTCATTCAGATTCCTCTAAGGCAGGGGTGCACAACATGTGAACCAAGGGCCAAATGCGGGCCACAATGTTATGCTGTGCGGCCCCAATCATTTCGATCCAGAAAAATTTATGCATGGCTGCTTACATGTAGTTTCCACGTCAGGGTGAAGAGGAGTGGCACAGAGCAGGGCAACAGGAATGGACAAGTCTCTCTGTCTCCACCTTTGCTGCTTTTATCTAATTTTTATATAATTCATTTTTTCCTTATAGTTTTTAGTGCTTCTTCGCTGCCTTCTCGTTTTAGTAGTTTAGATGCTTTAGTGTTGCTGTTTATTGCCCATTTACATCTTTATTGAGCCACATAGCTTTTTTCCTATTACAAAGTCTTGCACTCCTGTAAGGTATGAACCTCTCAAAGTAAGTGATTAGGATGTTTTTAGGCGTTTCCCATTTATTGTCTGTACTCTTATTTTTGAGGACATTGTCCCAGTCAATAAGCTTAAGGGCATCTCTGAGCTGGTCAGACTTCGCATTCCTAAAGTTTAGTATTTTTATATCCCCCCTATAAAACTCTCTCTTGAAAGACAAGTTGAAATGTATTATGTTATAGTCACTAGTACCCAGGTGCCCCGACCTGCACCCCTGTTATTCTGTCAGGTCTGTTGGTTAGTATCGAGTTCAAAATGGCCGTACCTCTAGTTGGGTCTTGTACAATTTGAGTAAGCTAATTGTCTTTAGTAATTAACAGAAAGTTGTTAGGTTTATGAGATCCGCAGGTTTCGGCTTCCTAATTTATATCCGGATAGTTAAAGTCTAGAGAAGAGCGAGTATACTCACTAAAGGCAAGTGCTCGAGCGAGCATTGTCCTTAGCGAGTACCTGCCCGCTCGGGACAAAAGGTTCGGATGCCGGCGGCGGGTGGGGAGCTGCGGGGGAAAGCGGGGCAGAACGGAGGGGAGATCTCTCTCTCCCTCTCTCCCCCCCAGCTCCCTCCTGCTGACTGCCGCTACTCACCACTCCCCCGCGCCGGCACCCGAACCTTTCGTCTCAAGCAGGCAGGTACTCGCTAAAGGCAATGCTCGCTCGAGCAATTGCCTTTAGAGAGTATACTCGCTCATCTCTATTAAAGTCCCCCATAATAATTATCTTGTTGTGATTTGCTGCTTCATCTATTTGCTTTAGTAATTGATTTTCAGTAGCTTCTTTTATATTTGGTGGCCTATAGAAAACCTCTATAAGGATTTTATTGTTGTTTTCCCCTCTATGTATTTCTAGTCATAGAGACACTATATGTTCATCTCCCTCACATATAATCTTCTGTAGTGTGGCCTTTAAACAGGATTTTACATAAAGACAAAATCCTCCCCCTTTTCATTTTTCTATGATCCCTTCTGAACAGATTGTAACCCTATAAGTTTAACGCCCAGTATATAATGCGCTTAATGCTGAGGGATCTTTGTCGTGACTTAATACCTTATTACCAAATTATAACTATGGTGGGAGAGGCATAGAGATCGGAGGATCTACTGTCAAGATTATACCAATACTTGCTTTCTGAGTGTCATGGTCCAGGTCATATATAGTTGATCAGCAGGGTTGTGACACTTGGAATACACCCTATCCCAATCAGCTGATCACCTAGCCCACTGTCAGTGCATCAGCGCCCAATGTTGTCATCAGGGTGGGATATGGAAGTGTAATAGGATGCTTCAGCTCCCATTCATTGAAATGGGAAGGAAGACATCTACGTTGCTTCCGCCACCAACCCGGGTGACAATATCTGGCTCCTGCTGTACTGACAGCGGGCTAGGTGATCAGCTGATCTGTGGGGATCCTGAGTGATTGGTCCTTGGTAATCAACTCTTGATGACTTATCCTGAGGATAGGGCCCGGGCAGGAGACCCTATGCTATGATGGTCTATGATCCTGAGGAGAGGTCATTAATAGTTTTTGCCACACAAACCCCTTAAAAAACTGAGTATTCTGTCAGAAGGATACCCACGTACTGTCATGGGCAAGCCTGATACTGTCAGTAAATTCTGTACTACTTGCACAAGTGTCTGAATCCGCACAAAACTATTATTTAACCCCTTTCCACCCCATGACGTAAGGGTACGTCATTGCAGGGTGGTACTTCCCGCAAAATGACATATCCCTACGTCATAGGAATAGAGAGATCAGTCATGATCTCGCGCTATCCCGCAACGGGAGCCGGCTGTCAGTGATAGCCAGCTTCCCGCTGCAGCAGTGAGGGTGCATCAGAGATGCGCCTCCTGCTGTTAACCCCTTCCCTGCCGCGATCTAAGTAGATCGCGGCATGGGAAGAATTCATGGAGGGAGCGCACTCCCTTTGTGGAGTTGCCGGGCTCTCGCGATATAACTGCAGAGAGCCTGGCCTGTCGCCATGGCAACAGGATGCCAGATACTGGCGTCCTGTGTTGCCAGAGCCTATGATCGCTATATAAGCGATAAGGCATGGCAGAGCAGAAGTCCTGCCATGCCTTATCACAGCGATCATTGGTACAGTGCTGCAAGTCCCTTAGAGGGACACAAATTGTGTAAAAAAAAAAAAAGAAAAGAAAAATGTAAAAAAAAGAAAAGTGTTAAAAAAACCCATTTTTTTGTGCTTTTTCTAATATTAGCATAAAAAAAATTAAAATGGCAAATATTTGATATTGACGCATTCATAATGACGTGTAAAAAAAAGTTGAACACGCTTTTTATTTTGTACGGCAAAAGCGTAAAAAAACCCCGCTAAAAAGCAGAGGCAAAATGCTAATTTTTAGCATTTTGCCTCCCAAAAAATGCAATAAAAGTAATCAAAAAAGCCGTATATTCCCTAAAATGGTACCAATAAAATCTACAGCTCGTCTCTCAAAAAATAAACCCTCCCAGAGCTCCGTAGATAGAAAAATAAAAAAGTTACAGGACTTTGAATGCAGCGATATAGAAAAAAAAAAAGATTTCCAAAAAAAGGGTTTTTATTGCAAAAAAGTGGAAAAACCTAAAAAAATATAAGAATTTTGGTATCTTTGTAACCGTACCGACCCGCAGAAAAAATGTATTGTGTCATTTATGCTGCATGATTAAAAAAAAAAAATCTATGGCAGAATTGATGCATTTTCTCTTCCTGTTATCATTAAAAAAAATGAAAAAAGTTTTACAATATAGTCTATGTACCCAAAAATGGCGCCATCAAAAACTACAGTTCGCCACGCAAAAAACAAGCCCTTATACGGCCACGTCGATGGAAAAATAAAAATGTTATGGCTTTTGAAAAATGGAGATGAAAATCTGCCAAAAATCGTTGCGCCCTTAAGCCCAAAGTAGGCCATGTCATTAAATGGGTAAAGAATAGAAAAAAACGATGAAATTGACAAAAGAGAGAAAAAGGAAGGTTATACGAGTCATAATAAAACAAGGGAGAAACATAGGATGTATGGAGCAACAACAGAACTTCGATAAACCTTGAGAAAGCAGAATGACGATAATGCAGAGTAGAGATTTTCAGTAGTCATAAAAGAGACAATAAAAAGGGATTAAAGGTAAACATATTGTAAAGAAGGATCCCGATAAAAGGCAAAAACCACTCAAACTGGATACAAAGGAGGAGAAATCGCTGAAAGGGAGTATTGGGAAATAAATCAATGCCATAATGTTGTTCCACATACATTAGCACACACAACATACTCATCTCCATTCTCTTCACTTACAATTGACAAGCTCTTATAGGAATTCTTTGCCAATTACACTGATGCCGTCTTCAGCAGCCGGATGAATGTTCTCCCGGTTTGGACTTCATCCATTTAAATACCCAAGTTAGATGTGCACTGACAGTGAATTACCCCATAACATGAACAGTAGGGAACAGAAAACAAATGGGAATGCAGCAAAGCCATGTGTGATACAGTAACTTGAATGAGGACCTGACAGCTCTGTTCTAGTAAATACTTGTATACCCCATGAAATGGAAGCAGATGGATGGTACGTGTGATGTCGCGCCGGTGCTTGTAGCTACAGAATTGACAGCGGCATTTAAAGTGTTAATAGCCGCGACCTCGCCCCGCAACCTCTCTTCATACATACCCCGACGCTCCAGGACGTAAATGTACGTCCTAGAGCGGGAAGGGGTTAAGAGCACAACTAAATTAATTCCAGGCCCCATTGCTCACTTGCAGAGCCATCAAGCTGCCAAAATTATAGATAACCCTCCACAAGTAACCCCATTTTGAAAACTAGACCCCTTAGCCCATTTATCTAGGTGTGAAGTGAGCATTCTGACCCAGCAGTTTTTTGCAAGAATTATTATAAAGCAGGTAGAATTAAAAAAAAGATTTTTTTTCCCCCAAACATGTCACTTTCATAAGTTTTCTTTGTTTCAAGTAGGAAAAACTGGGGAGACGCACCCCCAAATTTTATAGCACTGTCTTCAGCAATACCCCCATTGTGGCCCCAATCGGCCTGCAGGACACATGGCTAGGCCGATAATAAAGGGAAAACGCATTGGCTTTAATGGCACAACTGAATAAATTCCAGGCTCCGTTACTCACAGGGGCAGAAAAAAAATAATAAATTGACTCCCTAAAAAGATCCCTCCCCTTTTTGACATTCCCTAAATCTAAGATAAAAGTAATAATGTTAAACTGTACAAAAAATTCCCAAAACAGGGATAATTACAGAGGCCTGGTTGGGATGGGCACATGGGACAATAAAATTGGGTATCCCTCTTCCTTCCATGCTTGCTACAAACCCAACACTTTTTAAGGGGGTAGGAATGTACCTCAGTGGCCGGAATGGGGTGTAGAAAGTGGCGCTCTGTGAGCCTCCGCACCTCCTCAGACTCATAAGCTTGCGGAGGTGCGGCGGTCTAACACAGAAGGCGCCCAACAAACTGCTCCTGGAACTGCAGGAAGGCGAGTGTTCCCGGAGCTTCTTGTGGAGTATGTAGGCATTACAGGCAGTGTCCTCAACAAGGTGGATTGCTACCTTTTAATACCAGGTCCTGATCTTTTGCTTCACCGGGTATGGCTGAATCACGTGGTCGGCAGGTCTACATAAATTTGTTGTAGTCGTGACTCAGGCAGGTTTTGTCTTCCCTCTTATGCACCATTTTAGAATTTTCTTTTCTCTAAGGAATGCTGTATAACCTGAAAATAAAAAAACATCTGAGATGAGACAGATACAATTATCAATTCCCAGTCATTGTTACAAGGCTTGTATAAAGAGTCTAACATTGATTTGCAAGAATGCTGCCTTCCAATAGGTGGCACTGCAGAGGTATTGTTCCATCTAACTGTGTGATGGGGTTACTTTTTTTAACTCTCTAAGCACAGCATTAGTAGCTGTATCTATCCTCTCTCACAAGCACTCAGTGAGGACAGAGAAAGAAGCGGTATTAATCCAGTGCTGTATTTACGAAACAAATTACATGGATGGCTGTCATAGCTGTATCACAGCCATCCATGTCACCAGGGACCATTGCGAATGGCTCCTGGTGGCCGCTGTGTGCCAACTGCTGCCAAAGGCAGCTTGACATATGGCTTATGCTGCATGTACCTGCCATTTTGCCGCAGGCTCGTAGTGATCAATGACGGGAGTGATGTAAATTGGTGGCAGGGGACAGTCCTGGAGGCCTCCGCTACTATGTTTCATCTCCAGATTGGGACATGATGGCGCAGCAGCTGACAGATGGAGATGGAGGACAGATTTTTCTTATAAAAATATAATTTTACTGAACTGGAACTTGATGACTATTTCTGCTCCAGGAGGAACGGTTACAGGAACGGTTATGAGGAACGGTTAAAGGATCTGAAAATGTTCAGCTTCCAAAAAAGAAGGCTGAGAGGAGACTTAATAGCTGTCTACCAATATCTGAAGGCCTGTCACAGTGCAGAGGGATCAGCCCTATTCTCATTTGTACAAGGAAAGACTACAAGCAATGGGATGAACCTGAAAGGGAGGAGACACAAATTAGATATTAGACAGTGAGGTTGCTCAGTCAGTGGAACAGGTTACCACGGGAGGTGGTGAGTTCTCCTTCAATGGAAGTCTTCAAACAAAGGCTGGACAGACATCTATCTGGGATGATTTAGTGACCCTACATTTTTGGGCCTCTCGGTTTACTAGCTTTGGCATGCATCGTCCAAACCCTTTCATCGCCTCTTATTATTGCTCCCCCATGTTAGTAAAATTAATTTAACTCCATGTTCTATCCTATGCATAGCCATTGTGTAAGCAAGTAGCCATCATCTGTGTCTCTTTTCATTATATTCATTTGTCCTCTTTCTCCAGGATTTATGGATATGAAATGGTTATTTAATAAGCCTTGAGTGAATCACTAAGGCTTTTGCTCCAGAAGATAGTTATATGGCATTTAGACTGGCCGGCTGGTCAAGCTGACATGTTCCTAGCTGTTCCCAAACATTCTATGTAAACAATTTGTGTGACTCTTCTGCGCTTGCGTGGTTTTTGCCTTTAATTTGAGATGTTACATTTTTTATCTTATATATTTATATTTTGTTTCTGTTCTTTGACCAATGGTAACAAAAGAATTATAATAGATTTGAATTATTGTAATTGAACATGTGACCCAATAGAGTATCGCTTGTCACTCAATACACATATTACTTTGGATCACATTTAGAGATGAGCGAACGTACTCGGTAAGGGCGATTTCGCAATCGAGCACCGCGATTTTCGAGTACTTCACTACTCGGGTGAAAAGTACTCGGGTGCGCTGTGGGGCGGTGTGTTGCAGAGGGGAGTGGGGGGTAGCAGCGGGGAACAGGGGGGAGCCCTCTCTCTCTCCCTCTCCCCCCCACTCCCCGCTGCAACCCCCCGCTCACCCACAGCGCACCCGAGTACTTTTCACCCGAGTAGTGAAGTACTCGAAAATCGCGGTGCTCGATTGCGAAATCGCCCTTACCGAGTACGTTCGCTCATCTCTAATCACATTCCATGCTGTGTGATTTAATGTTAGTTTCCTGAACTCAGCTTACCTCTAATAATTGAAGTTGAACCCCAATAGCATATCATATAGCAAATATTGGTTTGCAATAACACCCAGCATAGGTACAGTGTTTCATTCTCAGTTCTTAAATGGCCGCCGCTGAGTGCTGCGGAGCACACACAGCTTTCATGTCCCCTCTTATGTCTGCTAGGCCTTTGCTGGGTGCTGTGGAGCACACACTGCACTCATGTCCTCTCTTCTGTCTGCTAGACCTTTGCTGGGTGCTGCCAGAACACACACTACTCTCATGTCCTCTCTTCTGCCTGCTAGGCCTTTGCTGGGTGCTGTGGAGGACTCGCAGCTCTCATGTCCTCTCTTATGTTCTCTTGGCCTCTGCTGGGTGATGTGGGGCACACACTGCTCTCATGTCGCATCTTGTGTCTGCTAGGCCTCTGCTGGGTGCTGTGGTGCACTCACTGCTCTCATGTCCTCTCTTATGTCTGCTAGGCCTGTGCTGTGGTGCACACACTGCTTTATGTCCTCTATTATGTCTGTTAGGCCTCTGCTGGGTGCAGCGGAGCACACACTGCCCTCATGTCCCCTCTTATGTCCCCTAGGTCTCTGCTGGGTGCTGGGGAGCACATACTGCTTTCCTGTCCTCTCATATGTCTGCTAAGCCTCTGCTGGGTGCCTCAGAGCACACACTGCTCTCATGTCCCCTCTTATGTCTGCTAGGCCTCTGCTGGGTGCCCCGGAGCACACACTGCTCTCATGTCCCTTCTTATGTCTGCTAGGCCTCTGCTGGGTGCCCCGGAGCACACACTGCTCTCATGTCCTCTCTTGTATCTTCCAGGCCTCTGCTGGGTGCCCCGGAGCACACACTGCTCTCATGTCCCTTCTTATGTCTGCTAGGCCTCTGCTGGGTGCCCCGGAGCACACACAGCTCTCATGTCCTCTCTTGTACAGATAGTCCCCGACTTGCGAACATTCGAGTTACGAATTTCGCTAGATACGAACTATCTGTACAGCACAGTATGATGTAATGCTATGGCATTACATCATACTGTGCAGGGACCGGACAGGCTTCTATCAAGCCTGATAGAAGCCTGTCTGGTCACATCGCGGTTGCGGGACAGCCGGGGGCCTTCTGAAAGGCCCTAGGGCTGTCTATGCAGAGCGCCTAGCAAGCCGTGCGCTTGATAGGCACTCTGCATAGGCAGCCCTGGGGCCTTTCAGGAGGTCCCCGGCTGCCTAGCAACCACACAGCGTCCCGCGATCTCATCGTGGGACGCTGTACGGGCCCCCTGAACGTCGGGTGCAGGCTGTTTCTTACAGCGGGCACCCGGCGGCAGCAGTTCGACGAGCCGCGCCGCTCGTCAGAACTGTTAACACTTTAAATACCGCTGTCAGAGCGGTATTTAAAGTGTTAACAGTTAGGACAAGCGCCACGGCTCGTCGGGAACTGCTGCCGCCGGGTGCCCGCTGTAAGAAACAGCCGGCACCCGACGTTGTATGGAGCGGGATCCACCTGCGATCCCCTCCATACAACCATTTGTTCGACTTGCGAACAAAACGGACTTGCGAACAGGTTCCTGGAACGGAACCTGTTCGCAAGTCGGGGACTATCTGTATCTTCCAGGCCTCTGCTGGGTGCCCTGGAGCACACACTGCTCTCATGTCCCTTCTTATGTCTGCTAGGCCTCTGCTGGGTGCCCCGGAGCACACACCGCTCTCATGTCCTCTCTTGTATCTTCCAGGCCTCTGCTGGGTGCCCTGGAGCACACACTGCTCTCATGTCCTTAGCTGCTATCTGCTTCTGTGTTGTAGTTCTATCCTTTTCACATCATCCCTACAGACCTGCTATTGACCTTTTTAGGACCTGGCACTGTGGGCAGGCTTAAACTTGCATTATACTATATGGAGGGAGGCTGCAGGCCACCCCTTTAATATAGCTAATATAGATTTTGCACAGAGGTCTTGAGCTTTAGTCTATATCTCTGAACAGTACCTTCCATTCAGAGCCACAGTTATTCTTTCTAGTACTCCACCGTAGGAAAAAAAATAGCATTCCTATAAAACCCGAAGAAATATGAGTAACTAGCTCATTAAGAAGGATTTATTATGAGAGAACAATTCATGCCTTAAACCAAATGGTACATTTGAATAATGCAATTTGTATGCACAAGTGTATTCATGTTGTGGATAATAGTCATTAAGGAGACCTTCTAACTCATTCTGTGTCAATTACAGTTTGTAATGCAGATTTTAAATTGCCTCAATTAATGGAAGTGTCTGGGTTAGAATATAAAAGGGGTTACCCTAGTTATAGCTCCAGTGTAAAATACATTCATCATGCAGTAACATAACCTATACTCGCCTCTCCGTGCTACTGCTGTGTCCCGCACCACCACTCCGGGTCTCCCTTCTGATGTGACGCTTACAGGCTCCTCCAGTCTGTTTATGGGACAGGACGTAACAGGCCCTACAGTCAATAACAGAGCTCAGCGATCGATCGGTAGATATTCTTAGGATTTTCATATCAGTCACATACCAGGCAGAGCATGTGAGTTCGCCAATGAATGGTAGGGCACAGCTCACCCCACAGGGAAGAACCCTTTTGATGGTAAAAATGGTGGGGTGTGGCACGTTAGCATGGTGAAGTTAGATACCGTGGTTGAGTTAACCTTTGGTCTGACGTGAAGTAGCAAGTACCAGAAATCTGAGAGAGAGTAAGCTGCCGAAAACACTGGAGCCTCCTAGCCATGGAAGCAATGTAAGCTACAAC
The DNA here is from genome assembly GCF_035609145.1 of Eleutherodactylus coqui. Classification (NCBI taxonomy): domain Eukaryota; kingdom Metazoa; phylum Chordata; class Amphibia; order Anura; family Eleutherodactylidae; genus Eleutherodactylus; species Eleutherodactylus coqui. The sequence goes on from NC_089838.1 coordinate 19,224,288, forward strand.
TAGTTAACTGTTTTGTGGTATTACTGCAGCATGTGTCCACATTGCCATTTAGCACGTGTCCACATAAGGTTTTTAATAAAGAACCGGTCAGGAAATAATGTCAAACAACAAGAAAACAAAACAAAAAGAAGTTCTTGTTGTTTTACATTGTTTCTCGACCGGTCCTTTATTAAAAATCTTGCGTGGACACATGCTAAATGGCAATGTAGACACATGCTGTAGTAATACCCTGCTATGTTGCTGAGAGGCTGGTGGCTTTGCGACCATAAACACTATGAATTCATATTCTGCATGTGTGCCAGTGCTCTGATCAGAGCTAAGAGTACCCAGCCAGTCCAGACCATCGAGCTGAGGGAGCTCCAGTCGTTGACCCACTACTTGACTGAGAGAGAGAATAAGCCTTTACAACATAGAGACTGTGCGTACATACTATTATGAATTCTTGAATATGTCCATGGAGCCACTCCCAGCCTGATAAATATTTAAAGAGACTGTAACTTGGTATTAGTGTATCTTGATGCCACCGGAAGTAGTGGTGGAGCCAAGATACAGTGAGTTTGACAGGTGGTTGACGCCCCATGTTTGTTATTGGGTGGCCACCTGTCTCCCCGTGCAGCCCCTCAAGGTCCTGGAAGGCGTTGCAGCCCTCCCTGTAGCGCTGAACATGATGCCCTGCGCTCTGTTTTTACTGCCCCTTCCAGTGACTGTGCCTGCCTTGTTCCTTGTGCTCCCTCTCGTCGGCGCTGACAGTCGGCGTTTGGCATTTAGGTACGCTTGTAGCACTCCCTCTGGTGAGTGTCTGGCGGCTGTGTCGTGGCCCCTCACACCCGCCGGTCAGCATTTATGTGCGTTGCCCGTGCATGAAGGTAGAGCCGCCGTTCGGCAATGCTGAGCGGTGATGTGTCACATCTCAGCGGTGGCCTTCAGGAAGCTCGCAGCCCAGCAGACTACACTCCGGAGAGGTGGTGAGCGGGGCTGGGAGCGCAGCGTCAGGAGCGGACTTTGTTTCCTGCAGCGCCACCGGGGGGGAAAGGGAAGGCACAGTGTAAGGAGCTGAGCTTGTTGGGGGCAGCGGTGCAGGGGTGCATGTTCAGTGGGCACCGTGTGCATAGATTTTTGCCTCTGCTGCCGCCTTTACAGATTACTTTTCCAAATAGCCTTACATTCCTTGCAAGCAAAAAAGTATACAGACGCTGCTGCTAGGACCTTCTTGACTTTAGCCAATCAGAAGCTGAGGGAGTGCCAGTGGCATGCCCCTGTCAAAACCCTAGCTTCTGGTGGCGTCAAGCTACACTAATACCCTCAAGCTTCAGACAGTGTTGCCAAGTTCTAGAGTCTGCATTGTCAAGGTCTGAAACTGTGTTGCAGCATTCAGAAACGGCACTCCAAAGTTATAAAGACTGTAGTGCTAATTCTGCTACCAAGTAAAGACTTTTGCTGTTTACATGCCCTCAATCTACCTGTTTGATGGGTTCCCACACGTTTTATAGGCAAAATCATAGGATATTTTTTATAAAGTCTATTTGCAAAAAAAATAGCAACAATATTTTCTGTCTGAGATGAAACAAAACAACAAAATATCATCCAACCATGAACAAGATAAAGAGTTTATATTCAGGGTCACCAAATCCAAATGGCCAAAAAACATTCAGAAACAAACGAAGTATGGAAGAGAAAGAACAGTCAGGTAACTGGAGATAAAATATGTATATATGGATGGCCATCAATATTTCCGCAACGAGAATGAAAAATCATAAAATGGTCCTCCAATGAGAACAAGTCAACCATTGGTATTATAAATAAAATGCTATAGCTTTCAGCTAGGTGCCTAGAAGACAATCCATCATCATACTCTACTCAGGTCTCATTTATATTCCCACTGCTTCACTTGTTGCATTTCATTACGCAGCCCATATGCCCGTGTCAGACTAATATTAAGTGCATTCCACAATTGGAATTCATGATGCATTCAAGCTAGTGTCTAAATAAGGATGTGTACCTCGTTCATCAAGTAGCGGGCAATTTGTAGAATAACAACCCATCTGCTGTGGTGTAAAACATTTTGAATACAAGATGAATTTTTTTTTTTACTGAACTTCTATTTCCTTCCTTCTTTGCCATCTTGTTGGTCCCTCTCTTTCCTTTCTCTCAGAACTCACTAATTCTGTAAGTAATAGTCGTACTCTTCCTTCCCCACTGATTCTACATGTTAAAGGGCACAATGCCTTTCTTTTTTATATAACTGCCTTCCTTACTTCACTAGTGTTTTCTTCATTTCATCCATCTCTTTCTTCCTTCCTTAGTCCCCTTTTTTACTATCCTTTCTCTCAGACTCCCACTAATTCTACAAGTAAAGGCGAACTATGCCTTTCTTTTAGATTTTCCTTCTCTCTATCTTTCTTTTTTCCCTCTTTTTCTTCTTTCCTCCTTTCCTTCCCTCTCTTTCTCTTCCTTCTTCTCTTTCTTCACTCTTTCTTCCTTTCCTTCCCCTTTACTTCCTTCCCTCTCCTTCTTTCTTCCGTAATCCTTCCCTCTCTCTCTTCCTTAGTCCTTCCATCCTTCCCCCTTTTTCTTCCTATCTCCCTTACTTCCTTCCCTTTCCTTCTTTCTTCCTTAATCCTTCCCTCTCTTTCTTTCTTCCTTAATCCTTCTATCCTTTCCTCTCTCTTTCTTCCTTAGTCCTTCCATCCTTCCCCCTTTTTCTTCCTATCCCCCTTCCTTCCTTCCTTCCTTCCTTCCTTCCTTCCTTCCTTCCTTCCTTTCCTCTCTCTCTTTTTCTTCTATAGTCCTTCCCTCTCTGTCTTCTTCTGCTTTAGTCATCCCCTCTCTTTTTTCCTTAATTTCCTCTCTCTCTTTTTCTGTCCTTCCCTCTCTTCCTTCCTTCCCTCACTCTCTTTTTCTTCTTTGGTCCATCCCTCTTTTTTTCTTCCTTTCCTCTCTCTCTTTTTCTTATTTAGTCCTTCCCTCCCTTTCTTCCTTCCTTACCTCTGCCTCTTTCTTCCTTAGTCCTTCTATCCTTACCTTTCTTGCTTCTTTAGTCATTTCCTCCCTCTACTTTACTTTCTTTCAGACACTAATTTTAAGACTAAAAGGGCACAGTGCCTTAGAATTTTTTTCCTTCTTTCGTACCTTCCCTTTCTTTCTCCCTTTCCTTTCTATCTTTCAGACCTCGAATAATTCCACAAGTAAAAGGGCACAATGCCTTTTTTTGTAATTTCCTTTATGATTGTGCTTGTCGCCTCCTTTTTCCCTGTCCTGTCATCAGCTCTCTGACTGCATTTTAAAGCCAGCTATGCCTCGTGTCTTTAGATAATCTCCTGCACTCAGTCCTTCTCGACTGTAGATGGAAAAAGCCAGCAAAAACTAGATTCCTGTTTTTGCTGCCAATTATCTATGAATTTTATTTCAGATTTTTAGAGTATTAAATTAATGGAATGTGATTATAACATTGGTATAGGTTATTACAAAATCAGAGCAAAGGGATATTTATTTTGAAAAACTGACCCCATGAAAGGAGGCTCTGGTACCCTGTTGTACCATCTTGATTTCAAGATGTGATACGGGTGGGCATGGAGGCTCTAGTACCCTGTTGTACCGCCTCCAGCTTGGATACAAGATGTAATCAGAGAATCATTGAATGGTGGAGTTGGAAGGGATCTCCAGGGTCATCGGGTCCAACCCCCTGCACAGTGCAGGATTCACTAAATCATCCAAGACAGATGTCTGTCCAGCCTTTATTTCAACACTTCCACTGAAGGAGAACTCACCACTTTCCGTGGTAACCTGTTCCACTCATTGCTCACCCCTAGTTTTGTGTCATCAGCAAATTTGATCAGTTTCCCATCAATTCCCTCCTCCAGATCATTTATAAAAATGTTGAACACTGAGTTTAGAACAGAGCCTTGTGGTACCCCACTTGATACATTCTTCCACTTGGATGTGCATTCTTTAAGTACGATTAATACGGATGGGCATGCAGGCTCTAGTACCCTGTTGGGCTGGCTCTAGCTTGGATGCAAGATGTGATATGGGTGGGCATGGAGGCTTTAGTACCCTGTTGTATGCCTCTAGCTTGGATGCAAGGTGTAATACAGGCAGTCATGGAAACACTGGTGTAACTATAGGGAATGCAGTTGCACCCGGGCGCAGCAGCCTTAGGGGGGTTACTATTAGAACGAGTTACTATTACCCATAGGGGTCCACAGAGGAGGGATCACTGTGAAGGATCACTATTGTCTCTAGGGGCTACAGAGGAGGATGTCACTATTATGTATAGGGCCCGGGGTTAAGAGACGTTTGGGGGCCCCAAGATAAACTTTTGTATCTGGGCCTATAAGCCTTTAGCTATGCCTTTGCACGGAAACATACAGGTTCCACATGGTATCCTGCGGCACATCGGTTACACATTTGCTGAAACTGAGCCTCTAGATCATTCAAACTTGTAGGCTGTTGACGTTGGTGTCCCAGATGGTTCCATACATGTTCTATCGGTGTTAACTTTGACGACTGGGTAGGCCACGAAAGTGTGACAATGTTGTGGAGACATTCCTGTAACCCCCTTGTGTGTGCGGCCGAGCATTATCCTGCTGGAAGCCTCCTGGAAGCCACCATGTGAGGAACACATGTGGCCGCAGGATGTCCTGAACATATCGCTGAGCTGTCATTATCCCCTGTACCACTACTAGGGTTGACAGACTGTTGTACGCGATGACCATGGACCATCACACCAGCAGTGGGGGCAGTGTGCCGTTCCACAGCAAAGGCAGGATTGAGGCGCTCACCCTGATGTCTCCACATACACACATGGGCGTCATCAATGCCCAAAGTAAACCTGGATTTGTTGCTGAATACAACCCGTTTCCACTCTAACTGTCCAGTTTCACTATTTACGATACCAATGCAGTGGTGACAGTGGGTGGTTATTAAAGACCAAATGTCCTTCAGCCAAGCGCCTGGAAATTGTTCTGACAGACACAGGGGCTGTAAAGATGGTGCCACCAGTCTCTGAATGGCAGAGAACAAAACAGTCGAAGCTGCTCGTGCTGGTCAGATGATCAGATGCTCCTCTCTACTGGTGGTCTATAGAGGACGTCCTGAGCCTAGTCACCTTGTGTGTGCACCTTCATGCATTCACTGGTCCCAACACCTCTTATCAGTCTGGTCAGAACAGCCAAGGTGGCGGGCAATTAGTCGATATGACCATCCAACTTCCCACATCCCAATAATGCGCCCCTCTCAGACTCTGGTAACGGGTGGTGGTGGGGGGAATCTCTTCAGTTGCATCGTAGAGGCGTCTAACAATCAACAAGCTTTATTCAAGCTGAAAAGGAGGTCACTACACACAAGGAGCCTCTGAGAGCCGTTTTATAGGCCAAGGGGGGAACCACTTGTATGGCCTCCAGTAACAAGACCAATCATCTAATCACATCACAGCTCTAATCATTTGTAGATCTGCCTGAGATGGAACTGCATGCCGAGTTTGCAGCAAAACGAATCTCTCCCTGGTAAAAGGAATTGTCTATAATGGAAGAACCCAACTTTTTTTCTAAGGGTATTTTAAATTGGGTCATTCATCGGGTAGCAAAACGAGTTGCCGTTCTGCTACTTTAGCTAACTAATGCTGTTGGTTGCTTTTGGTTATGACCTTTGTAATTTAGAGGAGACAAGCAAAATTTGGTGTTGATTGTCAATTTTTACATTTTACATCATTTTTAGTGGAAATCATTAAGAATTCTGAAAAGGTTACGCAATAGAGTGATGGATAAATAACCTTTCATTTGCATCTTAAGACACTGAACTTCAGCGACCACCATTCTGCGTGTGTGACGATTTCACTCACCTTTATCTGACCTTGAATTAATGACTTTATCTCACTACTATTTTGTCTGTCACAGAACAGAACTCATTGCTCGGTTTCTGCTTTGCAGAAAAGAATGACAAATGTTGGATATGTGCAGAAAATTCATAAAGGTAATTTGCATTTATGAATATTTCTCCTAAACCTGGCAGCGCATTATGCATTCATAATCAACTTTTAGAACAAAACTCCATACATTTCCATATAAGTTAACGATATTTGGATGGAAGAAATCATCTAAGCTTTTTTTTGAAGCCATCACCTATAAGGCTGTATTTAGAAGGGCGAGTGAGATATTGGTTTGAGAACTTTGGGCCAATATCGCACTCTTAAACCCATGAATTTGCCTGTGACTGTGATGTGCTTTGCGAGCAAAATGCATCCCATCGTGATGCAGTAAATGCGAATTTCATGTGGGTTTTTCTCATTTAGGAAAATTGTGTGTTATTTCAAAAGGAAGATGTAAAAATCGCATCGTGCTCGCATGAACAAATGAGTGGGATGCAATTTTTTTTAACTCGTCCATAGAAATTAATGGTTTTTTTTTCTGCAGAATCACAGAATGATAGGACTCGCTACAACTTTTCTATTTTATAGCATTGCTACGAGAGAAACATTGCACGTGCAACTGGACCCATTGAAAATATTGGGTTCTATTCTTTTGCATGTTTCGTGAGTCTCACAACACACAAAACCTGCACAATAAAATTGCGCATGTAAATACAGCAAAAGAATAGCACGATTTTCGTGTGGTGCGAGAGTCAGTAAAAAAACAGAATTGACAGGGACAATTAAAGGGTTAACAACTGCGATCAGCATGGATGGTGATTGCAGCTGTTGCAGACGGGGGCTAAAGACAGCTGCTACCCACTGTGTATGGAGGGAATTTGTCTGCTGATCCCGCTTCATACAAACCTTGCGTGCCTATGATGTAACTGTATGATTTGAGGTGTGAAGGGATTAATCAGTGTTGTGTTCAACATTACCCTTAAGCCCTTCCCACTGCAATAACCGAGCAGAGTGTGCCAAAGTGGGGGAGACCACGGGGATTGCAAGATGGTTAACACGGGTGGCTCTGCAATCTCTCTTGACGGTGGTGGCAACGGTGCTCCACTTGGCTGTCGCTAAGTGGCACAAATAACGTATAAGAACGAGTGTAAATTGAATGGTGGTTTGTCACCTGATGCCAGTACGCCAATCTGAACTCTAAGTTGACTATGGTGGAATAACTTGACACAAGTCCAGTTAGCTTTTCTTAGTAAACTGGGAGTACTCAGTTTTACTTAAGCTTTGCAATGAACAGAATTCCCTTTTAACAGTAATACAGCAATACAGAAGTTTTACCAGCACTGATAATGTTGCAGTGGATGATCACGTTGAAAGTAGTAAATTTGAAAATAACATACACTTTTCTTCAACGGTCTCTCTCTCTATTACTCTAGAGGTTACTCAGTAATGAATCCCCACAGTACTTGTGAACTAACGGGCTTACTGGAAGTGAAAGATGCAGATGTGGGATTTGAGTTTTAGATGGCCTCTAAACTATTCCCGGTTTTGATTTCACCGGGTTAGTTTAACTCACTGTTTCAGTGGAAAGATGATCTCAAACTCTCTTCTCCTCTCTACTGGTAGGACTTTGGAGCGAACAGGACCTTGCTTCCCTTGACGACTTGCTAAATCACTGTTCACTCTGCTGCACTCCTGACACACAACGTCCTCCTCGGATGACCCACTGCAGACTCCTTTCTCTTCCCGCACTTTTCTCTCTCCTCCCACTCTGCATACTGGCTCTCTGGAGTGTTTCCCGCCCTTGGCTCTCCCACCAATGAGTGGAGGCATGGCATATAAGCAATAGGCAGCCAGCTGTTGCCAGCTCTAAGTTTCTAGCTTAGGAAGAAGGGGGAAACTAGGTTTCTTCAACGTACGGCACCTTCTATGCCACCTGGAAGCACAAACACAGATGCGACAGGACAAACACATGTGGCTATTCTGAAGGACCCTCCGGGCCACTACACCATCCCATGAGGTACATGTATGACATGGGAGGAAGGGGTTTGTGCAGAATTTTGTAATTATATGGCATGAAGATAGTGTGGGCTCAGGAGATAAGTCCATACCAACTGCAGCAGGAGCCAGCTGTAACTGACACCCAGAGTCTACCTGCAATGGCGGGGAATGGAAAGAACTCCAATCCCCATCTTTAATCCCTTACATGCCATGATCAAAGTTTATTGTGGCATGTACAACCAGGCAATGGCCTTTTAAGGTGCTTTTAAACGTAATGATTATTGTCCAGAGAACAGGGTGGCAGAGATTGCAGGGCATTGCAACTGAGTTATATGATAGCGATGTAAAGTGACAACATTGACACAACCTTGACACCCATCTCACATCTGTGCAACTACATGGTCCCCCTTAGCCAATCATCCCGGGAAGCCTGACCATTTTCACAGATGCAGTAGAACCTGTCTATTCTCTTTGGTAAGTTTTTTCTCTCTTTGTTTAGGATGCAGTTGTCGTGCAATTCTCTTTACTAAATTACATCCAAGGGAGGATGAGGCTTAATTTAATGCAGAAAGAATATACCCTGAGGCCAAATGTTCTTTGGACTAAAAGCTTACGATAACAAAACTACCCAAATAAACCAGAGCAAATCCATTATTTGTTTACAGCTATATGCTACGTGATGAGTGAGTCTTTTAATTGTGGGTTAATGAAGGTTTGCATCTTGAATTTAATCATCCACAGCATTGCATATTCTTCATACAGTAACCATACAGCCCATTTTTTTTCAGTACCTGGGTCATGTGTGGACTCAAAGCCAGCACAAGAACAGGAGACACATGGAGCGCTGAAAGGTTATTATAGACCAATATTTACATCTGTCCTGTATATTGCCCAAAAGTAATGAATCATCAAATGGGGGAGTTAGAAGGGACCTCCAGGGTCATCGGGTCCAACCCCCTAATCAATGCAGGATCACTAAATCATCCCAGACAGATGTTTGTTCAGCCCCTGTTTGAAGACTTCCATTGAAGGAGAACTCCCCACCTCCAGTGGCAACCTGTTCCACTCATTGATCCCCCTCATTATCAGAAAGTTTTTTCTAATGTCTAATCTGTGTCTCCTCCCTTTCAGTTTCCTCCCATTGCTTCTAGTCTTTCCTTGTGCAGATGTGAATAGGGCTGATCCCTCTGCAGTGTGACAGCCCTTCAGATATTTGTAGACAGCTATTAAATCTCCTTTCAGCCTTTTTTTCTGAAAGCTAAACATTCCCAGATCCTTTAACCGTTCTTCATAGGACATGATTTGCAGACCGCTCACCATACTGATAGCTCTAGAAGCTTCTAGATGAGGACCTCTCTGTAATATGACTTTTTGCTCACTCATAAAATCAGAAATACATGGAGGCACAGCATGGGTGACAAATGTAGGATCTTTGATACGATCCTTAAAACGTTTTCCCAATCTCCATGGTTTTAAGAGTTATATCATGTATCTCAAGAACCCAGAGCTTTTTCCTGATTTCTATTGGTTGCTACTTGGAAACAGTTGACAGAGACACCCTCAGCAGCTTAGCTGAGCTTTTTGTATGGGACTACTACAGCCATATGAAGACACTGAACCAGTAGGGATTGCCAAGGACTGTGAATATCCTTCACAATTGCAAATGCAACATTGGGTGAATATAAGGAGACTCACACTCCATTGGAATACTGGAGAGAGCTGCTTCACGTCCTTGATGATCGAAAGTATACTTTAATCATTGATACTGTCTGGCATGTCTATCTAATTAAGACAATAGATAAGAATACAATAGAGTGAACTATCAAGATGGAGTTCATTCCACTTTACTACAAGAACTGGCTAATCTTTTTTTTCTAATTAGCGATGATTAAAACTCAAAAGACTGTTCTTATACTCTTACAAGCCATTAATCAGTCCTGGTTGTTAGAGAGAATCTACATTTCACCTCTTTAATGTAGTTGTAACTCAGTGCCAAAAGCAGTCCAATACAATTCAGTCAATTATACAGGGTGTTCCAGTTAATAGAATGTATGGGAAATGGCTAAAAATCTGGCACCAGGCGCGACTCTGGGAAAAAAAAGTAGTGAAAAGAGCATAAATAGTCATTTTTATTGGATAAAAGTTTAGAACCAACAGAAAAAAGTGTTTCGAGAAGAAGCCTCTTCTTCAGTTAAACTGGGATAAAACGCTGAGGTGGACAATGTTAAGAAAAATATAATGAGATACAGAATGAGAATTCAAATGAAACAAGGGACAAAATAAAATGGAAACCAAAAATTAAAATATAATAAACATAAAGCACAAAGTGAGAGAGGATGAGGAAAACCAATAGGAAGTACAGCCAACAGCTAATTGGTCCTTTATGAGGAAAACCTTAGCAGAGAATGATATCTGCAGCTCATTCAGCTTTGAGGGAAGCTGAAAGATATAGGTAATGCTACACCTGTCAACAGCTCCATCAACAAGCGCCAAAGAATAATGGGCGCAGTTGGAAAATTGACACCGGACTAATTAGTTGGTGCTGAGCGCCAATGTATCCTTTGTGCACAGGGGAAAGAAGACACATTGAGAACTTGTTAATATAAAGTTTTTATTCTTCTTTCTCCTAAATCACACAATTATATCTAAAAATGTATACAGAAGAGCAGTAAAGTCTACCTCAGTATTTGTCCTTACACAACATTAATTGGGACACCCTGTGTATACATTTATATTAATAGTGTAATCCATTTAGGGAGTGTTTAAGACATCATTGGAGTTGAGCGAACGTACTCTGTCGAGCTTGATGCTCGTTCGAGTGTTAGCGTACTCGATGGGGCTCGTTACTCGAATGAGCATCAAGCCGTGTTCGACCCCGCCCAAGTTTTTGGCTTCTTCCCACTGTGACGTGTCTGTTTTGGCCCCTCCCCGCTGCGACACAGCGTGCGCGTCATTGGCAAATTTTTTGTCTGGCCGGAGAGAGAGAGAGAGAGACGAACCTAGAAAAAAAAAAGCTTGGCACCCGGCGTCCCACATACAAAAATGCTCGAGTCTCCCATTGTAGTCAATGGAGTTCGTTGCTCGAGTAGAGCTCTCGAATTTTACGAAAAGCTCGACTCGAATAACGCGGACCCGAGCATTTGGGTGCTCACTCATCTCTAGACATCATGCATAGGGCGGTATTCTAGATATTCGCAGTCTCTTAGTTTTACTGAGCCATATGGCAATGTCCATAAAAGTCATTCGGCCAATATTGTACCTTTTTTATACCTCTAAGTTCGGATAGAGGTATAAGTCCGATGGTAAAAAGAAACATTGCGCCATATTTGCATATACCACCGAGTGTGTGATGCTATCATGTCAGCATGGGCCAAGATCTACATGGAATGTTTCCAGAAACCTGTTAAACCCATCCACCAAGAAGTAAAAGGGTTTGTAATAGCTGCATGGGATATGGCACAACAGTGAAGACAGCAGAGGCAAAGATAATTTTGCAGCAGACGATGCATATGCTTTACATTCCACAAGAGGGTACTGTTACTTTAAATGTTGCAAACGAACAGGTCAGTCGTAATAGGTGACTGCAATCTTGTGTCCTCAAGGGTAAGATACTGTATATACACAATATCTAATAGTCCTGTAGTCCTCAAGATCTTCATAATACAGGGATAGTAACGTGGTGATGGCAAGTTTGATAAAAGAGTTTAAAAACGGCCTGGACGTCTTTTTGGGTATCAACATATTACATGTTATAATCACTAATTACTTCAGAAGGTTCAGTGAATCGGGGATCATCCTGATTGTCAGACTGGAGTCATGAAAAGATTTTTTTCCCTTAAATGTGGAAAATTGGGGGAAGGGGGGGTTTGCCTTCCACTGGATCAACATTGGGGGGTAATAGGCTAAACTGGATGGACAGATGTCTTTTTTAAGTGGTTGACTTGGATCTGGGTCTTATCTCCTACAGTGATGTCCACTCACCTGGGGCATCATCCATCCTGCAGTTCTATGGCTGACAAATGCACCAAAGCATTCACTTCTGTGGTTCTATGACTCGGCGGCACTAACTTTGATGCTGTTCACCTTATGGATTCTAGCGCTATTACCTAGCTATATAGAAGGGAAGGAAACTTTCTTTCCTTCCACATGGGTCTCATCAGGTCTTCCGTCATAGATTTGGTTTGCAATCTTGTCAACACTATAGCCATTGTCATCTCTGGTAAAGTAGTTAGAGAAACTCTTTCTCCTCCTATTCGGGCGCTCTTCTGTACTTGTAGTCATCCTCACAGCGGGAGTAGGGAGACTCCCTCTCCTCCTGCATTGAACTCTTTCCATGTTTCTAGCTAAGAACTCTCCGAGCTTCTTTGGCCTTGGAGTTTTTTAGGGGCCTACTTCATTTCTCTGATCTTGTCAGGTAGTGAGAGCCTACAACATGGCAAGCACCACAGTGGTTAAACGAGCCTGTGACTGCCATTCCTCTTATATGCTAGCCTCTCCTCCTCAAGTGACCTTGCGTGTGACGTGCTAGCCAGATCACCAGGAGGCCAACGCTCTTCCATACTGTCCCACAGCCATCTTTTTCAGACGATACCTGCCCACAACAGAAGTGATCAGAGAGTACCCCGATCACAGTTGTTAGCCCTTTACATTCCTCAGTCAATCCTAACAGCGGCAGTAAAATAGATCCTCATCAAGATTATGATGGCCCTCCCAATGATGAAATAACAGGGTGCCCTCTAGATGCTATGGTAGCCTGGGGTCTTCTAAATACCTGCAGAACTGCCGTAACTGTTTGCCTATTAACATGTGCCTGTGGCATGTCTTAATAGATTGCTGATCAGAAGACAGTATAATGCTATACTATAGTATTGCATTACCCAGTTTGGGCAATCAAATGTTTGCATGTTCAAGTCTCATTTGGAGACTAAAGAAAAAAGTAAGAATAAGTAAAATAAAGATGTTTTTAATTATCACTGTTAATTCAATAAAAACACTTTCTCCATAAAAAGGCGTAATTTTTTTTTTCCATTTTGCACCACTTCGAATTTCTGTAATGTTTTCCCATACATGATATGGTACTTTAAATGGCACCATTGAAAAATAGAACTCCTCCCACAAAAAACAACCCGCGTGTAGCTATGTCAACAGAAAAATAAGTTATGATTTGTTTGAGAGTGGGACGATGAAAAAGAATAGAAAAAAGACTGCGACGGGAAGGAGTTAATAGTAAGAGACTGGGAAATGATCATGGAATGTGATTTGGACTAAGTCCATTTTTTATTTTAACTTCATAAATTCTAGCATTGAGTATTCGAAGTAGAGCCAGGTGATGGATATCATTTATATTCCATGAAAGCCTAGATGGCTATCATATGACTCACACCGCAAATATATGCAAATCTGCCCGCTGTAATCTTCAATAAAGACATCAATATAACTCCGGCTACATTTTGTTTTTTTTAATACTGAGAACTTTACCGCCTTTCTACAAGTAAATTATTCTCCCGCTAGAAGATTTGTTTTCGCTAGAGTTGAAAGCAGTTTACCATTCGTGACTAAAAATGAGCAATATTGTAAGCAAACACCCCAAAATGTAGGTGCCCTTTCTATGCTCTCACTGTCGAAAGAGATGTGGCTAATGGCATCTTTAGGGTCTTGGAATTGCACTACTTAGACATTACAAAGTGGAACCAGGTGTGATTGGTTCTTCTTATTTCTGCCATCACATCGGTTTGGTATTCATGCACAAACATGATTATGTGAACACTATGTACTTCCAGAACTTTCTGTAAGGCTATCCCTAAAATCCTAGTGCCATTATAATTTGATCAATATCAATATCCATGAACAGACCGTAAGAGACTAGAGATGAGCGAGTATAGATTCGGGGGCCGCCGCGGGTGACAGGTGAGTTGCGTCGGGGAGCGGGGGGGGGGGGGGGGGGGGAGAGAGATCTCTCCTCCGTTCCTCCCCGCTCTCCCCCGCTGCTCCCTGCCCCCCGCCGGCCCCCGAATCTTTAGAGACGAGCGGGGAGATACTTGGCTAAGGCACTACTCGCTCATCTCTAGAAGAGACCTTTCAGATGGACAGAATTTGGTTGCAACAGGCACCTCAACGCACGGAAAATTCGGCATTGCTCCGTGATGTGGAATTTGATGTGCCCCTCACTTCCTATCTGATTTTTATAGACTTCTGATTTATCCTCCTCGAGATTTCAAAAAACCATATTTACTCAAATGGGAAACAATTTACACATATTCTTCACCTTGGCACAGCTGGACAGGATTTTTGAATTCACACTTAAATCCTCTATTACCAGCAAGTATCAGGATACGGGATATAAATTGCTGTCCCGCTAGTATTATATACCTACCAGACTGCATGTTATGTATTGCTTATCCTCTGTGTCGGCTTTGTGGGGAGCAGGACCGTTCCCTCCTGTATATCCTTGGGAAATGCTCGCGAGTGTCTTGCTTTATGGGAAGAGATTCACCATATTATTTGGACAGTCCTTTAGAGATGAGCGAATGTACTCGTTTCGAGTACTTACGCACCCGAGTACCGCCATTTTCGAGTACTTCAGTACTCGGGTGAAAAGATTCGGGGGGCGCCGGGGGGCAGGGAGAGGCGGTGCGGTGCGGGGGGTAGCAGCGGGGAACAGGGGGGGGGGCCCTCTCTCTCTCCCTCTCCCCCCCCCACTCCCCACTGCTACCCCCCGTGCCACCACGGCGCCCCCCGAATTTTTTCGCCCGAGTACGGAAGTACTCGGAAATCGCGGTATTCGGGCGAAAAAGGGGCGTGGTTGAGCACGTTCGCTCATCTCTACAGTCCTTCCAATTGCAAATTCTCAAATCTCCAACATTCTTCTTCTTGCACTTTTCCGATCTTACTCTAAGGGTTTATTGTAAATCAATTCTTAAACATCTCATTAATGTGGCTAGGGCTTGTAGCCCGGCATTCTAGAGCCTTCTGTGGTGCAGAGTGTTAAGGCAACAGAAAGGCAGTCCTAAGCTCTTGCTCACAACCTGAAGGTTGCAAGCTCAATTCCTGCTTGGTTGAGGTAACTGGCTCAAAATTGATTGAGCCTTCTATCCTTCCAACATCAGTAAAATGAGTACACAGCTTGCTGGGGGGTAAAAAATAAATTACTTGAAAGTGCTGCAAAATAAGTTGGCGCTATAAAAATAACAAGATTGTTTTTAAGTCCACCTTATCTCTTTGCCTGGCTTATTGGCTTCACAAATTGGAGGACATTGGGACAATGGAGGAACTCACGGCCCTGTTACATGATAGGTCTATGGTAGGTACTCTGCTTGGAGCCCCTTCCTTATCTGTCAAAATTCCCAGGCGTGCAGAGGCATTGAGTGTAGGCCAGGTTGACTTTTCAATATATGAATTTGAAGGTAGGGTTGCCAGCCTGTTGATATACATCCTCCTCTGATTCCTTTTGGCAATGAGTTGTTATGCCCACATGATCCCCTTTTGCTGGATGTTTTTCTCAACCACACCATTCTCGGTATACTCTCCACACTAATGAGTAGAAAACCCTATAAGGTTAGCAGTGAAATCCTGGCCCCGGCTATTCTAGCACCGATGACCAGACCTTCTTAGAAGTTACTCATATTGCTGGATTTTCCCATCTAATGTAGATTCACACTGAAACTGATCCACGGAAAACTTCCACACAGGGCTGAAGCTCTAATCATGAAAGTGTAGATACATGTCTTACATCTAGGACTCTCAACGATCTGAAGGACCAAGAGTCAAAGGTCCCTTTATCCTTTCTGCAGAGAAGCAATGCTCCCATCCAGAGGCGTAGCTTGAAGCTTCTGGCCCCAATGCAAAACCTGTTAAAGGGCCCCCAACTATAATGCTTTATACATAGTACTGGGCTCCCTATATGGAAAATAGAGGCCTTATGGGCCCCCTAAGGCTCCTGGGCCCAGGTGCAACTGCATCCCCTGCATCCCCTATAGCTACGCCCCTGCTCCTATCCACTCATTATGCCGGAAACTATGACACATCCACATTCCAGTGAATAGGGCCGTATTGTAGCTCCCTGCACAGCCAATGGCCAAGACCACCAAAGAGTAAGGAAAAAGGATATTATATAATACTGATATAACATCATTCACCTTGGTGGGAAAACAAGCACTGTAGTGTTTTTTTTTAAATACTTTTTACATTTCTTTTAATAGTATCACATTTTTAAGTTTTTCTAAGTTCCTTTTAAATTCATTTTCCTTTTCCAGGAATTTCTTGTGGTCCAGCCCATATGACTAGCGCATTGTGATAACTCAATTGACAGCTCAGTAAGTACATTGAAGTTAAGTTATCAGAACCCATTAAATGTTAAGCTAATGATTACTTCATGTGTAGCTGATCATAAAGTCCTAAGATTGGGGATTTATAAATATAGAGGATCGGAGAGCAGTTCATTAGCGGCTTCTTATATGCACTATGTAAATATAAGGTTTAGGATTAGGAGCCGTGCTGAATACGGTATCTGCGCTCAGCTGGGCTGCCTTTTATATGCAGCAATGACCGCCCTTATAGTTCAAAATGAAATAAATTATGGTTATTAAAATATTACACCAACTCCGACCCTTTGTTTAGTGGAAACTCTTAAAAGTATTCCAAGTATCAAGTAGGCAGGCACAATGTAGCAGCATTTATATTTAAGATCCGTTTTTAATATTATTTCCTTACCTTTTTAGAAATTTTTTTCGAGACGTATATTAGAAGTTTCCATATTAGGTCATATTCAGATGGGGTTGTGTGTAGAGTTGAGCGAACGTACTCTGCCGAGCTTGATGCTCGTTCGAGTATTAGCATACTGGATGGTGCTCGTTACTCTAACGAGCATCAAATCGTGTTCGACCCCGCCCCAGTTTTTGGCTCCTCCCCGCTGTGACGTGCCTGTTTTCACCCCTGTTTTCGAGAGAATGCAAACCAAGAAAAAAAAAAAAGCTCGGGACCCGGCGTCCCACATACAAAAATGCTTGAGTCTCCCATTGTAGTCAATGGGGTTCGTTACTCGAGTAGAGCTCTCGAATTTTACGAAAAGCTCAACTCGAATAACGCGGACCCGAGCATTTGGGTGCTCGCTCATCTCTAGGTGTGTGCTCTCCATGGAATACACTCTCCACTCACCCGATTTGTCATTTTCCGTATCGTTCTCTGTATATTTGTATTATGTAATACCCTTTCCAGACATTTCAGAGGAAGGCGCCGTGTCCCTGAAGCGTGTCATATATGTGCTGGCTATTAGCAGGTAATTAATAAAGAAGAATTGGGTTAATCCCTTTGTCTTAATGTGCCTTACATTATAAGAGTTGCGCCTATGGTCCATTATTTTCTTTCTTTTACAATTTGTACTTTCATGCCCTCGTTACCTACAGCGACGATAATTGGACTGGCAGCACCCTACTAACTGTCTCACAAAAAACACCTATTTGGATCACACCCCTAATAGGAGTCGCTCCACCCTTCCTTTCTTTTGGATTTCTAATTGAGGATCCTTTAACAATAAGCTGATCACAAAGTATCTTTTTGCTGGGACCTTCAGCGATCAGCTACGATCTGTGGGATGGACTAGCAGTACATGTACAATTTCCTTGCAGTGCCACCGCAGGAGAAATTAAGCATCACACTGTACGCATTCAAATCAATGGGTTGGTTTTGTGATGCAGGCAATGAGATGTCAACTTACCACTGCAGGTACCGGTGTCATCTTCCTGGACTCCACTCGTGGTCGGCCTTAGCTAAATGCAACCCATGCAGTTGCACAAGATTGCAGTCACCAGCTTGCCGGTGGGACACTAGGTGGATGTAGGCTGGGGCGATCATCCACCTTAGGTCTGCCTCGCCAGATGATCTTCGGCTGTGCAGTAGCATCTTATGGAGCTGCATAAACCATGCTCTTGTTGGCTCTGTCTTCCCCCGTCTGATGTTCCAGGGTGGCACTATCAGCCCATCAGTGCCTCCCGCTACACAATTTCTTAGCTCTGTTGGTGTATTTATGTTTTGACCTTGGTTCTAGTACTGTATTTATGTTTTGAGCTTGGTCCTGGTGCTGAATTTATGTTCTAATTAGGGTTCCGGTTTATTTACTGATCTGTACTGGTGTGGGTATGCTGTTATCTAACAGCTTCGTGCACAAGTAGAATACAGGCAGACTGCCTATCCGTGGAATATATATATATATATATTCTTATGAACGGAAGGGGAGGCACACAAATGAATTCAGCATAGGGTATCATCTAATCTAAGTCTGGCATTGCACTGTTCTGTTACTGGATTGCTCACATGCATTGGCTCTTGGTCACTCATATTAAAGTTATACTAAGTGCTTCTGTCTCCATCCAATGCACATGTGCTTTGTTAATGTCCTTCCCACTCCACTTTGGACCTGAGCAGTAAGGTCCATTTATTTCCTAAGTCTGCTGTGTGTTTGTTCCTGTTTTTGATCTTATCCACTAGTCTGCTGCTCATCCTGGGCTGCACATGATCTCCATTAACTACTGTACTCTACCTCCCTTGACCCTTGCTCCATTTGTCCATGGTTCCTGCCATGGTAGTGCAATTTGAAAGCTACAGCAGAGACTACTCCAGAGATAGTGACGTGGACAGTCCATATTTCCTTGCAGGAGTTAAGGGTGAAGAACACGCAATTGTATCTCTAAGTCAAATTAGTTAGTGACCTAGTGGGTCCATGTCTCCAGTTGGCCATCATTAAATACAGAACAAGCTCTCCAGAGTGAGTGACGTTCTTTCTAACCATTCTCCACTCAGGTCAAGAGATGAGGATCCTGGGCAGTAGACTACCTTATTTTAGTAGTACTGTTTATATGAGAATTCAGTGATGTTTTCCTTATCCATGCAGTCATTAACTTTCTTCTACTTCAGGGCCTTCACTTTTGTAATTTATTAATGAACTGAATTTACGTAAGAGACTGATAAAATGAACATAATGCATTAAACAAGTAGGATGTGAAATCTCCAGATCCCTAGAACTAGGGATTATTGTTAGACACAAGGCTGTATTAAGGTTAGTGAACCCCCCTGGACAAAAAAATCCTGCCTCTGAGACCTAAGCCTCTTTCATACCCGATAACAACTAAATACACATTTGGAGAGGTCTGCAGTCTATGGGAATTACAATGATAGCCAAGCCAGTAATTCCATTAGACTCGATTGATCCCAAGGTCCCAAAGTGGTGGAAGCCATGCACATGCCCCTTGTGTCTTTAGTATAATACGGCTCTGGTTAGTTGTCACATTTTATATGTCCAGTGCTGCGCCATCACAAATGGCTTTTTTGCTTCGTATTATATCTTAATGGCTTCTCTAACTAACGATCTTACGGTTGTGCTGAAAACATTGACTTTAATGAGTCCACTTGCTAAAACGGCCCCAAATGTATCATTGAAATGCAGAACAGAAACAAATTAAGGCAGAAAACCCAGGAACCCAGATGGAAAACACATCCCCAAGATAGTTGGTATTAGGTCAGTGAAACCATTGATGTGTTAGTAGCACAATATAGTACAGAGCTTTTTTCATAGCCGAGACTGAAGAAAGCAAACAAAACAATACTTGCTATGCTGTACATTATGCCATCAGTTCAGATGTTGTTCTTAAAGCTTTTTTGAAGCTCGTTCCAAGAAACATTCCAAAAGGTCCTTATATTGGACTCCACACTTTCTCTCTAACGTTATATTAGCCAAAGAATGGAGTAGTATGCCTAACAGCAAGCAATGACAGTAATATAAACTAAGAATGCATTCCCACGAACGTATATCGGCTCGGTTTTCACACCGAGCCGATATACGTCGTCCTCATCTGCGGGGGGGGGGGGATGAAAGAGCCAGGACCAGGAACTGAGCTCTGTTGTTAATAACTTTCCAAGAGCTAACTGACAAAATGTGCTTCAATTAAGGAGAGCAGATTGGAAGTGCAGGTTTGATGGGTGCTTTTCCCATTAAAGGAACACAAAGCCTGGTTACTGTTGAATCCAAGGGTGTAACTGTAGGGGCTGCAGAGGATAGAGTTTGCTTTTACAGCTTATAAGGTCTCTCTTCCTCATTGAAGGAGCCAAGTAGCATAAATAAAGCATTATAATTGGGTGGCCCAGTTACAGACATTGCATTATGGCCCAGCAACTTCAGCCTATATCTCTTGACAAATCTGTTTTTTTTTTCACAGAAGATTGGTTAGTTTAAACCATGCTTTGAAGTTTCAGAAGATGTGTTATAGAGAATTATAAAGCTGGCAAAGTCTACACTAGTATTGCTAAAGACATGCTGGTACACCAATCCATGGTTAAATTATCTACAAATCGAGAAAATTCAGGACTGTGGCTACTCTCCATAGTAGTGAACATCCTGCTAATCTCCCTCCAAGTGCACAATGGTCAATCCTGAGAGAGGTGAGAAAGAACCCAAGGAGAACAGCAAAATACCTACAGAAGAGTCTACAAATTGTAAAAAAAACTTTGTTCACGTGTCCACGATTAACCCTTTGCCATCCACTGTATGACGTCTGAAGACATTCTGATTGAAGGCTCCGATGTTGAAAGACGTCCGGCAGGATATTCTTACTGTATATTATTGGCCGCTCTGTTGTCGGGGGCCTCCCCAGCATGTCCCATACCGCAGTACTGGCTCTAGCCAGCAGATGGTGCCATTGTATAATGGCAGAAAGAGAAAGCCCCTAGGAAACCCTGAATCCAAAATTGGATTGCAAAGGGTTAAAAAACACTGAACAAGAATGGTTTTCATAAATGGACACCAGGAAGGAAGACACTGCTGTCCATAAAAACATTGTGGTCTGTCTCAAATTTTCCTGAGGCTGTTGGTGTTGTCAGACTCAGATGGGCTCTCTCTCCCCCATTTGGAGGTATTGTCGCTACATCCGCCCCTTTTGGCAAACAAATCAAACAAAGTCTGAAGCAAATGTGTTCTTCTTTCTCTTCCCCTCACAACTGATATGGTTATTCTTGTAAACCTAAAAAATCCTATCTGCACTGTAAACATAATCTGTGTACTGTTCTAATTGCTGCTGCAGAGTCATTAATCCCCCTCAACTGGATTAACAAGCAAACTCCCTGCTAATGTCCATGGATAAATAATGATAATCAGGTACTCGAAATTGGTCAAATAGACAGCATGACCTCCTCCTAAAAATACGGGCTCACTGGTTGGCTTCACAATGTCCGGTAATTCTGCCCTCGCCTATTGTTTATTCATTCTTACTTTTTCCCTCTACATAAACATCTCAGAAGATATACGTCTGTAGACTGATATTTAACCCCTTAATGACACGGCCTATTTTGGACTTAAAGGGGTTGTCCCGCGCCGAAACGTTTTTTTTTTTTTTTCAATAGGCCCCCCGTTCGGCGCGAGACAAACCCGATGCAGGGGTAAAAAAAAAACAAACGGATAGTACTTACCCGAATCCCCGCGCTGCGGCGACTTCTTGGCTGGAATCGGCACACGTGACGGGGCGGAGCTACGAGGAGCAGCTCTCCGGCACGAGCAGCCCCATTCAGAAGGGAGAAGACCGGACTGCGCAAGCGCGTCTAATCGGGAGATTAGACGCTGCAATTAGACGGCACCATGGAGACGAGGACGCTAGCAACGGAACAGGTAAGTGAATAACTTCTGTATGGCTCATAATTAATGCACAATGTACATTACAAAGTGCATTAATATGGCCATACAGAAGTGTATAGACCCACTTGCTGCCGCGGGACAACCCCTTTAAAGGGGTTGTCTCGAGGAAGCAGTGAATTTTTTTTTTTGCCCAGTCCCCCTAATTAAGCATACATTACTAAGCCCCCCTGTAAATGACTTTTCTAGCTGGTTTGTACTTACCGTTCCAGCGTTTCAGCAACTTATAAAAATTTTCCCAAGATGGCCGCCGGCTCTTTTCCCATCGCTTGCTGTAGCCCGACGTGCGCGCTCCCGAGACGCTACCAGCTGTGTCTCCCTGACAACCAGACGCCCCGCAGCCGCCGACCGGACCCCTGGATTGAACACGGCCGACCAGTCACCCACCGCCAGGCAGCAGGTAAGCGGTGCAGCCCCCCCCCCCCCCCGGCACAGCGGCAGCCCCCCCATCACAGCGACAGTCCCCCCATCGCAGCGAAAGCCCCCCCCCCCCCGGCACAGCGACAGCCCCCCCATCACAGCGACAGCCCCCCCATCACAGCGGCAGCCCCCCCCGACGCAGCGGCAGCCCCCCCATCACAGCGGCAGCCCCCCCCCCGGCGCAGCCCGCCCCCGGCGCAGCGGCAGCCCCCCCGGCCCATCACTTACCTGGGCGGCAGGACGGCAGGACGGCGGGACAGCTGGGCGGCTTCTTGGGACAGCTGGGCGGCTCTGCACCTTCCTCTAACAGAGGATGGTACAGAATGGCCGCTCCAGCGCGCTCCCGAGCAGTGACAGCTCGTCTGCGCATGCGCAGAAGAGCTGTAGCGGGGAGCACACTGAAGCGGCTCGTGCTGAAAGGAGAAGACCGGACTGCGCAAGCACGTCTAAAAAAGCAAGCTGCCAGCGAATTTAGACGGATCCATGGAGACGGGGACGCTAGCAACGGAGCAGGTAAGTGGAATAACTTCTGTATGGCTCATATTTAATGCACGATGTATATTACAAAGTGCATTAATATGGCCATACAGAAGTGCTGAACCCCACTTGATTTCGCGAGACCACCCCTTTAAGGACACAACGATTTTTGGCTGATTTTTTTCTCCATTTTTCAAAAGTCATAACTTTTTTATTTTTTCCGCCGACGCGGCCGTATAAGGGCTTGTTTTTTGCGTGGCGAACTGTAGTATTTGATGGCGCCATTTTTGGGTACATAGACTATATTGTAAAACTTAATTTTTTTTTTTTATGATAGCAGGGAGAGAAAACACATCAATTCTGCCATAGATTTTTTTTTACAGCGTTAATCATGCAGCATAAATGACACAATACATTTTTTCTGCAGGCCGGTACAATTACAACGATACCAAAATTCTTACAATTTTTTTTAGGTTTTTCCACTTTTCTGCAATAAAAACCCTTTGTTTGGAAATCTTTTTTTTTTTCTAAATCGCTGCATTCAAAGTCCAGTAACTTTTTTTTTTTTTTTTATGTACGGAGCTCTATAAAGGCTTATTTTTTCCGAGATGAGCTGTGGTTTTTATTGGTACCATTTTGGGGTACATTCGGCTTTTTTGATCACTTTTAGGGCGCCCACCCACTGGCGATTTTTTTTTCTTTGCGTTTTGCGTTTTTTCTCAAGAGCAATTAGAATTGAATGTACTCTTGTCCACTGGCGTTTTTTTTTGCGCTGCGTTTGCGTTTTTTAACATAGGAACTGTCAGTTGCATATGTGTCCTTATTTTTCTCCTAATGCACCCATGAAAGTCAATGGAAATTAATGGAAAAGCCGCGAAAACGCGGCAAAAAACGCCGCAAAAAACACGCGGAAAACGCGGGGAAAACGCTGCGAAAATGCTGCGTTTTTCACGCATGAAAATCGCAAACGCCAGTGGGTGGGCGCCCTTATTGCATTTTTAGGGAGGCAAAATGCTAAAAATTTGCATTTTGCCTCAGTTTTTTAGCGTTTTTTTAATGCTTTTTTCCATGCACAGTCAAAAGCATGGGCAACTTATTGTACGCGTCGTTACGGACACAATAATACCAAATATGTGGGGTTTTAATTTTTTTATGCTAATATGAGAAAAAGCATAAAAAAAGGATTTTTTGACTTTTTTTTTTTTTTACATTTTTCTTTTTTATTTATTTATTATCTTTTTTTACACTATTTGTGTCCCTCTGGGGCACCTACAGTATAGCACTGATGATCGCTGTGATAAGGCATTGCAGGGCTACTGCAATAGATCACGGCAGATCTACATAGATTGCGGCAGGGAAGGGGTTAACAGCGGGGGGCGCATCTCCGATGCACCCCCGCTGTTGCAGCAGGAGGCCGGCTATGACTGACAGCCGGCTCCCGCTGCGGGATAGCGTGAGATCATAAGTGATCTCACGCTATCCCCAGGACGTAAGTTTACGCCCTGTTGCGGGAAGGGGTTAAAGAGACTCTGTCACCATCTTTTTGCACCCCTCTCTGACTGCAACATACGGTAGTGACAGTCACACTGATTACAGTGGTTTGCTTACTGTGTGGATCTCTGCAGTAGTTTATGAGAAGCTTGCCTTTTATCAGTAGCAGCACATACATAGAGGACTACTTGAAGTAGTCCTGGATATCCATGAGCTGCAGGCTAGCTACACCCACCCCACCTCCAGACACTGATTGATTGCTCTCTGCTTATTGTTTTGTATATTGAGAGACCTGCCAATCATTGGCTGGAAGCTGAAGTGGGTGTGGCCAGCCTGCAGCCCTTACATATGCAGGACTAGTTCTGTGTCTGGCTGTTGCTAATACATTTTAAGTTTCTTCAAAACTACTGCACAGATATATACAGCAGACATATTACTGCAATCATTGTGGCAAGCACTACCTTATGGTGTGCTCAGTGAGGGCTGCAAAAAGATGGTGACAGAGGCTCTTTAAATATTGCTAATGTTATTACTATAGCTGTCATGTGACTCCTCTCCCTCACTCCTCCCCATTGTCCACACCACTTTGTTCCATATCATCTCACCCCCACCCCATTCTTTTAAACTGATGCTATTGAACTAAATTCTTTTGATTGTTAAGTGACAATTCATGGTATTTAGGGAGACTATTATGCCAGTTGGACTGCCCTGGCCTATTGATATGCTGTGACATGACCTAGAAAGGGCTGTGCATGCAAGGCATCCCAGAAATATTAATAAACTGAAACTATGATTGATATTTCTATGAAAAATTTTCCCTGCTGATTTTAATGGGGAGAACCTCATGCTAAAAATACTGTATGTGAAAAAAGACAAGAATACCTAAAAAATGTTTGTAAAATCATTCTGCATGACCTAATAGTCTTACATGTTTTTATTCTGTACTATAAAGGGCATTAAGTCCTGCTTAACCTATGAAAGCCCCATTCGCACACAGAGATGATTGCTCAAAATTCATTCAAAAGGTAGCTTGAATGCCAGCTTGAGAGCTCATTTTGCATAAACTACTAATAGGCACTAATGCCCATTAGTAGCTTATTAGCTTAATTTGCGTGCAAATGAGCCTCCCTGCGCTGTATGCAGATAACAGCGGGTGGTCTGTTATCTGCATAGAGCTCCATTGTTCTCCCATGGGACAGCAGCTGAAAACAATGTTATCAGCACTCCTGTGGAGAATCACAGTGTGCAGACCCTGCTATCAGCCGGTCGGCCAAACAATGGTTTTCATGCTGAATTAAAAATCATCGTTCGGCAGAAATGCAAACAATGGTAGCATTTACACACAACAATTATCCGATGTGTTTCCTGTATCTTCTATTAACATCACAGCCACAGCCTTGCTTATGTAATCCTTGTTCTTCATACAGTATTATAGTTCTTCACATTTTTAAGACACTATAGTCTTAGAATATATATTATGGTTTCTTCACCACAACTTCTTATGTGTTGTGTCGTGATTACTGCTTCTTTAGCATCCGAGTGAACAGAGAAGATGTGCCATCACTTCCTAAATCAATGATGTTATTAGATCATGGTAGCAGTCAACCTCACTTTGTGTCATTTAATAGTCCCATCCCTGCATGGCACAGTAGGGGATCCCATCTCACCGACTTATGTGCCAGAGTACTTGATGGACAAAACCATCCAACCTGTCAATGACAAAAGAGAACTGGATGATGATCTGTGAGATGAAAGGTGTCTTAATCACTGAAAGGAAGACTGGATCAAGGTATTGAGTCATTTCGGTATGCCTTTTTATCATAGGCAAACTTTTTTCTAAAAAGTTCAGAAATATTATTTAATGGATGAAAAAGAATTATTAGGATAAAGAAAGTATAGTCCAGATTACACCTTATAGGGGTGTGTGTGTGTGTGGGGGGGGGGGGGCATTTTTATGCTTTACAAATATTTTAAAGTTATTCTGCAACTCTTCCATAAAAAATAAAGTAAGTGGTGATCATAATTAAAGTATCCCTATTCAGGGATGTCTAAAGATACATCTACTGGGTATTACTGAGCCAAACGTACTTATTAATTATACTGTTTAGGACATAAAAAAGAGATCCATGTGACAAAAAAAAGTTCAAAATGGATGGTGGCAGCCATCTTGGATTCAGCTCAAAAAACTTCAATGGAAAAGGGGTCATGGACTACATGATATAAGGGTGGAATTTCATCAGAAATTGATTAGTCCAGTCATTTTTCCAATGCCTGCGGCCATGTTTGAGGTATGGCGATGTCATGCTTAATATAAATAGTGTTAGGTTGAATTTTGTTGTATGGAAAACACTAATTGCATGTCAGATACCAGGACAGAACTGAGATCATCCTTTTGGAGAGAGGGGACTCAACCTTAGTTAGTCCCATTCCCTACTTGGTATTCAAAAACTGTTCAGGACTCTACTGTCAAGAGGACACGTTAGGATGCAAATGGGTTGAGGATTGGGCCAAGAGCCAATAAATGGTAAGAGTGAGAAGAAGTGAGCATGTATTGAGGAAATGACAGTACCAAACAATTTCGGATGAAATTCTGCCCATAAATCATGCATCCTATAACTTCCTTTCCATTGATATTTCTAGGACTGAATTCAAGATGGCTGCCACAAGCCATTTTGAACTTTTCTTTCCACATCGATCACTTCTGCATCTTGTGGATACTATTATTACCAACTTTGGTTCAATTATGCCCAGTAGATGTCTTTCTAGACATCTCTGAATAGGGATATTTTAATTATGATCACCCTGTATTTTGTCATATAGGAGAAGGACACCTATATAAACTATAGGGCAAAACTGCAATAGCCTAGCCTATACTAATAAAGTCAAAATACAGCATCTATAAATAAGTATATGCCACTCTAAAGTACTAAAATTATCCAAAAAGTTTATTAACAGTAAAAAGCACATTGGGGCTTTCCAGTTGGTTGGTATTATTATTCAATTATGGTCATCTGTATTATGTTTAGTTTTTGACATCTAGTATCTATTAGGTAATTACCTGTACCTATTTTTAAGTCCCATATTATGTTAAATGTACCTGTTTAGTACCATCATTCTATCTATTATATGCTGTGCTGCTTCTATATTATATCCATGAATACCATTGTGGGTAGCTCCTCTATTGGAGTGTGCATGGCTATCCTGGACCAATATGAGTATAACATGGGGTGGGGGGATTGAATGGGAGTTGTGGTCCTGTCACATGGTGAATATGTAACTGACCCACTGTTTCATTGACTAATTTGACTTTGGGCTGCTCTTAAGAGCTGCACTATGGGGTCCCTAATTTTCACCCTTCAACCCCTTTTTGATGGATTTCGTCTTCAACACATTGGGCCACCTGGTCACTTCCCCAGGAGTAGTGCAGTGGTTAGTGCAGTGACGGATAACCCAGGTGGACCAAAAAGGAACAAAGTGTGGTGCCGGCGGGTCAGGCAACGAATAGGTCAAGGTCAGGACAGGCAGAATTCATGCAATATGGTAGGACAGGAAAAGGGTCAGGGCAGGTGGCAATAAGAAAAATCATAGTCAAGAAAAAGAATTCCGAAATATTGGGTGCTCAGGCAAGGGTCAAAACTGAGATTCAAAACAGGACACAGGAACACCATAACACAACCTATCCTACAACATCCCTGAGTGTAGGGAGGTGCTTTAACTAACACAGAAAGCATCAAGATAAGCTGGGGATGGGAAAGCTGGGCGCACACACTGGCCAATAAAGAAGCAGGCCAAGCACGTCACATGCCTGATCAGATGGCTAGGGAGATATTGTGATATCTGTTACACAGAAGACCACAAGGATGCTGACGGCCATGACCGGCAGGAGGGGAAAGTAAGGAGAGGCAGCCGTCGTTGGCGACCATAAAAGTTATATTTCAATCTGAAACTTTTTGTATTTTTTTTTTCTTCTATCCTCAAATGCAATTTCTTCTTCAAATTGGGATCACTTTAATCCGTACTTAGAAACCGCGACTGTAAAGTCAATAATTATTACCTTACAAAAATATCAGCTTGTAAATTTTATTATCTAGTGATTGCCCTCGGATTACCAGGACTAAAGAGGTGCCCAGAGGCCCCGAGCGGCTGCGATAATGACACTTTCTCACACACAGAGAAGAAATACCTTTAAATTCTACAATAAGCACTTCACATCGGCAAATGTGACTGTTCCGAGCTGGGTTCAATTATTCTAAGAAGCAACAAATTGCTTTCTACTCAATGGAGCCGAGCGTGTTGTTTTTGAAGAGCGTTTAAAGCTAGACAAGGAAAGTTTGGTGTGTGTCTCATGCGGCACGCTCCCTAGCATGTGACGCCCTGAAATTATTATTAGCTTCCTCACTTGTACTAATAAGAAAGAGGTTGTGGACCTTCTATTGTCAGTAATGCAATAGTGCCTGCGGGTTAGCCATCATGGCTCCATTGACCTGTAATGAGACCTTAGGGACAAAAAAGACAGGGAGGATAAAAAGCGGTTTAGAACTGAAGCGTAATTTTGAGCCATGCAAAGGAGAAGTAGATGCGTCTTGTTGCTAACATGCGTAAATCCATTGGCAAATTCTATGAAGAATGTATTTGCTTATTACCAATTATTCGTACATTTGAAAGCCGTTGTGAAGGTTTTTCTGCAGAGTAATCATGGCAATAAATATAGAATATGTAGGGAGGAAATAGTACTTGTTGAATAAATCTAACATGGTCATGAATATATAGCAATGTGTGAGTCAGGGTAGGTTGCTATGTATCCACCATGTAGACTTTTAATCAATGTGTCTTTGGAAAAGAGGATTTTGTAATTGGTTTTCATTAAATTTTCTGATTGTACTGTTTTCCAAGGACAGCAGACCAGAGGACTGACAGATTAGTACAATCCTCAGTGAGAGTAAACTGAAAGCTGCTTCTTAGTCCCTTCCCCTTGCCTGTCTCCTGAGTGAGAACTAGCATGCTGTGAGAGGGGAGCTTTACACAGCAAGGGATTTGTGAAAAACAACCCTAGTGAAATTACGCTCCATTTTTTAGCCCAACTCATCTCCTAGCACTTTGTTAAGTGATCTACTGCACTGTTCTTATCTGTTCCTCCACCACCAATCTCTCCCCCACTAGGAGATAGTAAATGAAGAAATAGCATTGTGTAGCGTTGAGTGAGCATGGCTACACAGCCTCTGACAGAGGAGAGGGAGCTGAGCTTGTCCTGATTAGTAGTGGGAACACTCCCTTCCCTGCCACAAATCTCAGTAAAGGACTTGAGGCAAAATAAGCATTATGTTTTCTACATGCATCAGAATGAAAACTCAAAGCAAAAAAATAACTTAATAAGATATACGTGTATTGAATTTTCCAGGACAAAGGTTTTCATAGCCTTTAAGTTTATGAGGTTGTGGCCAAGGCTAAGCCAGGACTGAACAGCCAACACAAGTATGATTTGATCCTTTCCCCATGTTTTTTAATGTACACTGAGTACCGGTGTTATTGTACCTTGTCACCACCGGATGTTGGGGGTGGTGACAAAGTACCAGCTGTCAAACAAAGTAGTAAAGCCCCCAGCTTCTGATTGGCTGGGAGCGTGTGCACAGGCACTGGAGAAGACCGGCAAGGCTGGGAGCAGCGGCCTGTTTATTCCACCAAGTGCCAGAAAGAGAGCTGCGACCCTGGGAGGGGCGGCAGAGGCAGACTGGCGAGGCTGGGAGCAGCAGCCTTTTTATTCCCCCAAGTGGCAGGAAGACAGCGGCAACCCTGGGAACGGTGGCAGAGGCACAGGTGCCAGAGGAAACCCCCAAGTGCTGTTCTGACACGGCAGGAGGACTGCGCCAAGATCGGCAGCGGCGGCGCCGGGTGTCGCCAGAGGCGGTGGCTGAGGCAAAGGGACTGCAGACCACATGAATGAGTGACCAGGGCAATTGGCGGCCGGGACAGAGCTGACAGCCGACACAGCGGCTGCAAAAAAGTGGGCGTACAGACCAATGAGGGAGTGCAGGGACAGCTAAAGCATGTAGATTGATTTTGTGCCCATGCTGGAGGATTAGGGTTAGTTTTTCTATTAGGCTTACATTTATAGCTGTAAAGGCTTCTAGTTTTACGGCTAATAATGTAAGGCTAACAGGAAAACTAATCCCTAATCCTTTAGCATGGGCACAAAGTCAATCTACACATTCTGCTAGAACCTTATTGCACTCAACCAATCGGGAGCTAGGGGCGGGACAGGAGCATTCCTCCTTCCAAGTCCTGTCAAACCCCTAGCTTCCGGGTGGTGACAAGATACAATAATACCCATAGTACCTGCTCTCAGTACACTGATACCGCCAAGCTTTTTTTGATTGGCGCTTTGCTGTATGGAAATTAGACTCATGAACCTGGAGTGCAATATAAAATGTGTGTATTGGGATTCTAGCAACACTTTTGAAAAAGTAAAATCTTTATTAAGCAAACAACACCTTAATATGCAATATTATGCATGATTTCCTTTCTATATTAAATGGGTTGTCCCATGAAATAACCCTTTTTTTATATGTCCTGAGGTCTCCTGCTTGGGTCCTTCTTCCAATTACAAATGGGGAGACTCACTATGGTCTGTAGGTCCCAGTCAATATATGACATGGTCCACATTGAATGGTGGGCATATAACAAAACATTTGACCTTCAGTAGTCACTGAAGACAATATGAATGATTGACTTTCCTGAACTGATCGGCAGGCAGGGGCTAATTTACCTCCCATGCAACCAGGTCCAGAGACTGATGCCCCAGGCTTCTCTCTAGATGCTGCTTCATTGAGCCACCCTCAAGAATCTCCAGCAGCATCAGTAATGATATCTTCTATCCTCACACAGCCCTGGCTGATGCTGTGCTCTGTGCACAGTATGATTCCTCCCCCGACTCCTGCATACACTGCACTGTAAGCCAGTGTGAGGGTGGAAGATAGCTCTAGTGATGCCGCTTCCGGATGTCTGGGGGTACTTTAGTTTCTGAGGGCCAGAGGGGAGCGCTATCACTGAGTGAAAGCCACAGATGGGGGTGTTATCACTGTGTGGGGTCAGAGTGGGGAACATTATCATTGTGTGTGGCCCTACAGGGAAGCACTATACTAAGAGGGGTAAGCAGTACCCTGATACCCGCTTACTAGTGAAAGTGGTACACAGCTGCTCTAACAAAGGCTCCAGGTGCAATGAGTAAGTTCCTCCCCCATAAGTCTGTGATGCAACCATGAGGGGAAGCAGCATGAGAAGACAGAGCTATGCACCAGATTCAAGTGCATGGCAGGGTTTCAGGCGCTCGGCCCACCAGAAAGTCCAGTAGTCACAGCACTGAACAGGAGGCTATACTTCCATGATGTCAGCCCCCACCATAAGGAAGAACACGGGCTAAGTGCAGCCCCCTTCCCAAACATTTGGCAATCATTTCGGCCCTTCAGGTGACCTATAAAAAAAAAGTAGCTGCACCACATGATGTGATGGCGGAGGCCGAATTAGACTACAGCGGACATCTTTCCATGCTGTCAGAGCAGTCTGAAGCACAACAGAGAACAAATGGCTAAGACCAGGTGGCCCTGATGACCATGGGGTTGAAAATGACAGTGATGACTTTGTGGGAAGGAGACTCTCTTCCTACATTACACTCAGTCCCGGACAAAGCACTTACTATTGAATTATGTGCCTTCAGAATATACAGATGTAGGAGTGATGTTCGCATTGCATGCAGAGTCTTGCACTCAGGGTGTATTATGCTTCTGACTATACTTCGAAAGTATAGTATAGAGTATGACGATAATGATGGTTAGTTACAAGTAAAGTCGAAGTGCCTTGTCTTTTTGATGTAGATATATATTGCTAGTATGTATACTTGTTAAAACTGAAACAATGAAGCCTTTTCCACGTGGGCGATGTGATATCAACGCAAGAAAATCGCAGAGATATCGCATCTGTTTTCTGTGCGATATCGCTGTGTTCTCGCAATTTTGTGTCACTACAAAGTCTCACATGTTCTGATGTTTTTTGGTTTTTTTGGGGGGGGGAGTCTAAATATAAGCCCTACCCCCAAAATAAGCCCTATGGGCTACAAAACAGCACAAATTGCGGATGTATAGAGCATGCTGCGATTTCGTATTCTTGCAATGTAGCAGGCTACAACACATCTCTCATGTGAAAGAACCCATTGGAAAGCATGGGCTTCACATACATGCAATTTGCAGCACTGTCGCATTGTGAGAAAATCGCACGATTTTGTTGCCCGTGTTAAAGCAGCCTAACATTGTGTTAGAAAAAAATACTGTTTCTATATCTGTTCGCCAGTTGCTTTGCCATCATGTTTTCTGTAACCCAGGCACCTAACCTGTAATTTGTTTCATTAATGTGTGGAGCCACCAAGAAGAGGGGCGCTATTACAGTGTGGGTGCCCTGAGAGGAGGGGTTAGCTGCAGGATGGGGAGAGTATGCAGAAATAAGAGGTTGCTAAAAGAAGATAAGAAAAACAAAAGCATCTGACTGCTATACTACTTCATTATTTAGATTACCCCAAAGCTGAGCTGTTGTATCTAAACTCGCCATGTTGCCCTATAGTGTGTCTGTATATCTAGCTCCCACCTGGCTGTTTCTGCTGTAATCAAAGACTGTGACCCCTGACCCCTCCTCCTGATGTCTGCATTCCTGCACATCCTGTAGGCAGCTCAGACGCTGGGAGGAGAGGTCACAGTCTCTATTTACAGCAGTGGTGGCCAGACAGGAGCCTGAGAGTGAGTGAAATACCTGATGGTGTGGGGTTGCTGCCTGGTCAGAGGTTCAGGGTGGGGAGTGTACAAATAGGGGACACATTTATTATCGGGGCCACTACTGGGGACACTATTACTAATGGGGCATATACTGGGGGCCCAATCACAATCGGGGTCACTATTGGGTGCAGTATTACTATTTGGGCCAATATTGAGGGCACTATTACTACTGTGGTCACCACTCGGAGCAATGTTACTATTGGGGCCACTGAGGGAGGCCCAATGGCTAGCTGTGGCCACTAGTATAAAGGAGGTAAAAAAAAATTGTGTTAAGCCACACCCCAAACCACACCCTTTTTCACCTTGGCCATTATTTTTTTGTGTCAAGGGTGGCAACTAGAGATGAGCGAGCATGCTCGGATAAAGCAGTTACATGAGTGAGCAGGCTCGGGGGGGAGGGGGAGCAGGGGGTGGCGGGGGGAGGGGGGGGAATGAGAGAGATCAGCCCTGCTAGTCTTCTGCATCTCCTGCTCGGAGGTTAGGAGCGCAAGGTAATCGTTCAACGTTTGAGCGATCACCTTGCGCTCTAAAAAAGCACATAACGATTATTGCTCAAAAATCGCTTAAAAGATTTTTTTCTTCAATAATCATTGTGTCTAAACCAGGCTTAAGAAGCAGCAGGGAAGTTCTGAAGTTAGGAGATAAGATAAGAGAGTGTTACTGAAACAATAGTATGCTGAAGTGAGGCTCTGCCTACTTGCTGTAGAAAAGTTGATTAATTCGTCAAGGAGGAGAGAAACCAGGGGAATTTCACAGGCTGTGCAGACATCTAATTCCCCTGAGCCCTGGGAAAACCAGAAGCTGTGCCTTTCCTCAAATAAAGTTGCAGCCTTGCAAGCATCATGGAGAGCCGGGATCTCCATGAAACGTTAAAAAGTGGGTGTAACGATCCGGTTCTAGTTTGGAGTCACTAATTTGTAACTGGTGCAGATCGGTAGCGGGGTCGTGGAAAGCCAAGGTCGGTACACAAGTAGTATCTGCTGCAGTACAGGAGGAGCAGGCAAGTAGCGGAGTCATGGAAAGCCAAGGTCGGTATACAAGTAGTATCTGTTGCAGTACAGGAGGACCAGGCAAGTAGTGGACTCGTGGAAAGCCACGGTCATTATACAAGTAGCATCTGTCAATAAATGGAAAAGCAGAAAGGAGGGCAGCTAGGTTACAGGCTGGGAGCGAATAACCAAGCACTGAAGGAGAGACAGGGCCAGGTTTATATAGTGTCTCTAATTGGGAGTCAAGGTGGAGCCAAAACAAGAACTGGATTGCAGGAGCTGGAAACAAGGCTAGGTTCAGCAGGGGAGCTATCTGAAGGGCTGATGGCTCAGTAGGTTGAGGTGCTGCCTGGCGTCAGGAGCTCCTAGGTTTGAGTCCTGACAGTAGCTCATCAGTCCCTTCACACCGCACCAGTGCTGTCCATTGAATGCTAGTTGAAGAGAGACTAGGACAGTCCCAAGAACAAGATAGATGTACAAGTTAGGCTCCTGTCTTCAAGTCACTTCTGTCATTTACCACCCACGGATCCTGAACCTGTTCATATCAGCCCTAGCCATTCGGCTTTCCACAATCATGGGGCTCAGCCTAATGAGCCCTTAATGAGTACAACATGCAAGGAATGTCATTCAGCACAATTACTTAGCACATACTGTGACATATAGGCACATCCCGCTTACACACACCAAGTATAATAGAAATTATAGAACTTTTTCTATGCCATTAACACTAATCAAGCTATGATTAGCAGAGCTGAGTGGAAACTGTAGATCATACAGGCTTTCCAACACAGTACGTTCCTTGAATGAACGTCACAAAGGGCAAAAAAATTGAAATACATACACACATAACACACAAAAAAGGATCTAATTAGTGCCAGGGAACATTAACTGCTTGAGGACATGAAAGGAAGAGATATGTAAAGGGTGAGCAGAAAGCCATTTACTTCTGTTAATCAGAAAAAGCAAAGTGGGGAAGGCATGAAAGGAAAATATCACATGGACCGGAGGCAGGTGTATGGACCAGATAGCAGAACAAATTAGGAAAGTGCATCTATTTTAGTCTTCTTCTTACTGAAAAAAAAACAAGAAAAAAAAAAACGTCTTATGCTCAGAATAGTAAATTATATTACATTGTACTGGGATTGAAGAAGGGAAGCGCCCTGCATGACTTGTCTATGATAATGCTTCCGGTGGATACTACAGAGCTCTAAGTTTACCATAGTCCAGGGAGGTGTAAGATAACTGTAAGGTGCAATGTCACTTTTGGGACCCAGACCCCACTTGACCCCCTAATGCAGCCATATATACTGTAGGCAGGGCTGGTACCAAAACAGCTGGCCAGGAGGGGAAGTGGCTGCAGGGGTAGGCACAGCAGTCCAGCCTATCTGATATTAATTTTAAAGTCTCATTAATAAAATACAAACAGTACATACTCACCTCCTCTGTCACTCCCCGGCAGCTGCCCCCGCTGACTTCCAGGCTATGTGATCATGTGTGTCAGACTACAGCTGCCGGGAAGCGACGGAGGTTGTGAGTGTGTACTGTTTTTATTCTATTAATCAGATTTTAAAAAGGGGGGAAAGGTGGCATGGCTTCTATATATAAAAGGGGCAAAAGGTGGCATCTGTATGTGAAGAGTCAAAAGGTGGCTAGATATGTAAAAAGGGGCAAGAGGGGGCATCTATAAGTTAAGGGGGTAAAAGTTGACATCTATATGTAAAGGAGGAAAGAGGAGTCTAGAGGTGGCTTCTCTGTGTAAAGGGGGCAAAAGGTGGCATATATATGTTAAAAAGGGCAAGAAGTGACATATAAATATGTAAAAGAGTACAAAAATGGAATTTATACGAAAAGGGGGGCAAGAGGTGGCATATATATGTAAAAGGGGGCAAAGGGTGGCATATAATGTAAAAGGTGATATACTATATGTAAAAGAAGGCAAAAGGTGACATATCTAAGGTGGTAAGAGTTTCATGCTGAAAAGGATGGCTAATGACCAACGGAGCTGGTGGGGAACAACGAATCCGATGTTCTAAATAACAACACAATATAGGAACCTGGAATGTAGGATCAATGAACCAGGGCAAATTGGACATAGTTATTGGTGAGATATCAAGATTAAATATGCGTGTCAGTGAACTGAAGTGGACTGGAATGGGCCACTTCACAACAGATGACCACCAGATCTACTACTGTGGACAAGAGAACCACAGAAGAAATAGAGTAGCCTTCATAATTAATAATAAAGTGGCTAAAGCAGTGCTTGGATACAATCCAAAAAATGATAGAATGACCTCAATTCGAGTTCAGAGTAAGCCATTTAACATCACAGTAATCCAAATATATGCCCCAACCTCAGCTGCTGAAGAAGCAGAAGTGGATCAGGTCTATGAGGATCTGCAGCACCTACTGGGTGATACACCAAAAAGAGACATTATTTTCATTACAGGAGATTGGAATGCTAAGGTGGGTAGTCACATGACACCTGGGATTATGGGCAAGCATGGTCTGGGACAACAAGAGGAAGCGGGGCATAGGCTGATAGAATTTTGCCAGGACATCTCACTGTGCGTAAGAAACACTCTCTTTCAACAACCTAAAAGACGGCTTTATACACGGACTTCACCAGATGGTCAACACCGAAATTTGATTGACTATATCCTTTGCAGCCAAAGGTGGCGGACATCTATTCAGTCGGTGAAAACAAGACCTGGGGCTGACTGTAGCTCAGATCACAAATTTCTTGTTGCACAGTTTAGAATCAGACTAAAGAGAATAAGGAAGACGCACAGATCAGTCAGATCTGATCTCACTGATATTCCCAATGAATATGCAGTGGAGGTGAGGAATAGATTTAGGGGGCTAGATTTAACAGATAGGGTCCCAGAAGAACTTTGAACAGAAGTTTGCAACATTGTTCAGGAGGCGGCAACAAAGAACGTCCCAAAAAAAAAGAGAACCAAGAAGGCAAGATGGTTGTCTGCTGAGACACTGAAAGTAGCCCGAGAAAGAAGGAAAAGGGAACAGAGATAGGCAGATATACGCCCAATTAGATACACAATTCCAAAGGTTAGCCAGAAGAGATAAGGAACTATTTCTAAACAAGCAATGCATGGAAGTAGAAGAAGACAATAGTCTGAACACACAACTCTTTAGCACAATTGGGCTATAACAGCAGACAACCAGTTCCAGCACCATTGCTGTGTAAGACAATCAGAAAGGCTAAACTCTAGTGCAGGTGTCCCCAACTCCTGTCCTCAGGGACCACCAACAGGTCATGTTTTCAGGATATCCTATGAACATCCTAAGAACACCTGTGGCAATGTCTGAGGCACTGACAATAATCACATCACCTGTGCAACACTGAGGAAATCCTGAAAACATGACCTGTTGGTGGTCCCTGAGGACTGGAGTTGGGGAACACTGCTCTAGTGGATAAAAAAAGCACAAAAAATTGTATCATTGAGCAGTGGAAAAACATCACCTGATCAGATGAATCCGGATCTCTGTTGCACCATACTGCTGGGAGGTCAGAATTTGGCACAAGCAGCATGAATTGATGACCCCTTCATGTCAGCTGGTCAGAATATGTCAGTAGCTCCACCTAGTTTATGGAAACTACAAGAAGCTTCCTGTCTGCAGGGTCAATATTCCTGCAGAACAATTTTAAGATCTAGTGGAATCTCTACCATGATGGATGATTGCGATTTTGATGGCCAAAGGAGATCCAATGCATTACTAGATGGATCTGTAATAAAGTGGCCATCCGGTGTATAAAGCAATAGTATGTTCATGTGTACATATAGACATAGTTGATGTGTTTTGCAGATGAGGAAATCTGCATTATACGTTTTGTATCCAGTGTATCAAATGCATAACAAGCTTCAACTGTTTCGGTTCATTCAACACTAATTATGAAGTTAATCAGTGCTAAATCTCTCTAGATTTCATTGCAGTCTGCCTAATTCCAAAACTGGCCCAGTTAGCACTGAGTGATTTCCTTGTTGTTGATAGTAAAGACTAGTAGTGTATAGCAGTAACTAGAGTTGAGGGAATCTTTAAGATGTCTCATCTCCACTGATTCTCGAAAAAACGAGCACTTTGATGAAACTGATCTCTGTAAATTGATATTACTGTCTCTTTAAATGAGCAGAACATCATAAATTTGCTGCTCTATGGATTGTCCAAAAAAATTAATCCCTCAATGTCACATCAATGTAATTATTTATTTTAGTAAAGCCCCATTTACACTGAAAGATGATCGCTCAAACAGCAGTTTGAGGGACAGTTTTGAGCGATCATCTTTGCATAAACTCTTAAGTAGCTAATTAACTACTTAGGAGTTAAATGCAGGCAGAGCAGGACACCACTGATAACTCAGAGCACAGCAGCTGCTTTGTATATGCAAACAGCTGCTTTGTTCTCAGAGCTTTCAGCTGGTATCCTGCTGAGATGTTCCAGCGGGATGCCAGCTGAAAGAATGCTGTCAGCGGTATTCTGCTGAGAACTGATAAGGCTCATCACTGACTTTTAGCTTGCTAAAAATCAGCAATGAACGAATAGTGCATGTTGGCCGCCGGTTTAGATGCAACAATTATTGCTCAAAAGATGGCTTTTGAGCGAATTTTGAGCCATAATTGTTGTGTCTAAAAGGGCATTTACAAATCCACAAGAAAACTTGTAACCAATTTATCTATAATTTTATAGACTTTGGCTTTGTGAATTTGAAGGGTTTCCTGAGTGAGGTGGGCTTCCCAGCTAAGGGTCCTCATTAAACAGCCGATTGAAGAGCCACTAGGCAGATTATTTCTTCCTCTGGAGGACCCGACGTGTCCATGCATTGCATTGACAGCACATTGATTTCAATGAGATTTGTGTAATACCTCATTTCCCCTGTGATAGCGCTACAGTGAAATTGACTCCTCGTTTCTTCACAGAATACATCTAAGCGTTCATGCAGTGGGATCAACAATAATCTATGGAAAAATCTAGCAGCAAGTGTTCAATTCCCCTGCAGCACCACCACCACAGGGGAAGGGAAGAATTAAATGGTGGCTATTGAAATCAATGGTCTGCAAGTGTAATTAACGGGAAGGATGGATCCTGCCAGGAAAGAGATTATCTTTGTTGATGCCCAAGGATGTAGCTAAAGACCCCTCCCTTCTCTTCTTCCACAGAGTCTTA
Organism: Eleutherodactylus coqui; assembly: GCF_035609145.1. Taxonomy (NCBI): domain Eukaryota; kingdom Metazoa; phylum Chordata; class Amphibia; order Anura; family Eleutherodactylidae; genus Eleutherodactylus; species Eleutherodactylus coqui. The sequence goes on from NC_089838.1 coordinate 19,263,198, forward strand.
AAAGATCAAGGGCACAAGCTTCAAGACATACGCTTTGCTCCTTCCCAAAATAAAAAAATAAATTAAAAAAAAAAAGATATATATATACACATTCACATCAGAAACAACATAAGACAGTTTTATAACATAAAGCTCTAAATAATGTAGTCATATAATATAAAAGTCAGATGCCAATTCTACACAGTGATAGTGATTACAGTGCAGTTACTTTCAGTGACCACAGGTGTTGTCAGATTGCAGTAATCTGTTTTTATTTTTCTTATATCCCAGCCCAGACCACCATGAAGACTTCTTTGAGTCTTGACTCTTCTCTGCACATTCTCTTCATCCTGCACAATGTGATTGTTCCCAGCAAGAGAAACCATGTAATCTTGCAAATATGATTGGTTCGCACTTAAAAGGAATTCTGCAACAGCAAACAAACTTTTTTTGTCTAGGCACTGATAGCGGAGAGAAAGTTTTATGGTCCCTGAATTACTTTCACTCCCTTATCAGTGTTTAGCTAAAAATGTTTGTGCACCTCTTGTAGCATTTCTAGCCTGACAACCCCCCCAACAGTAATTTAGGGACCATAAAACTCTCACTCCGCTATCAGTGCCTAGACAAAAAAAGTTTGTTTGCTGTTGCAGAATTCCTTTTAAGTGCGAACCAATCCCATCCATATCTGTGTCTTGTCATAAGTATGTATGTTATAAGTGTGCATAAATATTCATGCCTCTTCAGATCTAGTCCATTTTCAGCCTGAAGAAGAACCCGAGAGGTTCGCAAGCTCGCTATTACATCATGTCTTTTTGTTAGCCGTTAAAAGATATCATATCTACAAGATTACTTGGTTTCTCTTGCTGAGAACAGTCACATTTTGCTCTACTGGCTAACATGGTACCAGATCTTTGTTTTCCTTATACTTCATCCTGCACTACGTACTACACACAATGCCCCTCTCAGTACCCCCCATAGTAATACTGACTCTTCTGTGACCCACATTACCACCTGCTGCAAAGTAATAGTGCCCCCTTTTATGCTTCAACAAGACTCTCTCTGCATGACCCTCCCTTACTCCCTAGTTACTCCCCTGTTGATCCTGTCTGCTGCAGATAATTGACATGGATTGAGAGAGTATCTAATAACTTAGAATATACTTACAGAGCATTTCACAATGGGATTCATACCTTTAGCCTTCGATCGTATAAAGCAAACTATGGCAAAAAATTCATTGTATTGAATGTCGCTTCTAGTTTCTAATTACGTGTTACTTTGGCTGACAACGTTTTCCATGTCGCTCCTCTACACAAAGAACACATTATGTTCTAATTTAGTCGATGCTCAAGGAAAAGCCTCTGAAACTAAACTCTGATGAAGATAAATCCAGGATGGCGGCCCAGTACCCAGCATGGGTATTAGAACATGTTGCCTTTGAAATGCAGTTGATTGCGGTCTTGGTCCAAAAATGAATTATAAATGTTTGCTAAATATATACAGAAATAGGCATAAAATGTTATATATGAAAATCAACCACTGCGGCGGTCATACTGAGGAAGGTGCTTTGCATAGAACAGCAATACGCTGATTAAATTATATAACACATTTCCATATAATTAAAATTCCGGCTTCTATTTTTCAGATCTAACATTATGGGCAGCGTGGTGGGACAGTAATCAGCATCCTGAAGTGTAATTTGAAGTTCTTGGGGTGCAATTAACAAGCTATATCGGAAGCACCAGCCAACATGTGCCATTGATAATAATACTAGCATGCATCCGGAAGAAGCAATGGCACTAGTAAGAAGTTCAACGCACTTAAACTGTTTGGTGCGAGGGGGTGCTGATAAGTCTTTGGCTTTGTGTTTTTTTTTGTTTCTATGGTAACGAATGTTACATCACATGAAAGCCTTATGTGTCTTATATATGTTTTCAAAATGTTGTGTTTGTAGCTTATGGCAACCGTGATCTTGGCACGCGGGATGAGAGCAGAGGAGTGATAAAAATCTTGTTTCTGCAAGGAAAGTCCGTGAAGGATATTCATGGTGATATGTCGCAGACATTGGGGGATCAATGCCCTTCATATTCTACAGTTAAGTACTGGGTTGCCAAATTTATAACGGGCCACTTCAGCACCAATGATGAGGAACGTCCTGGACGACCGAGAGAGGTTGTTGTTCCGGAGCCGTCGATGCTGTGCACAACCTCATACTGGAGAATCGGCCAATTTCAGCTGCAGGAATAGCAGACATCATGGGGATTTCTCGTGAACGTGTTTGTGTCATTATCCATCAACATTTGAACATGAAGAAGCTATCTGCAAAGTGGGTCCCCAAATGTTTGACAACAGATCAGGAAAAGAATGTGAGGTAAAAATTCCCAGTCCATTTGTCAGTGTTTCCGGACTGATAAGAACTTCCTGGATCGACTGGTCACTATAGATGAGACCTGGACTTTTGTGTATGAGCCTGAAACCAAGGAGCAGTCAAAACAGTGGAGGCACAGTGGTTCTCCTCGCCCAAAGAAGTTCAGTTACTAAGGGGATGGCGTCTATGTTCTGGGATAAAAAGGGTGTGCTTCTAGTGGACTACCTTCAAAATGGTCCCACCATCAATGCAAGGTATTACATTGAACTTCTGGACCGATTGAAGGCAGCTCTGAAAGCCAAAAGGCATGGCAAGTGTCCAATGGAATCTTGTTCCTGCAAGACAAAGCCTCCGCTCACACTGCACCACGGCAAAACTGGTGGAGCTAGGCTTCCAGCTGGTTGACCACCCACCTTATTCACCAGCTCTAGCTTCCTCCAACTATCTGTTTCCAGACCTGAAGAAACACCTCAAGGTACCAAATTTCACACCATTTCTGATGCCATGGCTACTACGGATGACTGGTTTGAGGCACAACCAAAATCCTTCTTTTTGCAAGGCTTACAGAACTTGGAATACCGATGTAAGAAGTGTGTTGGCATCAATGGAGAGTACGTGAAAAAAATTTAAAGTTTCATCTTCCTATCTAATTTCTTACTGGGTAACGCCAAAGACTTATCAGCAGCCCCTTGTATATGCAAAACCAACAAGGGAAATAACGTTTTGGGTGATTCAAGACCCTTCTTCAGGCTTGAGTTTCTGTTAACCATGTATCCCATTAGGGACAGTTGATAAATAGCCTCCCAACATTCTGCATTCACAAATACAAATTTACAATGGTCCTGAGCTCATCAAAGGATCCTCTGCCCAGCCAGGACATACATTTACACCCTGTTGCAGGAAGGAATTAATACTCTATGCCATATGGTACATATTCTGCATGTAGAGGTTTTGGTTTGATAAGTTTAAACTCAATGATGATGTAAATTGGAGAAGGTCAAACATTCTGGACTCTTTCCCACTTTAGATTTAAATACAATTATTTGGAGTCGGATAGCAGCATACAATGCTAATTAAAATGAAGCCGCTTACTATATCATATGTTCTCAGACAAGAAAACAAAAGTGCGTTATGGTGCATTTTAATTATTCAAATGTGTGACTCTTAGAAGCTCATTAATTTAACATAATGATAGATGTGACTGATATAATACAATATGAGATGCTGAGAAACTGTAGAGGAAAAATATCACAAGTATTTCAGAAGTCATTAAGAAGTTTCTTCGTTACAGAAAGTCTGAAGGCCATCGCCGATTCAGAGCAACGGAAGATATTTATAATTTATGGTAGGTGAGAGCTTGGTGTAAGTTCCCATGCGGGGTGGTGTAAGACTTGTAGTCACACAACTCATAGATGGAGGGGGCTTGGCGGAATTGATTTGCTTCTTTCTATCTCCATCTGGACCAAAAGTGGACCATCCAAAGCATGGGAAGCATGTAGCCAATAGGGATGCCCTTCCCTGCCAGTGGGGGCAGTATTTCCACACAGGTGGGTGGGTGACACCTTAGTTAGTACCAGGGGCGTAACTATAGGGGATGCAGAGGATGCGGTTGCACCCCGGCCCAGGAGCCTTAGGGGGCCCATAAGGCCTGTCTTCTCCATATAGGGAGCCCAGTACTATGAATAAAGTATTATAGTTGGGGGCCCTGTTACAGGTTTTGCATTGGGGCCCAGAAGCTTCAAGTTATGTCTCTGTGCAGCATGGTTTAGGTATGGGTACGGGTACAGATACAGATAGAGGGGGGGTCCCAGTTCACTTTTTACATCAGGGCCCCTGAGCCTTTAGTTACGCCCCTGGTTAGTACTGTTGTCTTGCAGGCATGAAGTTTGCATGTTTTCCATGTGTTTATATGGGTTTTCTCCTGTAAGGGTCTGTATGGGCAGGTTGACTGTACACTGAGGTTAGAGAACATATCTGGGCATGTGGACCTATTGATTCCCTGATGTTATATGAGTTATCAATGTTAACCACTGGGTGCGGCCTCACACGAGCAAGAGCAAAAACACATGCAATAGCACAATTGTTTTTATGCCATGAACATCGCACTATTGCTCGCGTATCTGCACATTTTACTGTTCTCTTTGCTGGGGATCATTCACATTGGCGCGGGACACACACAGGGTGTGACTTAAAGGGCTGTACAACCCAATTACCAGATGTCTTTGATTTTGAGCGAAATTGCGCAGAATTCAGGTCTTGATTCCCCATAGACTCCTATGAGCACTAAAATAGAGCATGCTCCACAACGGGTTCTGTTCTCTGCATATTGTGCTTGAAAATACGTGAGCGAACATACTCGTATGAGTCCATTTAAAATAAATAATAATGCCCAAAGCTGATCAACTGTAATTCAATGGGACTTAGCTTTTTAGCAAGAGGGCGCAGGAAAGAGGAACAAAAAAAAGGGAGGACTGGGGGTCTCATCAGGTCTAGGGATATTGGGGGCTATGAAAATATTTGTTAGGTACGATTAGATGGAAAAAAGGGCTTATGACAAGGATAAATACTTTTGTGATTCTTTGAAGCATAGCCGGTAGAGATGAGCGAACATACTCGTTTAGGGCGATTTCTCAATTAAGCACCACTTTTTTCGAGTAACTCACTACTCAGGCAAAAAGATTCGGGGGGCGCCGGGGGACGAGGGGCAGCCTGGTGGAGCAAGGGGTAGCAGTGGGGAACAGGGGGGAGTTTTCTCTCTCTCTCCCCCCCAACCCCCACTTCCCTCTGCAACCCCCCGCTCACCCCCGGCGCCCCACGAATCTTTTCACCCGAGTAGTCAGTTACTCTAAAAAAGTGGTGCTCGATTGCAAAATCGCCCTAAACGAGTACGTTCGCTCATCTCTAATAGCCGGTAATACCAGGAGCGCATGAATTTGTCATGATGCCCCAAAAAGAGACTGTCAAGTCTTACATACATTTTGGAACCAAAGATATATGGAGGGGTGGTTTGCTACCATAAAGCTGGAATACAAGACTGGGTTTCATTAATCTGGTTGCGAATGATTGATCTCTTGTGGGTAGAGAGAGGAATATTGCACAGATGGAGAAGGAAGACACCTAGAGATTTAGGGAGGACATAGTCAGTGAACTTCAAATTAATGTGCCAAACAGTATCCTAAAAACAGTAAATTTCAGACATTCCCAGAAACCAGCTAGGATGGTTCCCTTCACAGTTCCACAGCACTAGCATAGAAGAGAGGGCAGATGGGAAAAAACAATGAAGCTGAGAGGGGACCTTATACCATCTAGTCAAGATTTTAAGCCCCACTTCCTGAATCCTACTAGAAATAGAGGATAGCCGTTGACACTGTTCTGGAAAAAAATAGTTTCCAAGTTTCTTTCCCATTTCAGGAGATACATAGGGCATGTTCTCTCTAAGGGAGTAATGAGTAATTTATAAAGTAGTGAGAGGCCATGTCTCAAGACACCAGTGTCGACACATAGACGTTCAAATTCTGTAATAAAACGGTCATTACTCCTCATCGAAGGAAGTGATAGGCGGAAATTATGCAGTTGATATGCTGACCAAAGTGAAAGAACGCAGGCTTCCTGATAAAACCTCAGTTGGGATAGCGTCAGCCATGAGCCATCTATCCTGAAAGAACGAGCTTGGAAACTACCAGTTTTGATCCAGGCATGGAAGAAGTCAGGTTTCCTGCCGGGTGAAAAGGAGGGTTTGTCAGTATAGAATAGAGAGAAGTTGGGTGTGGAGAGATATCTGTACAGTTAAATAGATGAGTAATCACTCGAATCATGGGTCCAATAAGAGGGTTGAATCGTTGGTCCAATGAGACAACATTGAGGGGGTAGTGTGGTCCAATAGCCAGGATCAATATGAGTAAAAGAACTGTTGTGGTTGAGCGAGCATGTGGGGGCATTTATTTGCTACTTTGCCATGCTGAAATATTCCCAAAGGCACCTGGTATGACAGGTTTGACTTCATAAGAGTCCTAGTTCTACAGAGTCTCCCAGACCTCTGGAGTACCACATATGTACCACATGATCCCACTCATCGGAAGTGAATGGTGGACAGTAACAGTGCAGACCGGTTTGGTGGGGTAAAATAATTAACAATATATCACAACTCAAGAATAGTGTTTCTAATTCGTCACCAGTGGTATCGTTCCTGTTCATTAGGAATTACTTGATAAATAGTTCTGGTTGAGGTGGTACAGCAAGGATGAACACAATTTACAAATCCTAATTATGCTTTTTATTACTTTGATAGATTCTGTAGAGTCGCTCTGATTTTTTAACTTTTGACAGATTTTTGATTATCTGAACTGTGAGTCAAAGAGATTTTGTAATTAGCAATTAAGGGGCATCACTTATGCTGATCCATGCTTGCTTATGTCCATGTCGGAGATGGATGGCGTTAGAGCGTTAGATGTATGCATATGGAAGACATGCCAGAGAGTCTGTTATTATGTGTTAAATTGTTATTACCTGAATACCATAGTTACTGTAACTCCTTCACGGAGCACAGATCATTTAGGATAGCTCACTGGAAAGGTAAGGGGGTTAGTCCTGTATGTGGCCGTTGACTTATTACAGGAAACCCCTCAAGGATAGTGCAGTGAAGAGGCAGATAGCAGCCATAATTTGGAACAATCTTTACTCCAACAGGAGGCACACAACTTAATAGTTACAGTACAAGGCACAAGACTTGTTACAGGGACAGAGCTTGGTGATTAAGGAGTCTCTTAAAGGCATAAAGCTTGTTGTATACAAATACCAACAGTTTCTCAAAGAGGGCACACTTAGCTTGGCAATTACAATCTTTGTTAAGCTTTAAACTCACAGGTCCAGTCACATTAAAGAAGTTATTCGGTGCTCAGCCTGCATTACTATTACCCCAGTGTGCTCATTTTCCATGCTCACCCCACCATTCCTGTTCTGCCATTGCCCAGTGCCCACTGGTCTTCACTTCCTGGCGCAGGGAGCCAACAAAAACATAACTCCAGGGACACTTTTGGATCAGAGTTCTCCTCAGGCCTGGCTATTTCAAGAAAAAAGCTCAGCTGACACAGTTCAAGGTGACAATTTACCACCCAAGAGAATTCGAGGATTAAGGCCTCATGTCCACGGGGAAAATCAGGCCCGCTACGGATTCTACATGTAGAATCTGCAGCGGGTCCCTCCTGCCCCGCGGACATGAGGGCTGAAAATAAGAATTTAAAAGAATTTACCCATCCGTAGCGGGCGGGGAAGGTCTGGTGTTCCTCACGGCCGGATCTTCTTTTTCGGCCGGCGGATGAATTCGTCACGCCGGCGGCACGTCGCCGGCACGTCGTCGACGGGCACATCCGCCGAGCCAAAGCAAGAAAGATGCGGCCGTGAGGAAGAGAAGACCTTCCCGGTCCGCTCCGGATGGGTAAATACTTTTAAATTCCTATTTTAGGTCTCCCGCGGATCCGGACGGCTTCCATAGGCTTCAATAGAAGCCCGCGGGAGCCGTCCCCGCGGGAGACCCGCACGAAAATGGAGCATGGTCCAGATTTTTTCATGCTCCATTTTTTTTAAAATCCCTTTTATTGACCATCCGCGGGTATTTATCTACCCGCGGGTGGTCAATGCATCCCTATGTGATGCGGATCCGCATACGGGAGATCCGCTGCGGATCTTAAATCATATTTTGCCCGTGGACATGAGCCCTAACAGCTCTAGCATGGCTTGCCCAATTCCCCTCCACAGACCTGGCCAGTTGCTGCTTGCAACTTCCAATCAGTTTCTGTACACTCCACTGCTATCACAACTCACCATGAGGCTCATGAACCAGACCCAATGATAGCTTCTGACACTCCAGGACGGTGTTTTCAATTCATTCAATTCTGAGTAGGGTGCGTGCCTAAATTGATGTTGTGTATCAGTAGATCAGTATTTCCCAAACTCCAGTCCCCATGATGCCCCCAACAGGTCATGTTTTCAGGATTCCCTCAATGTTGTACAGGTGATGTAATTATTGTCAGCACCTCAGACATTGCCAGAGATGTTCTTTCTATAGAATTTTTTCAAATCATGACCTGTTGGCGGTCGTGAGGACTGGAGTTTGGGAAACACTGATCTAGATGAAGAAATAGTGGTGCCCAACCTACTGTACGATGGTGGACAGTATTGTTTATAATGGGACACATGGACAGTGCAAGAAAAAGAAGGTAAGCAACACAAATATTAACACACAGGTGAAGGTTTACCAAAAATAGGCAAAGGAAAAGTGACACAGATACCCATAGCAACCCGGCATTAAAATATCAATGAATGGTTGTGGTGGTCTTCATTTTCACTTTTCCTTTGCGCTACTTTTGATATATCTTACCCAGTGCATGGCCTACATCTGGTAAGGAGATCTGTAGATGGGACATTCATGAGAGCACTCTGACAGCTACGTAAAAGGGTCATCTGACATACATGTCCTTTCTCTCTTCGTCCAGAATCAAAGAGTTATGCTGTTACTTGAAATATGGCAATTTGTATACTGATCTTTGATACCTGCAACACAAATCCAGGATCATACTGCAATATCATGTGGGCTCCCTTTTAAAGTCTTCAAGACACACAGAAATATTGAGTTACAAAGTAGTCAAATTCACTTTTCTCTGCAGGTCATTTGGGAATATGTCACCTCTAGGCATCACCGAAGACAGATGCTGGTACATAGGAGTGGCACATTGACAATGTAATCTGTCAGTGTGGTCATTGACAAGCTAAGACTTTAGAACAAGAAGACTTGTAAGACTTGTAAGTATTTTGATTTATGTACAGAATCTAAGGTAAGAATCAAGTTATATTTTGTCTTAGATGTTAAGCATGTCTTATTAAAGGTAACCTGTCATGTCCCCACCGCACCATAAACTAAATTATGGGGCTGTTAGGGGACATGACAGGCAGTTGGGTGAGGTATTTTTTATACTCACCCACTCCCATGATATAGCGATATAGTAGTATAGTGGATTGCAGACTAAACTGGAGTAACCAATGCCAGTCAGCTGCTGCAAAGCAAATAAAGTCTTGGGGTGCATTAAAAGAGGTATAGGGGCGAAGGACGAAAACATTATCCTCCCATTATATAAGGCACTTGTCAGGCCTCACATGGAATACTGTGTACAATTCTGGTCACCGGTGCTCAGGAAAGATGTTACAGTACTGGAGGGGGTTCAAAGAAGGGCAACTAAACTAATACATGGAATAAAGGGACTGGAATACCCAGAGAGGCTATCCAAATTGGGATTATTTACTCTAGAAAAAAGACGGCTAAGGGGCGACCAAATAACTATGTATAAATACATGAGGGGACAATACAAGGATCTCTCCCAGGATCTGTTTATACCCAGGACTGCGACTGTAACGAGAGGGCATCCGCTACGTCTAGAGGAAAGCAGGTTTCATCACCAACATAGAAAAGGGTTCCTTATTGTAAGAGCAGTGAGATTGTGGAACTCTCTGCCTGAGGAGGTGGTGATGGCAAAATCCATAGAGGAGTTTAAAAGGGGACTTGATGTCTTTCTGGAGAGGAAGGATATTATAGGTTATAGATCTTAGGTTAATTGTTAATCCGGGTATACAGACAGGTAGGAACTATTAGGGGTTGATCCAGGGAACAGTCTGATTGCCATTAGGGAGACGGGAAGGATTTTTTTCCCCAAAAGGGCTATTGGCTTCTGCTCTTGGGGTTTTTTGCCTTCCTCTGGATCAACACAGGAGGATAGACAGGCTGGACTAGATGGACATTGTCTTCATTCAGCCTTACAAACTATGTTACTATGTTACTATGTATAGTTGGCATGTGACACAAAATTCCTAGTCTTTTCATAGTCCTAAGCATATGCTGTCCTATACAAGTCTATGGGACATTGATGTTGATGATGTTAAAAGTTGTGCCAAAAGAGTTTTGTTCCTATACTTAATAGTATGAGAAGCCTCTTTTGCATGATCCATAAACTAAGTTTTGAAAACTTAAGTCATCAAAGAATATAGACGACTGAAGTACAGTAGGCGACCTGTTTTTGTTCCCTGCTGCAGGCATGAAGTAAGCTATAAAGGGGTTGTCCTCTTTAGACAGTCCCTTTTTGTTTGAAGAGTCCCTTGCAGAGTTTCCTACAATTGAGACCCTCAGCAATTACCCGAAATCTGTTTTGGAAAATCTGCAGTAAATATTAAATTTTCTTGCAGCCATAACACGCCAGCAAAAAAAGCTCTGACCCATTAGGCTTGGACTCAATGACACCATTGAAGGCATCCTATGGTATTTGGCAACAAGATATAGTATTTGGCTTCAAGTCCTGTAAGCTGTGAGATGTAGACTCTATGGATCTGACTTTTTTCCTTGTACATCCCATTCATGTGAATAGCAAAGTGGGTCGGTGGAGGGCTCTGTTGTCTTGTAACTGGGGTTCTGGATTTTAATCCGACTAAGAGCAACATCTTCAAGAAGTTTGCGTCTTCTTTGTAGGTTTCCTCCTAATACTATTGTGTAAGTGTTCAATTGAATCGACATCTGGGGAATTTGGAGGCCGAGTCATCACCTTGAACTTTGCCATGTCTCTTAGACCATTCTTAAACATTTTTTGACGGGGGTTCTTCGTCTGTATAATGGTTGACATGTGTTACATCCAAATGAATGAGTTCTTCTGTAGGATCAGACCAGTTGGTTGAAGTAACCTCCACATGATCTTTGCACTTGCCCATTTTTCCTGTTTCTAACACATTAGTTTCAAAAACTGATTGTTTACTTGCTGCCTAATATATCACACCCCTTGATGGGGGCCATTATCACCATCACTGTAAGGTCGTATTTACATGGCCGATAGTAAGTCCAACCCGAGATTTTAGGACGTGACTCGCATCACACTGAGCACAATGTGGGACACCACATGTTTGCATATGCTATTCTTGTCAAAGAGTCTAAACTATGAAGGTTCTTGTCCAAGAGTCGCATGAAAATAGGACATGCTTAAGTATGGTGACTTGGGATTAGTGACTTTGGATTTAAGGACTTTGGAGGAGTAACTTTTATTTAATTGCTGTGCCATGTATGCAATCATTGAACAGCAGTTTGAGGGTGCATACTGCTTTATAGGATGTGAGCGCGTTGCGCATTTGTAAGCCCAGATCCTGGAAACACTGAGATCCATTGACAACCTGGAAAGGGTTTTCCTGCTTACTGAGCAGGCATTCACCGGGCAGATGTGGGGGTGGGTGGTAGTATAGCACTGCAGGAGGGTAGTCCTGAACTAGCACACCCCAACTACTTTGCAAAGTTGGCAGATAAGGGGAATGCCATTACAGGATTAGCACTGACTGCCAGGGGGATGTCTGTTCCTCTGAGAAGGGGAATAGGAGCGCACAGCAGGCTACACAGGTCCTGGTAGTGGGAATGTAATACACACACAGTTTTCATTCACATAATATGCATTACAAATTTCCCATACACTTTAACTGTGCCTCTCATACAGCTCAAGAAATTGTTTGTTCTATCTTGGCACGTATTACTCATGCATGCACGCCAAGATAGCACATAGGAATTATCGGCACACAGCTAAACTGTTCTTCAAAAATATAAATAGTAGAAAGATCAATAGTGAAAGTGTTGGCCCTTCAATAAATAATGTAGGAGGTTGATGAGAAGAAAACTTGTAGAGGTTGATGAGGAGAAAACAAATTTATTAAATAGTTTTTTCTCCAGTGTATTCACAGAAGAAAAGGAAAAGTCAGATGAGATGCAGAGTGATAGAGTAAACTCTTCACTAAATGTCACTAGTCTATCCCAGGAAGAAGTGCAGAGCCGACTTAAAAAGATTAAAATAGGTAAATCGCGGGGTCCCGATGGCATACATCCCTGGGTTCTAAGGGAGTTAAGTACTGTGACAGACCATTGTTTCTATTATTTAATGACTCTATAGTGGCGGGGTCTGTTCTACTGGTTTGGTGCGTAGCCAATGCATTGTGGATATTTAACATGGGGTCAAATAGTGAACCTGGAAACTACAGGTGCATCACAGAAGGGGAAATAAAAAATTAAAAACAATCACAAAAAATGGCCGTTACTTACTGACAGAGGAGGGCATATAGATGCATCCTCCTCTCACCATGCAGGTAGCTGACTACCAAATGGAGGAGCCAATAACACCTGTGCAGGACACCGATGAGACAACCACTCACACTGCCTCCTGATAATGAGGGGGGTGGCTGCTTTGTGTATACTTTCACACATAGTGGATACAGTACGCCTGCATGGTGAGAGGATGCATCTATATGCACTCCTCAGTCAGTAAGTAACGGCCATTTTCTGGGATTGTTTTTAATTTTTTATTTCCCCTTCTGTGATGCATTTATATTAGTGTAGGGACCCACTACAACGCAAGAAATCGTGAAGTGGTTAGTGGGCTCATGTATCTTGGCCAACATCCAACCAATGCCTTGCATTTATTATCTATCATTCACATGCAGCGTGGCTTTAAGACTCCAGGGGGAGCCCAGGGTGGCAGTACCAATGTGGTTCACTGATGGATATGCAGGGCAACCCGCCAAATTATCATGGCGTCATTAATAGGTTGCTGGTCTGCATGGTGAACTACGTATGTCAGAATGGTCTGGCACCCGCGGGTCCCACGTGCAGGAAAAAATCCGGACATGCTCCATTTTAGTGCGGGTCTCCCGCGGGGACGGCTCCTGCAGGCTTCTATTGAAGCCTATGGAAGCCGTCCAGAATTAAACTCACCTGCTCCAGACAATCCAGATCTTCCCTTCTTCGCGGCTTGATCTTCTCTCTGTCGCGGCCGGATCTTCTTTCTTCGGGCCAGTGGATGTGCCCGGCATATGTGCGCGGCACGCAGCCGGTGTGCTGAGCACATCCGCCGGGCCGAAGAAAGAAGATCCAGCCGCGACGGAGAGAAGATCAAGCCGCGAAGAAGGGAAGATCCGGAGCGTGCGAGAGGTGAGTAATTGTTATTTTCAGCCCTCATGTCCGCGGGGCAGGAGGGTCCCGCTACGGATTTTTCATGGAGAATCCGTAGCAGGCCTGATTTTCCCCGTGGACATGAAGCCTTAGGGCTCATGTCCACGGGCAAAATAAGAATTAAAATCCGCAGCGGATTTTAACTCTTCTTCTGCCCGCGGATCCGCACCCCATAGGGATGCATTGACCACCCGCGGGGTAGATAAATACCCTCGGATGGTCAATAAAAGGGATTTTAAAAAAAATGGAGCATGAAGAAATCCGGACCATGCTCCATTTTCATGCGGGTCTCCCGCGGGGACGGCTCCCGCGGGCTTCTATTGAAGCCTATGGAAGCCGTCCGGATCCGCGGGAGACCTAAAATAGGAATTTAAAAGAATTACTCAACCGGAGCAGGCGGGGAAAGCCTTCTCTTCCTCACGGCCGGATCTTTCTTGCTTCGGCTCGGCGGATGTGCCCAGCGCATGCGCGCGGCACGTCGCCGACGTGCCGGCGACGTGCCACCGGCGTGACGAATTCATCCGCCGGCCGGAAAAGAAGATCCGGCCGTGAGGAAGAGAAGGCTTTCCCCGCCCGCTACGGATGGGTAAATGCTTTTAAATTCTTATTTTCAGCGCTCATGTCCGCGGGGCAGGAGGGACCCGCTGCAGATTCTACATGGAGAATCTGCAGCGGATCTGATTTTCCCCATGGACATGAGGCCTTAATGTTATGCCTGATCGGTACATTCAAGATTTTTCGATTCAGTTGATTGATCTATTCTAGAATCCCTACATTATGACTTATTTCTTGGCCAATTTTAATTAATGTCTTAACAGATGAAGGACAATCTTTTTTTTTTTTAATCTTGAGAAGCATTTGGCAGCCTCGGCGGGCAGAAGAACACGGTTGGTGTTTTATAACTTATTCCATTTTAAATAACCCCAAAGTTCTGAGTTTTAAAATGGAATTGATTTCCTATAATTAAAATATAGGGTGGAAAGCCTTTTTTGCGATGAGCAAATTCGTCTTGTCTGCTTTGTGATAGACAAAGGCTTGATAAGGAAGCTAGCAATTTATCATGTGTAAGTCAGTCTGCTACAAGTTATATTAACCTCGCTCTGTATTCTACTTGTGAGTGCTTAGATAATGCGGCTCGCATCAAAGCATTATGTGATCCTGCCACTGATGTGGAAGCGTACTGCTGTTCGCTCCGACATTTGTATGCCATGCTCATACACGTATTTCAAAGAGCAATTTCGGATCAGGCAGTGATTTTAGTAATAACCTTTTAAACTGTGTCCGTGTTAAGTGCTCTTAAAGGGGAAAGGAACAGCTGCTCCTAGAACATTCGTTAGGTACATTACACAAGGTCATTATCGGTTTATGGTGACAGTGTTTAGGTATAATGCATTGCTGATGTCTTCAGATTGGTCTAGAGGACAATCACAAAGAGACTGAAGTCGTGTTATCGTGGTAATGCTCCCTCGGCTAAAGATAGAGATTTCAAAAATATACTGAGGATCTGATACTAACCCCTTAAAGCATATCTGAATTTCTAAAAAATAACAGGTTCTCCTTAACATCCTCTAATTTTCTGCTGTTTGCACCCTGTTTCATGTCTGTAAGTTGTGATTTTCAGGTGGTCTTCTCCGTTTTTCTGTTGCCCTGCTGTTGGCAATTTACTTTCATGCAGGGGGCGTGTGGCAAGCCTAGCATTCTGCCAGCAGTTCACTGTCTTGCACTTCCTTTCCCTAACTTCTCATGCACAGTCTGGGGTCCAATTAACAGGGGGCTTGTATCTAAATGCCCTCCCCTCTGCTCTCCCAGGATTATTCAGGCATTCTAGCCAAATGGTGAGTAAACACAATATAATGTGTACACACAGACACATACACCTAGGAGAGACAGCAATCATTATCACAGTATCTGCAGATATGTCAGTCTGCAGCCTCTGAGTGTACAGGAGCTGCCTGTGAAGATACCTCCTCCTCCATGACCAAGGAAACATCCCTGTGTCCTTGTTACTACAGAAGCTCTGTACCTAACGACAGAGAGTGGATTGCAGAGATGCTGGAAGGAAGACCCCTAGCGGAAGAAACCTGAAAGGGGATTTACATGGGTAAAGCAGCAACATTTTTAATGCAGGTATATTACAGAAATGCTGAGACTTAGGGCTCCTTCAGATGAACATATTTGCGCTATACATTACGAGCACAGAATTAGTGTGCACAGCACGTAGAGAATAGAAACCATTAATGTCAATGGGTTTGTTCTCATTAACAATTTATTTGTGCCCGATTCCAGCGTGCAAAAGGCAGAGAATAGAATCCATCGATTTAAATGTGTTTCCTCACATTCTGTGTTTTTGGGCCCAATTTCCGCACGTACAATAATATACACGACATCCTCTATTTTTGTGCTCACCCCATCTGCACAAAATTGCATACTGAACTGCTAGGTAACCCAACTGATTTCGTTGGGTTAATCGATAACACCGGGGACTAATTAGACTGCGCAGACTTTCAATAACGGCAAGGGTGTGTATTGCGCTGATGTGAATGGGCCCGGCAGCGCAGAAAAATACAGTAAAAGGCGCGGATATGAATGCGATAGCCCATGATAGTGCTCCCTTCACATCGCTTTTATGTCACACTATCGCAAGTGGATCTATGCGCTGATGCACAATCTTTATTACACTATGGAACAGTATGACGATATTCAGTGCAGCTAGACAGCACTGTTGTGCCGGCTGGGACCCCCTTCCTGTAAGCCACTTACCCTTTTCTAAAAACTGGGTAAATGCTAACAATTTGCAAATTTGTAGCTCACGTAATGCTTTGTCCAAAATTTTTTTCTTTTTTTGGCAAATTGCCTATTGATTTCTATGGAAGAGTGTTGTGGGCACGCTCTGTGAACTGTACTGAGGGGATTAGAGGTCATCATCCACACCGATGAACGGTTATGCTAAAATGAAGCACATCATTGTTTTCCTGGTGAAATTCTCCACCAGTTCGATATATCACATACCTACCCTACTATTGGAAAAATTCGAGTTGAATTCCAAATGGCAGCATTCAAAATGATTGTCATTTTGGTGACATTGACTAACACGTTTCTTAAACCCTTTCTAATCCACTGTCTGAAGTCTGAAGATATTCTGATTGAAGCCTGTACAGCTCCGATGTCGGAAGACGTCCGGCAGGGTATTCTTACTGTATATTACTAGTTGCTCTTTTGTCAGGGGCCTCTCCATCATGTCACATACCGCAGTACTGGCTCTAACCAGCAGATGGTGCTATTGTATAATGGCAGAAAGAGAAAGCCCCCTAGGAAACCCTGAATTCAAAATTGGATTGCAAAGGGTTAAGGGTACATTCACACCTGAAGTTTCCTTTTTTCTGGACAATGTATAAAAAAAAAATCACAAACTGCCAACATTTTTTTTGGCCGCATTGGAAAATCATGATGAATGCTAAAGATTATAAGCAATACCTTTTTATAGGTCAGATACTGGTATACGCTAATTATCAGCACTTACTGTGAGCTGTAAAAAGATGATAACTACTATCATAATAACCTATTCCTCTACCACTAGCCTCACAAAAATCATGGTTTTTTTTCCAAAAGCGCCCTACTTCTACGGTGCTCCGTGCCCTGTTGGTGGCCAAGTGTGCGCAGGACCATTATCGCTGAAAATAGCTATTTCCAGTATATGTGTACATGCCCAAAGTTTTCTAAAAGTGTAACTAGTTTTATTATGCAGTAAAGTTGTCTGTGATGGTGTATTGTAGTCATGATGACATTGAACAATTGTATCTTTGTATCATGTGCGTCTGAAATAGTGGCAATATTTAGCTTGTGTAATGTTCTCTAAGGGGTTCCAGTTTCCTTCTTAATATTAACAGATGCTCTCCATTAGCAGGAATATTTCAAGCAGCGAGTGATAATTATAGTCTCATTTGCCTAATGGAATGAAGTTGAGGAGGACGGCACAGCTGGGTGACATCAATAAGAACGTAAGGCGGCCCTGACTTCTTATAGTGGAGAAGGCAGCTTTCTTATTCTCTCTGTTGTTCTCATTTCTAGATGATGGGAGACTATTAGCAAGTATTGAACCTAATTAGTTCCACAAAGAGTAGAGAACAATGGGGTTTAATTAGCAAAAATAGTGTGGCTATTTTATTGTCATGACGATGATGATCATCAGTAGTTGTGTTGAGGTAGTATGCAACAATGGCGTGGTGGAAATATACACCTAGACTGATATTCTGCAGGAAGTACAGGCATTGGATTGCAGAAGACTGGGGTAAAGATATTCTCTCTGATGAAGCCGCTTCAGACTGTTTGGGACATCTGGAAGAACGATGGTCCGAAGAAGAAAAGGTGAGCGCTACCATGAGTTCTGAGTCAGTAAAGCATCCTGGGACCAATCATGTCTAGGGTTGCTTTTGATCCAAGGATGAGGGCTCACTCACAATCTTGTCTAAGAACATGGCCATGAATAAGGAATAGTATCTACACATCCTCCAAGAGCAACTTCTTCCAACCATCCGGGAGGAATCTGGTGATGAACAAGGCTTTTTCCAGCATGATAGAGCCCCATGTCACAAGGCAAAGGGATAACTCAATGGCTCAGTTAGAACCTGTGGTCGATCCTCAAAAAGTGAGTAGACAATCAAAACACAGAAATTGGGATAAACTCTAAGCAACGATTAGGGAAGAATGGGTTGCCATCAACCAGGAGTTTGCCCAGAAGAACTATATTCAGCAATCCAGGGTAGATAACAGGAGTCTTGAAAAATAAGTGTCAACATTGTAAATATTTAGACTTTGCCTAAACTTCATGGATTACTCAATAAAAGTTTAAGAACTTATGAAATACTTAGAATTGTATATATTGTAACAGGGTGAGAGGAATGGTCTGGAGTGGAAGGTATGTGTCACAGAGGTTATTAGCCTCTGTGAGGTTGTCCAGTCCCTTTCACTCCAGGCCAGATCTTACCACCTGTCCAGGATGCCATTTAAGGAGACACGTAGAAGCTAGAGAGAGGTGTGTGCGCCTGGAAGATACAGGCTGCAAGTACTCTGTGACTTCCACTGTGAACAGAGAGAGGCGCTGTGGCTAAGGTGCTACCTGGTTGCAGCAGGACCCCTGGAGGGGATACGCCTGCCCTTAGACTAGAGCCTGAGAGAGTGAAGGCAAAAGGACCAGCTGCGCTCTGGACATCCACAGGTCTGTGTCACCTCCGGACTGAGGAGGGTTAAATCTGAACAGTGACATTTTGTTGCTATCATTTACAATTTATCTGGAGACCCAGTTATTTATGTTCATGTTAAAGACTGTGTAAATAAACCAAAAGAAACGAAAAGTGACCGTTTGGAGTGCTCTTTAACCCCCGCTGTGTTACAATATATATAAAAACATCTGACTCAAAGATCTAAAAACACTGAAGCAGTAGACCTTGTGAAAACCAAAATTCGTGTCAGTCCCAAAACCTTTGGTCATGTCTGTATATTCTATTTGTAGATTGTTTTGCTGATCACAGTGGTGTTGCACAAAGTACAAGCAGGGTCCTTGGAAGCATTGAGAATAGTAAGAGAGCCACCCGGACTTCCAGCAGCATAACAGATAAGAGGGATGTAAAGCCTAATTCTACCTCATGTTGAAATTCACCCCACACAATTTGTGCAGGATGTGTGTTGTGTGCACCCTAATTGGTTGGGGCTATGCAAATGAGAACCACCCTATATACCCTTTTTGTGATATGCCTCATTTACCCTACAAAATACAAGCCAAATACTTGGCTTGATGTAATCAGCTCCAATCAAGAGAAGATTGTTATGTTCTCTAATCAACTGTACATCTTCCAGTATACATCTCTACTTGACCATCTTGCATTTGCTTGTTCTTCGGCTGATCATTGCCTCTTTTCCATAGCCCATGGATTGGGCAAACGAATGTTCCGATAAAGGTTCAAGTCCAATAATCAGGATGTGTAAAGGGCCTTTCTGGTTTATAGAATCTGTGCCATCAAAGGCATTGTTAGGGCCACCAGATGCAGCTGAGATGTTCTACACTCTTGTATACAAAGGTATTCCTCGAAACTTCTTGGCCCAAATGCATAATTTGGATGAAGGCTTCACCTGCTGTGAAACTAGCAGACATTTTCTAATTAATGTTTTGAGTTACATTCATTAGTTATATTAATTAATCAGTACACTTATATGCAATCATCAATTATAAGTGCATCCGACAAGCATTTAGATAGTACTTATGAAAAGGTTAATGCTGACTGTTATAATCGTACAGTTGAGATGAGTTGTAGTATTTTTGCCATTCATGATAGTGTCAGAGGTTTGAAGTAGAGACACTTCATCAAACATATGAGGACCCTCCTTGTAAAGGATAGAAATCTCATACTGTGCTGTTCAATGTGTTCCGCATAGACTGCTTGGGCTTTCCCCTTTGAGAATGGGCAGAGCATTCATAAAACAGTCTGCCCAATCATAGACAGAACCGTGTGGCTATACAGTTACAATTGCACAGACCCTTTCTATCCCTTTCTTGCACTCATCTGTATGATCAGGGCACAGGGAGCAGGAAGCTGTACAATCAGTGTCAGCCTCCAGTTGCAGCAAGGAGACCGATGCGATCTGGAAGGGTGAGTAATTCACCAGATGCCAAGTATGAAGGATTAAACGCTACACTGCCCGATACCACCAGAGATTTTGAAATAAACCCTTTTTTTTCGAAGCCCAGCATACATATTGGCATTGTGGCGGGGTATGATGTAGTTTTCAGGATACAATGGAGCCAACGGAGTTACCAAAAATATATAAAGTTTATTTAAGAAGACAGAAATGTTAAGAATACTGGTGTGAGAATGAATAAACAACTTTTGTCCTTTAGATAATTAATGCTCTCTGCAGCACCTTAAAGGGGTTCTGTCACTAAAAAAGAAAAATGCTCTACTTATCTATTCCTCCCCCATCAGTCTACTTACAAGATCTTCACCTCCCTTATCTTCTCCTGTCTCCTGCAGTGCAGGGGCTCACTTCACCTCCAGCTGCCTGATTCTGCTCCTTCCTGTGAGGTTACGTACATTAGGTTGGCAGTCTGCCAATGTACGTTATGTCACAGCTCACAGACCAGCAGGAGGACTGCCTATCTTCTTCAGAGATTGCACATTTGAGCTATCTCTGAAATAGATTACAATTCCTTCCCAGGCAGTGAAGCTACAGCACAGGGATGTGACATTCACTGACCCAGCAGGAAGGAGTTTGTGATGAGCAGCCTTCATAACAAGCTGGACCCAGCCTGCAGTGAGCCGATCTGGGGCACTGGAGAAGCTCAACCAGCAGAAGATGTGATAAGGAGACAGACAGGGAAGGGATAGGTAAGTTTAGATAATTTTTTTTGCAATGATAAAACCCCTTTAAGGCCCATTTACACGGGCAGGTGATCGCTCAAAGATCCCTCAAATGACAGTTTGAGTGACAGCTTTGAGCGATCATTTTGCATAAACTATTAAATAGCTACACAGCTACTTAGTAGCAATTAACTGTGCAAATGAAGCCTTCCCAAGGGCTCTTATCTGCGCTCAGATCCTTCGTTCTCCACGGGGAAACAATGCTATCAGCACTCCCCCTGGAGAACTGCTGATAAGAGTGAAGGGCGATTTTTAGGTTGGACTGAATTTAACAATTAGCTAGCAGTGCCCGAGAAGCGGACGATGAGCACACATTTAGATGCGCCGATGATCGCTAAAACAATCGCCGATTAGCGATTTTTTAGCGATCATTGGCTGGTATAAATGGGCTTTTAGTTCTTAACACAACTGATAAGATAACAATAATATTTAGAAAGAGCAGTATTAAAGGGGTTGTCCAGGCACAAAATGGAAATTCTGAAAATGCTGAAGTCTAGGAGGTACAGCTATAGCAGCACTGACATCTACCTTCTATCTCTAGACCTTCTTCTTCATTCCATGCAGCCGCTGATCTACCGCTGTTCCATCCATCCCATGTTTGCATGCATTGCTTCTGCAGTAAACACAACTGATGTTACCTATAACTTCCAGCATACATAGATCCTTTAGATGAGCCACCAGTGTAGCTCCGCCCACAGCTTACAGGTCCTAAAACTTACCAGCAGCAACCTCCCTCTCACTCCAAGTGCCAGAGAGCCTTCTGAAGCAGACAGACAGGAGCTTCTGGTACTCTCAACTGCACATGAGCAATACAGCTCAGGGCTTTCTCCACTGTCCTGCCATCATGCACTTTTCACAGGATGTTGCACACTATGGATAGGGGAGGAAGCAGCAAACATAGACATGTTGTCAGAGGAAGTGGAGATATTTTTTTGGCAGAAGGTTACGTGACAAAATGAAGAAAGTAGTGAAACCAGGAACAGGGAACCTATTGCAAAATGACTTATTGGGGTGATGTACATTAGATTTTAAAAGGTTAGTCTGTGCCCATGATACCCCTTTAAAGGGGTTGTCTCGCGGCAGCAAGTGGGGTTATACACTTCTGTATGGCCATATTAATGCACTTTGTAATGTACATCGTGCATTAAATATGAGCCATACAGAAGTTATTCACTTACCAACTCCGTTGCTAGCGTCCCCGTTGCCATGGTTCCGTCTAACTTCGGTGTCTTCTTGCTTTTTTAGACGCGCTTGCGCAGATGCATCTTCTCCCTTCGGCTGGTCTTGGAAGCATCGGTGTTTTGGCTCCGCCCCCTTGTACGTGTCATCGCGTAGCTCCGCCCCCGTCACGTGCCGATTCCAGCCAATCAGGAGGCTGGAACCGGCACACGTCATGGGGCGGAGCTACGCGATGACACGTACAAGGGGGCGGAGCCAAAACGCCGATGCTTCCAAGACCAGCCGAAGGGAGAAGATGCATCTGCGCAAGCGCGTCTAAAAAAGCAAGAAGACACCGAAGTTAGACGGAACCATGGCAACGGGGACGCTAGCAACGGAGCAGGTAAGTGAATAACTTCTGTATGGCTCATATTTAATGCACGATGTATATTACAAAGTGCATTAATATGGCCATACAGAAGTGCATAACCCCACTTGCTGCCGCGAGACAACCCCTTTAAGGACATTTGGTTTTGTCACTTTAGAATAAAGGTCACATGACACAATATACAGTTATAAACTTAGAACTATCAAAGCAATTTAAGCGAGTACAGCATATAGTTGAACACAGCGTCTCTATTCCTAGAGCGTGCGCTGGTGTACCACTTTCGTCTCAGTTCGTAAATTGTGAGCAATGTTCCCTTTGCTGAATACCTGTTACAGTGCTTCCCTATTTCCCCTATACAACAGGTCTGTTGTGCAGTTACTGTAGTTCCTGTCAGTTTGCTCACCTATTTCTTATGTTGAGCTCAACCTCACTTACAGTCTGTTGCTTGGAAGGGGAAGAATTGCTGGTCGCAGTTACTCAATCCAGTTACAGGAGGGACTCTTGGAAGAAAAACTAATAGCTGCTGTCCTTCTTTCAGATCGTTACACCGTCTCTTACACAACGTCACCTCAATGGACTTAAGAGGCTCCAGTTGCAGAGTTTCTCTTGCTCTCAGAGATACATCTGATACATCCCATAAAGTTCCCCAAATGCTGGCAGCAGCTGCTCTGCAGAGTATCGCACCCTCAGTCTGTTCTTCCAGCAGCACTTCTCACTAACAGTAATAACCTCTGTTCTTTCCTTGTTGCATCTTACTGTCTTTTACCGTGGCAATCAGTTAACTGCCCCTTATAGCCCCTTATAGCATTAACCCTTTCTCTGTCATAATTTTAACATTAGGCTTTCTCTTTTCAAGACCACCAGGGATTTTCCCATTAGCGTTCTCTCAGACCTAGACCACTAGGGTTGCAAACATGAACCCCTTCTCTGCCCTAGACACCAGGGATGTTAACCCATTAACTACTCCTGCTATTTATGACTAAATATTTATTTGCCACTATTTTGGATCAACAGGTTTATAGGGAAAGGTGCCCAAGTCCCTAACTGAACTGCTTAGTAGTTACAAAGGCATAGAGGGAACATTGCAGCATTTGTGACCCCATTGTGGTCAGATGTTCTAAGCATTGATTATACAAGTTATGTAATAGGATGAAACTGTAAATGCTTCTTTTGGCCTTGGAAAGGTGAGGGACTACACTTTCTACTGTCAGGGTTGTCAGTGCATCCCGTGAAATGCCCTCCACAGCTATCTTACCTACAGCATGTTATACAATCCAATTTTATGACTGCCGAAGAGAAAGTGGGATTGGGACATGCATACATATAGTGTAGTCCACACCTTCATACATACATGGAAAAGGGACCTTGTTCACACCTAGTGTAGTCCACACCTTCAGACATATACCAAACAGGACATTGTTCACACCTAATGTAGTCCAAACCTTCAGACATACACTGAATAGGACCTTATTCCCCTCTAGTGTAGTCCACACCTTCAGACATACACTGAACAGGACCTTGTTCACCCCTAGTGTAGTCCAAACCTTCAGACATACACTGAATAGGACCTTATTCCCCTCTAGTGTAGTCCACACCTTCAGACATACACTGAACAGGACCCTGTTCACACCTAGTGTAGTCCACACCTTCAGACATACACTGAACAGGACCTTGTTCACCCCTAGTGTAGTCCACACCTTCAGACATACACTGAACAGGACCTTGTTCACCCCTAGTGTAGTCCACACCTTCAGACATACACTAAACAGAACATTGTTCACACCCAATCTAGTCCACACCTTCAGACATACACTAAACAGAACATTGTTCACACCCAATCTAGTCCACACCTTCAGACATAGACTGAACAGGACCTTGTTCACACCTAGTGTAGTCCACACCTCCAGACATACACTTAATAGGAGCCTATTCACACCTAGTGTAGTCCATACCTCCAGACATACACTGAATAGGACCCTATTCACACCTAGTGTAGTCCACACCTTCAGACATACATTGAACAGGACCCCGTTCACACCTAGTGTAGTCCACATCTTCAGACATACATTGAACAGGACCCCGTTCACACCTAGTGTAGTCCACACCTTCAGACATACACTGAATAGGACCCTATTCACACCTAGTGTAGTCCACACCTTCAGCCATACATTGAACATGACCTTGTTCACACCTAGTGTAGTCCACACCTCCAGACATACAATGAACAGGTTATTGTTTACAGGATCCTCTGCCCACCTCATAGGGGAAGGAAACCCCACTCAGATCCTCATATATGCATAGATAATACAGGAGCTAGTTCACATGTCCACACACTGAGCCAGGGAAAGAGTGTCAGATATCAAACTGATATAAAAGGAACATGCTGTCAGATATACCCATTCAACAGAGCAAAGAACATCTGATGTCTGGAAGCCAGACCAGATAAAGGGGAAGGAAGAAGGGGCCTGCAGAACATGCAGACGGGGAGATCAGGTGTCCAGACCATCTTCAGCGAAGGTGGGAGCAACTGAAACAAGCAGCATGCAGAACACCAAGTACTAAGAAGGAAAGGAATAAATGTCTGGCACCCTCTAGCAAGAAGGGCTGGAATTTATCTGCACAGACCGATGGCGATTGGCTGGCTGGAGCAATCCACACACCTAGTCACCTCAATCATCCCACACCTGTGGGAGTGTGCTGCTGATAACCTAGAGAACTACAGGTCCCAGAAGCAACATGTAACAGGACTTTTGGTTTTGGAATAAGTACAAGGGGAGCCAACACTTGTTTGTAGCTCCTCCTACCAATATCAGGCCATGTGTCAGCCTGGGATTCTGTCAGTACTGGCCTTCCATAGACACTGATGTCCGGGGTACCCTGGCAGAAGTAATCCAATAGTTACAATTACTAGTATAGGGTATTCTGTACAAAATCAGGACACCGGTGCACGCTCAACCTTCTTTAATGCAGAACCGGATAGCTTTTCAACTCGGTAGCGAACAATAGGTGCAAGTACATGGCACAGGCTGTTCTTTAACAACAGTCTCTCTTCAAGACACAGTTCCCGCTGTAAAGATACTCCAGTCTTTCCTATCACAGACGTACTAACTGGTTGTGTGGGCTTCCCAAGTCAAGAGAAACCAGAGCCCACTGGAGCGTTGTGGTCCAACGGCTATTACATCAACACTTCGTGCAACTACTTAAGCGCGACACTCTTGCGTTGCGCCTATATAACAACTCCTCTCACCCCTGACCTCTTGCAAGACAGATGAATGATGTGTGCTGTGTCCACGCCGCACAATTTACAAAGTTCTTTAAGGTAATAGTACAGGAATAAAAATATATAAAATGAAAATAAAAAAAAATAAAAGTATAAGCCCAATCTACAGGCTGTACAAGGAACCAACAGTCCCTCATTACAGCTGAGTTGTAAGTGAGTTTCATAAGAGTTGGTGAAACCATTGTATTAGACTCCAAATAGGGAAATAGCTCTCTTTAGGGCCCCTGCAGACCAGTGTAGGCATAGATACGCTTGCAATAGCGTGACGCAATTGTGTTGTGAAGTGAGCGCTAGCGAGGGTTATGATGTGCGTATCAACGCATTTTACTGTACTTTTCTGCCCTGCTGGGACCGTTCACATCGGCTCGGGAAACACTGTGATTTTACAGGCTGTGCAACGAAATTGCGCAGTTCAGTGAGCATTTCTTTTGTGGATCAGATGAACCTGTGCACTTTTATGGGGCCTTTGGTGTACAAATGTGCACAAAAATAGAGCATGCCGTGTATATTTTCATGTCCACGAAATTCGTGCGCAAAAGCGCATAATCTGAGGGAACCCATTTAAATCAATGGGTTCTAACGTTTGTGTTTTTTGCATGTATAAATGTGTGCAAATGCGCCCGTCTGCAGAAGCCCATACAGGCAAAATGGTTTATAGAGAAACAAACGGAGCGCACACGAATAACATCCGCGTGATCTTAAAAAAAAAGAGCCGCCTTCTTTTTTTTTATATGTGCAAGAAAAGAAAAATGAATGACTCATGGATGGCACGGTAAGTAGGAGCTTAAACAAATGGGCGTGATTTAGTCCCAATATGCGGCCGTGATAATCATGGCTGCAAAACGGGATGAAACGAAACCATTGATTTCAATTGGTTTGTTTCACTAGCGGTATTCTTGCCCATTAATAGTACGGACGAGAACAGATAGGACTTGCTGTATCTTTCCCGCACGTAGTTAATACTTTGTGCACAAAAGATAGGGCAGGATCTATCTTCCCGCTGTTTTTTACTAACTTTTGCGCTATGGCCCAAGAAGGTAAAAAAAACCTCTGTTCATGCACTACTACGCATAGTTGTGCATAAGGCCGTTTGAAGCCGTCCTTATTAACAAAACCCCAATATGACCACTAGGTTTGAATACACAGTGGGGCTCGGCTCACACAGCATGATTTTGCTGAGTAAATCTGCACTACTCTGCGGTTCATACGTCGTGAATTTCTACGTGCAGAAATTTTGAAATCTGCATTGCCGAAAAAAAATAATTGACCGGTTTCCATGCGGGAACGATGTTGGGCAGCCACACTCCCATTTGTCTCAATGACAAGGCTTAAATCCACGTGACAACCTCTGCAGAGTTCCGAAGCTCAGCCTCGAAGTTCTGCTGTGGATTAAACTGTTACATCTGACACTAAGCAGCTAGCCGGCTGTGACACAGAGACCAGTCTGGGCTGCCATGTGATTGTGGCATTGGCGCATGTGACCCGTCATTCAACGCTTGCCAGTGATTTGTTAACACCCTTCTGGCTGCATGAGGTTTGATTGCTCAGAGAGGAGATTATTTTCTACTTGGCCAATCATCCTTTATTGTAGTGTATACATTCTGGCCCTCCTTTCAGAGGGCGCCGGTTATTCCTCTGTTTGGTGGAGGTCTAGTCTGGTGTTATCTCACAGTTGATTAAGTCCTTGGGTCCAAACTTAATATTCTGGTCTAACATCCTTAGGCTGGGTTCTCACTCTGCGAATTCCGGACGGAAATCCACTGCTTCAAAACCTGCGGCTCTTAGCCGCGGGTTTTAGAGCAGCCTAGCCACACACTCTTCCGCTCCCAAAGAGGAGAGCGTGGCCACAATGGAAGAAGAAAAAAATGAACATGCTGCGGCCGGCGAATCCGCTCCACAGCGCTGGCTTCTGCCAACTTTGCCGTGGCAGATTCACCGCCCCGTGTGGTCAAGATTGCTGAGAAATCCCATCCACATGGCTGGCTAATCCCGGGGTTAGCGGCTGCAGGTGGATTTGCCGCCGCAAAATTCCGTACGGAATTTCCACGACAAATCTGCCCAGTGTGAACCCAGCCTTACTGTTGTTATCATTCTTATTAACAACTGACAATTAATATCTCCATTTCCATCTAGGGACTGTTTAGATAGCTCCCAGGTTCCAGCAGTGGGGTTGCCTTCATCAGTGCATGCACCCTGCTTTTAGGCACAGTTTTCCTATATTAATTAGACTGGGCGAGATTTCCTATTCCCTATTGCTTTGTTTCCTTGTTAGTTCTATTCTACAAGTTTTTACATAGCGTATATATTCGTCCTTTTCAACAACTACTACGTCTGATCCAGACATGGCGTATTGGCATCCAGCTCAGACATGATATAACCAATGTCATGTGAATGAAGCCTAAAGGTGCCAGTATATGTTGCAGCAGGGCCCTCTGCAGCCAAGAACAACATGGTAAGTTTTTTGTCCATGTTGCTTGTACACTTGAAACTTGGCCTCACGTGGCCAAAAATTACATTGGAATTTGTGCTAAAACCCCATTCTGTTTCGCAACATACCCAAAGTCTGCACGCTATCGCAACGGGTTTGGGCACTCTGGAAATTGTTGCAAGATCAGATTCCTAATATATTAATGAATTTTCATTGACATGAACTCTTCTTTCCACTAATACACGTTGTATCTGTTCCTAGGGTAGTAATGCACAATGTATTAGTTCCCAATTCCCGTGTGAGACTTTGTGGCTGCCAGGAGGGCTGTATTGTGAAACAATCTGCAGTCAGTGATTATCTAATGCTAATGAACTCCCAAGGCTCCTTTGAGTAAATAATTAACTAATTAGCTATTGCTCTTGTGTGCCAAGGTTTGTATGTAACTAACATTCAGCATATTGATACATTATATATCATTGCTGATCAACTGTTCCAGCAGATGGAAACATGATTTTGGACTCACAATAAGTTTACTTTTGCGTGGGCCAACTATTGGCTGAGAAATTGCTCAAACGAGCGATTTAACCCTTTCCAATCCACTGTCTGATCTCTGAAGACATTATGATTTAAGGCTGTACAGCTCCGATGTTAGAAGACGTCCGTCGGGGTTCTCTTACTGTATATTGCCAGCCTCTCTGCTGTCGGAGCCTATCCAACGTGTCACCTCAGGCAGTACTGGCTTTAGCCAGCATATAGCGCCATTGTATAACGGCAGAAAAAGAGTAAGCCCCCTAGGAAAACCAGAATAGGAATTGGATTGGAAAGGGTTAAAGCGATAGTTGTCCAGTATAAAAACGACAATGTACTGAGCGAGAAATCACTTATTAGCTGCTAATCACTTCATTTCAGCTCATTGACACCAAGCGACTAGGGGGTAACTTCTTACTCGGTGTAAACAGGCAGCGCACTGATATCTGAATGACTGCCTATTCACAGTGAATAGAGGCGGCTGGAGGAAAAAACCCGACGCACTTCGCCATTATTCATTAAATGACTATTGCTCCTGTATGAAAGAACAGCAGTCATGTTCATTGGGATGTGCCCAACAATCGTCCTTCGTAAAAGCACCCTAAAGAAAGAGGGCTACTAGAAATTGGCATAATATACCACCAAATCTTTTACATTTTTTAAGGCTATAGACACTTTTGCGTGGCTTTTTTTTCACTTAAATGCATGTATTTTTGGCTGACAATCATTTTTTTAATCGGGCTCATATCACTGTATATAGACATTGCAGTCCAGGTCTAGATAGGAGATTGGTCAGTAAGGCTGGACTGATGGCATGGTCTTCAGCCCTATCTCTCCTCTCATGGACTTTCATCAGCTAATTTATGACCTCCGCAAAGTTTATCGTGACTAATTTGGCGTAGTCGTCAGGATCCAACAGTCTGTTGCTCAACATCATCTGGAGTCTCCAATCTAGTTCTGCCACTCCTTGTCTAAATTGTCCGAAAAGAGTCATATGGGACTGAAAAAAACAGTTGTACTGTAAACTGGGTTATTGTAGTCCCACATTAGCTCGAATATATTCTGGCCATCTGTTCTTTTCAGTCTGACTCAAAGGTTCTTAGCATTCCGGTACTGGCTCCCTGCATCTGTCCTTGGCTTTCATTTACCTACACAGCAGCTTGTCTTTCGTTTCTCAGCGCTCACAACTCTCTCTCTCTCTCTCTCTGTCTCTCTCTCTCTCTCTCTCTCTCTCTCTCTCGGTTCCATCTCACTGGTTCTCTTGTTATCTCAGTCTCTCCACTTGCCAATTCTCTCTTTCTCCTGATGTGACGAACTTAGCTCAGCCTTTCTCCAGTGGCGCTGCAGAGGTATTGTTCCATCTCCCTTATTTGCATATTTCCCAGAGGAGCATGAATGGCCTTATAAGTCTCCTCACTCACCTTCTAGGTGCTCTCCCTAAGGAAAAAAGATAGTGTTCCTTACCTACATCAGCATACACACACCACCATGGGTTGTAACAACTCTCTTGTTCCGGAGTATTTGCTAATTTATACTCACTGTCCCCAGAATATCTCTCAAATCATAGGAGATATTTCATTCTTCTTTTCTTGCTCTCAATCCTTTTTAATGGCCTCTATCAAGAAAGTCTCCACTTTGCTGCTTCATTCCATAGGTAAATATGGCACTTGGCTGGTGCTTATCTCTTGCTTCCTTTCTGATGCACTTCGCATGTCCGTTGGGGCAAGGCTTAACCCCCTTCACTAGTCCTACTGTGGGCTGGATCCTCAGGGAAATAACACACTGATCTTGTAACCGCTTGAGTCACCAGGGTGGTGGGACTTCTTTATCCTGATGCTTGGAGCACCTCTCTGGTGGAAGGGGATGGGACTACAACCCTGGAGCTCAGTTTGCCTGTCCAACTAACTGGAGAAGCACTTCTTCCTATCTCATCTCCCAGGGGGGCATGGCTTGCGGCTGGTAGCTTGGCTGAGTGGCTTGGGCACTTACGCTTCAGTGGAAGGAGCAGGAGTTTCTCCCACCACCTAACACTTAAGTAATAGGAATCTGACTTAAAGGGATTGTCCAGTTGTGAAACTATTTCTGACCTACCTGCAGGGTAGGCTATCAATAGTAGATCAGCGGGAGTCTGCCACCTTGGACGCCCACCAATCAGCTGCTCCGTGGGCCAGTGTGTTTGTGCACTGGGCTGATTTCTGCAGTAAGCAAACAGCTCCATTCTTTGTGCACTGGGCTGATTTCTGCAGTAAGCAAACAGCTCCATTCTTTCTGTAGTGGCCAAGCATTGAAGTGAATGAGAGATATACCTGTTATACCAAGCCTGACCACTGAAGAGAGAACGGAGCTGTCTGCTTCCTGCAGAAATGAGCTCAGTGCTTGAACGCACTGGCCCAGGAAACAGCTGAGCAGTAGGGTTCCTGGGTGATGGACTCCAGCCAATCCGCTATTGATGGTCTGTCATAAAGAGGGGCCATTAACAGTTTACAACTGGACAGCCCCTTTAATGAAATATATCCTTTAAGGCTCTTGAGATAAGATGTTGACCTTTGTAAATTGTCTTGTTAGTAAAAGAAACACCGAGGAGAAGCAAATTTGCTGTGCCGAATTTAAGAGGATCAATAAATCCTATGTTTTTTCATGTTTTTCATGTTATTTATATAAGCTATGGAACCTGTTACAGAGTACCCCGGGATATATAATGCCTCATCCTCTATGTGTACCTGCATATCATATATGTCATATTAAGAATTTACAATGTATCCTTTGTCTGCAATGTTATCACTTTTGCTTATGTGATGTTACTCTTTTTATAAGGTTACCGTTATTAAAATGGCTACAGAACAGCATCAACTCCTCCAGGGGGATTTGGGATCTGTTTCATGACTATTGTACTGCTTTTCTATGTGACCTTTTAATTATCCAGACTCATTTTTAATCCAGGCAGACTGGCTATTATAATCAGTGTCCTTTGATGTAGCAATCTCTCCCCCTAGTGGACAGGAAGTGAATAATGCTTAGCATGTATTTGCAATGCTCTCTTTTTGGCTTTACTCAATAATATTATTTCTTTCATGTTTTATGCATGAGAAAGCCAGTGTTGAATCTAATATTTTAGGTTTTCTGGTTGGAAAGTAACCTGAAAAGGTTACATTATTTTGACAAGAGTAGGAATTCTGTCTGATGGTTTATAATGATGATGACTAACGGGTCATCTATAAAGCCATCTAGCTTGTCTTGCCTAGCAGAAGACAAGCAAATTGAGCTAAATCACAGCTTCTTAAAAGAAAGTATCAGAATCCTCTACAAATACACCTGTCTCCATTAGCAATAGAGGAACCAGGGGGGCGTGAGGACGGGTTGCAGAGGTAGCAATTGTAGTTGGACTCTAGTGCATGAGGGGGGGTCACATAAGAAAGGTACCAGTATTATAAGTGGCATGCTAGGTGAGAAGCAAAATGGGAAGACTACTGAATGACTTGTCACTCAGTGTGAACAGGAGTTGCTCAATCTTTGAGCGACTTAAGGCCCATTTACACGGAGTGATGATTGCTCAAACGACAGTCTGAGCGATCATTTTGCATAAACTATTAAGTAGCTACTCAGCTGCTTAAGAGCAAGTAAGTGTGCAAATGAAGCCTTAGCTGAAAGCAGTTAATAGCCAGAGGGCTCTTATCTGCTTTCAGTTCCTTTGTTCTCCGATGGGAAACAATGCTATCGGCACTCCCCGAGGAAAACTGCTAATATGGCTGAACAACAATTTTTAGGTTGGCCTGAATTTCACGATTAACTAGCAGTGCATGAAAAGTGCATGTTTAGACACAACGATTATTGCTCAAACGATCACTTTTTAGCAGTTTTTGAGCGATTATCGCTCCTTGTAAATGGGCCTTTACTGTTTGCAGTGAATAGAGGCGACAGCCGGAAGAGATCTGCAGCTTGCTCCACTTCCATTCCCTGACAAACTATCACACCTGTGTGAAAGCAATAGTCTCTGGGACAGCTGTTGGGACCCCACGCACTCCACAGTCGTACTGAATAAAGGTACCTTTAACTAGAAAATGCATATCTATCTCATATCTATCTATCTCATATCTATCTATCTATCTATCTATCTATCCATCCATCCATCCATCCATCCCATATCTATCTATCTCCTATCTATCTATCTATCTATCTATCTATCTATCTATCTATCTATCTATCTATCTATCTATCTATCTATCTATCTCATATCTACCTATCTATCTATCTATCTAATATCTATCTATCTATCTATCTCATATCTATCTATCTATCTATCTATCTCATATCTATCTATCTATCTATCTATCTATCTATCTATCTATCTATCTATCTATCTATCTATCTATCTAATATCTATCTATCTATCTCATATCTATCTATCTCATGTCTTTCTCTCTCTTTCTTTTTTTCTCTCTTTCTCTCTTTTGCAGGATGTCAATTAGTTGCTATGGCCTTTCTATGCTTCTATCGATCCCATGTCTATCTATGTATTTATCTATCTAGTCTTCTCTTAGCTACCGTTTTTCTTTTTTTCGCAGAATGAAGATTAGTTGTTATTATCTTTATGTCTATCTATTATTGTCTAGTCTTTCTTTCTTTCGTATACAAATAGGACAGCGCCTTCAAGGTGGATATACATTAAAAAGAGAAAGAAAAGCTCTTACCTGGCGAAAGCTGAAGGGTCCCTAGCTGAGGGCCCACCCATTAGCGCCCGAAGTCTCTGCAGGCTCTGCATTGTCACCAGCAAGAGGAACCCCACAATCATAGACCCCTTTATAAGGCCTGAAGTTACATTCCTTAATAACACCCATTTTGGATTTGCTGGACATTGCTTCCATCTGGATTTTGGGGCCTTAGAAAAGGGTTTGTTTGCTTGATTAACCCCTTCCTTTCTGTGTAAGTTATCCTTTGTCATCTCACAATACCTATGAGCGCAGAGATTTTTTTCTTATTTTTGATATCTATCTATCTATCTCTCTCATATCTATCTATCTATCTATCTATCTATCTATCTATCTATCTATCTATCTATCTATCTATCTATCTCATATCTATCTATCTATCTATCTATCTATCTATCTATCTATCTCATATCAGTACTGGTGGATTATGTCTCCACCACCACAACGGGTGGAGACAAATTGCACGCCCACAACTACGCCCCCAACTTCGGATTGGCTGGCCACCAGAATGTGTGAAGGCAAACTGCATGCCTCCAACTTCTTATTGGCTGGGCGACACATTGAGGATCAACCAACCGTCTGTATACACAAGCTGCAGGCTGGCCGTGGCCCCCCCCAGGCAGCTCGCTGGGCGCCTACTGTGGGGGAAGCAGTGCCGGATGCTTGGTTGCGAAAGCGTCCTGAAAGCGTCCTTGTCGTCCAAATAGTAAATGCTTCTCCACCAGTCCTGCTGCCGCCACTGCTCCTGCTGGTTACTTCATGATGCTTTTCGGCAGTGACGACTGTGCCGACACAAGAAGCCATGGAGCGGGAGACCAACAGCCCAACAACAATAGTTGTCACTTCTGTCCTCGGTATAACCAACCAGAACACAGCGGCGTAGCAGGTTCCAGCTGTCAGTCCAGTCCTCGGCAGAGCTGGCCAGTGTCAGTCCGGTTCTCGGCATATCCACCCAGAACAGCACCGGAGCCAGTTCCAGCTGTCAGTCCGGTTCTCAGCAGAGCGGGATCTGACGACATATAACATGCTACTGGTGCATTACGTAGGTGTTCCCTGTCACTGTGGCCGGCCAACCCATGGCTCCACCCATACTTCCGATGGAGACATAATGCACCAGTACCTCACATATCTATCTATCTATCTATCTATCTATCTATCTATCTATCTATCTATCTATCTATCTATCTATCTATCTATCTATCTATCTATCTATCTATCTATCTATTTTGAAACTGAAGATGTACAGTACTATAACCAAGACCTATAACAGCATGGGTAACACTATTACATTTTACTAAATACCGAATAAGAGCTAAACACCGTTGAGCAGTATAAGTATCATCTCCACATCATTTAACATGTCCAACATC
Organism: Eleutherodactylus coqui; assembly: GCF_035609145.1. Taxonomy (NCBI): domain Eukaryota; kingdom Metazoa; phylum Chordata; class Amphibia; order Anura; family Eleutherodactylidae; genus Eleutherodactylus; species Eleutherodactylus coqui. The sequence goes on from NC_089838.1 coordinate 19,297,826, forward strand.
CGAACACGTTCTGGCTGCCGGCCATCAAGCAAATCAAATCTGTTTTCACGTAATAAATTGACCTTCAAAACAAGACGATGACAAGATAGTTTTACTCAGAGCAGGGAAATTAAATGAAAGCACAGGTTAAATGCATTACATCCATCAGCAAGCCTGAGGTTGGTGTTAGGAGGGCAGGCAGGTCCTGACCTTCTATGCTATTGATCATGTACATCATATTTTGTTCACTTTGCTTCTTTCTTTTTATTAGGATGATATCAAACTGACATTGTTCATCAGATTTCAGTGGATTTATAGGGTTTGACAAGGATTACAACTATATGACTGATTTTTGTTAGGAACAGCGCCACACCTGTCAGCTGATGATAAGAAGTATTGCAGCTGGGTCTCTGCTGGAAGAAAACAGCCAAGCAGCCATATTTTTCTGATCCTAGACAACCCCTTTAAATGGATTTAAAGGACTTGACCTAAGAAAGATATTTATGAAATATTAAAGGGGTTATCCAGTGACTATTCATGGGATAGGTCATCAATAGTAGATTGGTGGGGGCCTGCTGCCCAGAACCCTTGCTGATTAATCAGCTGTTCAGCAAGCTAGTGTACTCATGGATTGAGACGATTTCTGCAGGAAGCAGACAGCTCCGTTCCGACTGCAGTGGCCAGGCTTGGTATTACAGGCAAAGTTCCCATGCAAGTCAATGCAGAAATCAGCTCAGTGTACAAGTACACTGACCCAGTGAACAGCCGGTCAGCGGGGAACGCAGGTAGCAGACTATCGTCATTGTACTATTGGTGGCCTATTCAATTGACAGACCATCAATATTTCACAACTTGACCACCCAGTTTAATCGTATAATATCCCAGTGCTCTTACTGTTATATTTGCTGCTTTCTCTTACTGTTATGATTTGGGAAATCCATTTATAAAATACTCCAGGATCAGCCCATTGTTCAGGACCATCATTTTTTAGCTAGTAACTTCAGTGCCATAAAGAGTATCTCTCGCTTTGACCCAGCATGCCCTTAGATTACATATACGGCATCTTGATATCGACAGGCGCTGTGTAATGCTTCACTTCACCTGTGGTGGCGCTTTATGGGAATAGAACTTTTTCCCTGCTAGATTACCATACTTGCCAAGAGCCACCAATTTGCCAGGATTATCCCTATTCTTTAAAGGGGTTTTCCAGGCAGAAACTATTTATGATCTATCCTCAAGTAAGGTCATCAATAGTTAACCACTGGGGATCTGCTACATGTGATCCCTGGCGATTACCTAATTGCCCAGCCCGCTGTCAGTGCAGTGGACCAGATAAGGGTCATAGGAGACAGAAACAGAAGTGGTCTAGCTGGCACCAATCCTACTGAAATCAATGGGTGCTGAAGCAGCTATTACACTTTCGGCACTACTGTCTCCACTTCAGCTGCCATGGATCTCAACAAGAGTGGAGCCAGCTAGGCTACTTCCGCTTCCGTCTCCTGTGATGCACGCCTGTCCTCGTGCACTGACAATGGATGATCAGGTGGTCACTCGGGATCTCAACCAGTGGGTCCCTGGTGATTAAATATTGACAAACTATCCTGAGGATAGGTCATCAGTAGTTTTTTGCCCAGAAAACCCCTTTATGGGAAATCCCTGTAACACACAGAGACGTTGCTGCAGGCTGTGGGATGATGGTAAGTCAGGCGTACCTGTATCCCAGAGCTGAAGGTACCTGAATCCTAATCAAGATGGTCGAGGAAAGAGCTACGTCTTAGATGTGAAGAGGAGGTGTTGTGTAGTAGTAGAGCGTCCAGAGGTGAGAGGTTAAAGCCAATTACCAGAGTGGTGACACAGAGATGAAGACAGCCGTCTGCAGGAGCCGTACCCCAAAAGAAAATTGGGCCGTAGGCCAGAGTTTTTGGCAGTGAAGAAACACAGCCTAAGTCTAAGGCAGCGTCCCAACAGCATTTTTCACTACACTATGGGATTCTATCTGGAGAGTTGCCACCTTTATCACAAAAAAAAGGTAATCGGGGGTGTGGCTTTGGGGGTGTGACTGGGAGGCGTGGCCTATTACAACATGATTTTACCTTCATTATCTTAGTAGCTGCAAACAGTAATTGTGTCCCCCTTAATATCTCAAATAGTAACAGTGCCCCCAGTAATGGTACCAATAGTAACAGTGCCCTCAGTATTAATACTGCCCACAATAGCAAAAGTGCCTGCAGTAGTAATAGCTCCCCCAGGATTGGCCCCAATAGTAACAGTGCAAGCAGTAGAGGCCCAATAGTAACAGTGCCTAGAGTAGTAATAGTGGTGCCAATAGTAACAGTGCCCCAATAGGAATAGTGCCTGCAGTAGTAACAGTGCCCCCAGTATTAATCGTGACACCAATAGCAACAGTGCCTGCAGTAGTAATAGTGCCCCCAATAGCAACAGTGCCCCCAGAAACAGATACGGTGCCAGCAACACAACTCCTTTAAAAGTGAGCCATTGTCACCTGGAACCAGAATCTATGCATTTGTCAAGCAAAGACTTTTTGTTCAAAATGTTGCTGCTATTTTGTCCTTGGAGGAAATTTTAAATTTTGTACCTTGAATGCTGTAACGTCTTCATTCTATGACCCCAATAGCGATAGCACCCCCAGTAGTGTCCACAATAGTAACCATGTTCCCAGTTGGTGGCCCCGGTAGTAATAGTGAGCTCAGTACTGACCCTAATAGTAAGTGTCCACAGTAGTACCCCATGTTTGTGCTCTACCCACCCTGGTATCTGCTCAGTGTACAGGGTGTAGATGTGGGGATGAGAGGTCAGGATAACAGTGTCTGTTTACAATAGCGGCAACCGGATGGGAGCTACACAGAGGGAGTGACATACTGGATGGTGCTGGCCGTAGGTTCAGGGTGTGGCACAAGTAGGGGGCACTGTAGGTACTGGGACCACTACTGGGGGCACTATTACTATTTGGGGCCACTACTGAGGGCACTGTTAGAGTTGGAGCCACTTCTGGGCTCACTGTTACTACTGGGCAACTACTGGGGTGGACGGACAGAAGTTAGAGTGACATGCTATATGATGCTGGGTTGCTGCCCGACTGCAGGTGCTATCAGCTGACATTTACTTTTTGTTGGCCACTAATACGGCCGATAAAAAATAAGTTCCATTGCTGGCCCTTGGACTAGATTACCCGCCAGGCCGGGGAGTTACCCTAGGCTCATGTCATAGTTTCTAAAAACAGCATTGTAAAGGACTCACCAAACTGAACCTTTTAGGCCTAATTTCCACGGGCGGATTTCCGCCGTGTATCACACGGCGTAAATCCACGGCGTTGGCCCGCAGCTATTAGGTTCTATTGAACCTAATAGCGCAATGCTCATTGTGTGAAATTCCACCGCGGAATTCCGCCCCGTGAAAGCGCCTGCTATCACCCACGGCATGTTCAATTTGCCGCGGACGGCTTCCATTGCAGTCAATGGAAGCCGTTTGTCCCGCTATCTTCCGCTGTAGCACAGCGGAAGATAGCGTAAAACTGCTTCCCCGCCCACCATTGTATTGTTATTCTAATATATATATATATATATATATATATATATATATATCTGAAATGAACGGAAACCCTGGGAATTGGACACCAAGGTTGAATCTATTTCACTATTTGTCACATACTGCTCTCCTTTTTGGTGTCGTTAATCTGCATCCCCACGGAGATTGCGCCATGTTGCTTGGACTTCCATGCGTGCCTCTGGGGTCTCATTATATGATCCCACAAGCATGTCTTGATAATGTGCTATAGTCCATTGTGACAATTCAATACTTAATTCCTTATGGCCTTTGGTGTCTGTTGCCACAGTGCTTCCTAATCAACTCACTTTATTTAGATTCTAAGACTTCAGTCAAGCCTTGCCTGAGCTAGTTCTGGAAACTGCTACACTAGTCGCCTTCTGTTGCCCAGCCTTGTCAGGCCTGTTACCTGCACAGCCTTACTATATTGGTCTGTTACTGACGCAGCTTCGCTACATCAGCCTGTTACCTGCGTGGCTCTGCTACATCATGTGTTACCTGCCTGGCTCTGCTACATCATGTGTTGCCTGCCTGGCTCTGCTACATCATCATCAAGCCTTGTCTGATCATCTGTGATCGCCCATCTGACCGTGGTTCAAAGGATCCACAAAACAACTGCATCTCAAGTATGTGTCATTACTGCATTACACTAATGACAATTAATGGTTCCATTAATTTCCATTTGGGGGTCCGTCACAGTGCTATTTTCATTGCCTCTGATATAACCCCCTGATGGAATCCCATATTATAGTGAAAAAATGTGTCCCCCTTCCCTCACCGCAAAGGCATGGTAGAACATTTCCACACTCGTGAATGAATGTTTACACGTGCCAAAGTTTTTGCCTTTGCAAAATCCTCGCCTTCTTCCCCATGCTAAACACTGGAGATACTGGCGCTGCAGTCCCAGACACAAAGGCTAGGAGCAGCAGTGTGCGTGTGTGCGTGCGTGTGCGCATGTGTGCATGTATGTGAACAGAATCACCCTGATGACCGGGGTTCCAAGACAGATCGTGTGGCAGGAAAGGGAGTCTCCCCTCCTGCAGGCAACTCTGTCCATGAAAGACGCACCATGGTCCTGCATATGGCAAAAACTGCAGGAACAGCACAAGGCCGGTCCAACATAACAGTGAGTGTGGGCACGCTAAAGAGACCGATGGACGTTTAAGGACTGGGAGTCATAACTATACTGAGACTGACACGATGAGTTATATGACGTTCACACAATGGGAATTATATAGGGTTCACACGGTGGGAGTTATGAGCTTCGTTGATGTCATGTGCAAGAAACTGTGACGGGGTTAACAGCACTATGCGCCATTGACAGATGTGGGACAGAAATGTATGGGAGATGTCTGTTGTATGAGTCTGTAGTGAGTTAGAGCTCTGAAATTTAGGATATACTCTATGGTGTGTTAGGCTGAGAGGTAGCGATGCTGCAGACCTTGGAGAAATAGTATGGAGTACAACGTTTGAGTATAGAGTATTACTAGTTATTAGTATTATTTATAGTACCAGTGTTTCTGGTGGCGCAATGTGAAAGGGATTGGAGTTGGTCAAAATTGGTGACGAGTTTTCATGACAGCGACTGTTAATTTCAACACTGGACAACGTTTGACAATTAGATGAAGTCTGGACTGGTGTTGATAGCATTAGCACTTGAGATGACATGATATCACGTTCAGGAGATGTGAAGATAGTGGTGAAGGACTATGCTCCAATGTTGTTGGTCAATATGCACCGCCAGCTATGTATGTGGACATTTGTGAGATGCCATTTATTGGAGTCTCCACACAGGTGTGCAGCAGTCTCACAACCAGCTACAAACTGCCAGACTGAGTACTGCTGTATCCATAGCAACTGAAGCCACGGGGGTTTGTGTGGGATGTAGTCTGCCCATAGTCCCTGATTCAGTGCACAAGGATGAAGGACCCCTGATGACATCACCATCGTGTGATCAGGCTCTGCTGGTTTAGGACCTGCGATAACACCACCATCATGTGATCAGGGGTGTAGCTTAGAGACCATGGGGCTGATTACATGACCGTGACATCGTCACAGGTCTTGTGAGCACACCGCTGCTGTCAGTCTCTGTTTTTTATATATACTTTAGGACCTGTGATGATGTCACTGCCATGTAATCAGGGCCGGAGCATGTTAAGCACTCACACACACACAGACAAGTGGTCATTAGCACTTTGACTAACAAGATGTGAGTCACTGAATAGTACTAAGTGCCCTGCTGCCCCAAGGAAGGAGAAAGACGTCCCCCTGCACCTACGGTGTATTTAACCCACATGTTGTGGAATACTGGGACGGAGATACCTGTTATTGGTGTGTGACTTCTGGATTATGTTTATGTAACATTTAAAGTACCCACACCCTCCTATGAAGCGAAAGTAGTAATAAACCCGTTTGTTCAATAAAATATATTTTTTTTAAAACTGCATTGTTTCCACCTCCGTCTGTCATCACAGTGCCATCTGGAACCTGTGTCGCACAACCACCTGCGACTGCTTACATGAGAAGTGACTGCGACTGATGATACTGTTAAATAGCCAGATGAAGCTTTACTACAGGCATGCTACATTCTGTTGTTGCCGGTATACAGAAACTGTTACATTCTATCTACATATTGACCGATTAATAGACATTTGGCGCTGTAAGAGTAAAGAAGCAGCTGATTGCCACCACTGCCCCAGTGATTGTGTTGCCCGTCATACTATATCCAGTATATCCTGTTCATGTAATGTCCCCCAAATATTAGGGTAGCAGATTTCTTTTAAAATTTTTAATTACCTAATCGATTAATCCGATAGGTAACAACACGAGATGAGCGAGCACGCTTGTCCGAGATTAATGCTCGTTTGAGCATTAGCCTACTCGATATACTCGTTACTCGGTGCTCAAGAAAATTTCATCTCCCCTCCCCGCATGTTTAGTGCTATTTTTTTTAGCCAATAAACATGCAGGGAAGGCTTTACCACTTCCTGCTGTGACATGCCAACCCTTTGCACATCCATAGCAGTGACTGGCTGAGCTGATCAGGTGACCTCTGAGTATTAAAACTATTATCACCTACGGCTCGCCTCAGATGCATGCTGCATGAGCTGAGGGATAGAGCTGCTGCTATAGGGAAAGCAATAGTGTAGGGATTAGGTTGCGGTTAGGCAGGGATCCTTGCTCCAAGAACCCTACAGTCCTTTCTAGGACGACTACTCCTCTCATTATGTGCATCAGCATTTTGGCTGTCTGGGACCAGAAGTGTGCACAAATTTTTTCTCAAGCATTCTGGCTGTATTCTGCCCACTGTTACTTGTTTTATGGAGTGTACTGCCAGTGGTGTACACAGTACATAGGAAGTAATAAAAGTCCTATTATTTCACTTTTTTTTTTAGTTTTTTGGGGGCTCAAAGCTTACGCTATATACCAGTGTCTGGGGGCTGTGTATCTCCGCTATCTAACATATATACACACTTGAAATTTTTTTGTGCCTGCTGAAAGCCTAACGTATATATACCCGTCTGGGTGGTGGGAATCTTCACTATCTAACAACAGTATACACTGTTTATTGTGTCTATTTTGGCCTATAAGCGTACGCAAAATAACTTGCATTTTGCGTAGCATTTAGTCCAAGTGCTTCATCCAACATGATGAAAACTAGCGGTAAGGGTCGAGGACGTGGGCGTCCAAATGAGGGTGTGGGCAGAGGCTGAGGTCCTGGGAGGGGTGAAACAGTGTCTGCTGATGATGGATTAGTAGAGCGCCACGTATCTCCCCTCCCCAGCTTCATCTGACATTTTGCAGGGCTGCATGGTAGACCATTATTAAAAGCACAACAGTGTGATCAGGTGCTGACATGGATAGCAGATAACGCGTCCCGTACTTTATCCAACACCCGGTCTTCCACGCAGTCCACTCATGCCAGACAAGGGACTGCACCTCTGAATCCTCAGGCTGCTTCTCCTTCCTCCCAGCTCCGTCACTCCAGGAAAAGGAGATATTCAGAACAGGCATACTCCCAAGAACTCTTCTCGGGTTCCTGCCCTGAGTCGGAGAAAATGGTTCACCAGCCACATGAGGAGTTTGTCGTGACCGATGCTCAAAATTTGGACCTTTCACAAACTCAGGGTGATGGGGTGGGGACTTCCAAGTAGTGTCTCAAGAGCTATTTGTGGATGATGATGATGATGAGACACAGTTGTCTGTCTGTGAGGTTGTTGTTAGGGCAGTAAGTCTGAGGGAGGAGCAGACTGAGGAGTCAGAGGAAAAGTTGGTGGATGATGAGGCGACCGCCCCCCACCTGGGTTGCTAAACCTACTGCAGAAAGGGTTTCAGAGGGGGAGGCAAGTGCTGCAGAAGAACAGGTTGGAAGAGGCAGTAGGGGGGCCAGGGGGAGAAACAGGGCCACAGCAAATACTCCCCCAACTGTTCCCCACAGCACCTCCTCACGGCAAGCTCCTGTGCAGAGGGCTAGGTGTTCGAAGGTCTGGAGGTTTTTGAATGAGAGCGTGGATGACCTACGAACAGTGGTGTGCAAGATCAGCAGGGGAGCCACCACTACCAGCCTGACCACCACCAGCATGCGCAGGCATATGATGGCTAAGCACCAGATGACGTGGAACGAAGGTCCTTCACCGCCTGCGGGTCACACCACTGCCTCTTCCCCTGTGTCACATCCTGTCACTGGGATCTAATCCCCATCCCAGGACGTAGGCACGAGCGTCTCCCGGCCTGCACCCACACCCTCACCTCCACTGTCCTGCTCTGCCTCCACCAATTTGTCCCAGCGCAGCGTTCAGCTGTCAATAACCCAAGCATTGGAACGCAAGCGGAAATACGCGGCCACCCACCCGCATGCACAATCTTTAAACGTGCATATTTCAAAACTACTCAGCCTGGAGATGCTGCCATATAGGCTATTAGAAACGGAGGCTTTCCGCAACCTGATGGCAGGGGCAGTCCCTCGGTACTCAGTCCCCAGCCACCGCTATATTTCCCGCTGTGCCATCCCCACCTTACACCAGCATGTCTCACGGAACATAAACCATGCCCTCACCAACGCGATCACTGTGAAGGTCCACTTAACCACCGACACGTGGACAAGTGCTGGCGGGCAGGGACACTACATGTCCCTGAAGGCACATTGGGTTAACCTTGTGGAGGCTGGGACCGAGTCTGACCCTGGGTCCGCTAATGTGCTACCCACACTGAGGATTGCGGGTTCTACCTCGGTGCTGGTTTCTCCGGCTTATTATGCCACCTCCTCCAAACACCCCCCCTCCTTCTCCACCTCTCAATTACCACGTGTGAGCACATTGCCTTCAGTTGGTAGCTCGAGGCGCTGCAGCACTGTGGTGGGGAAGCAACAGCTAAAACTCCTGAGCTTGGGTGACAAGAGGCACACTGCCCAAGAGCTGTTACAGGGTTAGATGGAGCAGACAAATCTGTGACTTTCGCCGCTGAACCTCCAACCAGGCATGGTCGTGTGTGACAATGAGTGTAACCTGGTGGCGACTCTGCAGCTTGGCAGACTAACAGACATGCCATGCCTGGCCCACGTGTTCAATCTGGTGTTTCAGCGCTTTCTTAAAAACTACCCCAATTTGTCTGAGCTGCTCAACAAGGTGTGTCACATCTGTGCACATTTCAGAAAGTCCACCACAGATGCTGCCACCGTTAGGACACTGCAATATTGCTTCCAGCTGCCAGTTCACTGACTGTTGTGCAACATGCCGATGCGCTCGGATTCAACTTTGCACATGCTGGCCAGGGTTTACAAGCAGCATAGAGCCATTGTTGAATACCAGCTGCAACATGGCCGTCAAAGCAGTAGTCAGCCTCCGCAGTTCTTCACAGAGGAGTGGGCATGGATGTCTGACATCTGTCAGGTCCTCGGAAACTTTGAGGAGTCGACACACATGGTGAGCGGCGATGCGGCCATTATCAGTGTAACCATCCCGATGCTTTGCCTGCTGAGAAGGTCGCTGGTAAGCATTAGGGCCGACGCTTTGCAGCTGAAACAGGAGATGGGGGCTGACAATACGTCGCTTGATAGCCACACCACCCTCAGGTCTCTTTCTCTGCGCGAATTGGAGGAGGATGGGGGAAAAGGTGGTGGAATAGACTGCTGTCCACACTGCAGAGGGTACCCATGCTCCTTTCTTCACATCTGTTCAGCGTGTATGGGCTAAAGAGGAGGAGGAGAGTGAGAGTCATCCTTCTAGTGAGGACAGTGATGTGTTGCGTACTTGGAACACTGTAAAAAGATGGTGAGATTGTACATAGCTGACAGTACCAATGTTCTCCGTGATCCCTCTGCTCTATACAACTATTGGGTGTCAAAGCTGGACATGTGGCACAAACTTGCGCTGTAAGCCTTGGAGGTGCTGGCCTGCCCAGGTACTAGCGTGTTATCAGAGAGGGTGTTTAGTGCTGCTGGGGGAATTACCATGGACAAGCATACCCGCCTGTCAACTGACAGCGCAGACAGGCTTACACTCATTAAGATGAGCAAAGCCTGGATTTTTCCAGACTTCTCTTCTCCACCGGTGTAAAGCAGCATAACATAAAGAAGCAGGAAGAACATGAGTCAGCCAGCACGCATACTGTTTGGAAACCAGTACGAGGTTCTCATGCAGGGGGAGCTGGTACTGGTTCCTGAGCAGAAGGACCAAGAGGTACAACAAGAAAGAATAATAATAATCTTTATTTGTATTGTGCCAACTTATTCCACAGTGCTGGAGAAATGACTCCACCCACAAAGAGCGGCGCAGAGAAGAAAGAGGTACAGCAAGAAATGACTCTACCCACAGAAAACAAAGCAGAGGACAAAGATGTACAGCAAGAAATTACTCTACCCACAAAGAACTGTGTAGAAAGTGCACAGAGTGCTCTTGAATGGAGAAAAAGAAGTGCTGTTGTGAAGAAGAAGAGGAGAGTGGTGGTTGTAGGGGATTCCCTATTGAGAGGAATGGAGGTCACTGTCTGTAGATCTGACATAACCTCACGAGAGGTGTGTTGTCTTCCAGGTGCACAAATGAAAGATGTGTCTGATAGGCTGTCAAGACTCTTCAGTCCTACAGAACACCACCCATTCCTACTAATACATGTAGGGACAAGTGACACTGCAAAAAAGGACCTTGCAACTATATGCAGAGACTTTGAAGACCTCAGAAAGAAGGTGAAGGAACTAGGAGCACAGGTGGTCTTCTTATCCATCCTCCCAGTGGATAGCCATGGAATAAGAAGATGGAATAGGATTCTAGAGGTGAACAATTGGCTATGTCCATGGTGCCGTCAGGAAAGATTTGGATTCCTAGACCATGGAGTGAATTACCTATATGATGGACTGATTGCTAGAGATGGGTTGCACCTTACAAAAACCGGTAAAAACATTTTTGGTGGGCGCCTTGTTTCACTCATTAGGAGAGCTTTAAACTAGAACAATATGGGAAGGGAAGTGAAAAGCCAGGTAAAAATATACAGCTAATTAATACATTTGAGACCTTAGCTATTAGAAGTGGAAAGAATGAACAAAGACAAACAATTCAGAAGGCAAGTAGAGGAGCAAGAGACACCGATCACAAACTAAAATGTTTTATACAAATGTACAGAGCATGGAAAACAAACAAGGAGAATTGGAGCTTCTAACACAGAAAGAGAAATATGATGTCATAGGCATCACGGAAACTTAGTGGGATGATACACATGATTGGAACACAAGGCTTGAAGGATACAACTTATTTATAAGAAACAGACCAAAAAAAGGGGGAAGAGGTATTACGTTGTATGTTAGAAAAACATTCATAACCACAGAGATTCAAGCTTCAGAGCATAGTAGTTCTGTAGAAACTGTTTGGGTAAGAATACAAGGAGAGAACAACAGGAAGGACACCATTCTAGGCATTTACTATAGGCTACCTGGACAAGCAGAAGATATGGATGAACTCTTTCTACATCAGATGGCCAAGCTCTCAAAAAAGCATGACATAGTGATTATGGAAGATTTTAACTATCCAGACATTTGTTGGGAATCTCTCTCAGGTAAAAGTAATGGACCCAACAAATTCTTATCCTCTCTTGCTGACAACTTTATCTTCCAAAAGGTTGAAGAGAAAACAAGGGGATCTGCTATCTTGGACCTAATTCTTACCAACAGGGAGGGAATGGTTGAGGAAGTAAGGGTGGCTGGGTCCTTAGGAGGCAGTGATCATGCTATTCTTGAATTTTGGGAAAAAAAGGGGAGGAAGACCTGAGGTTGGATTTCAGAAAGACAGATTTTAACGAACTCAGAAAGAGGGTAGGACGAATCCAATGGCAGGATGTTCTTAAGGACAGAAATGCCCAAGAAGGTTGGAAAATATTGCAAAATGAGATTCTCAAAGCACAATCGTTAACAATCCTTAAAAGATGGAAGAATGGAAAGCATTTAAAGAGACCAGGATGGATGAACACAGAACTTGCACACGTTAAAAACAAAGAAAAATATGTTTATCCAATGGAAAGAGGGGGACATATCTAAAGAAGAATATGATGGGGTCTGCAGAAACTGTAGGGCAAGTGTCAGAAAAGCTAAAGCTAATAATGAATTGAGACTTGCAACAGAGGCCAAAAGCAATGAAAAAGGATTTTGGGGGTATGTCAAAAGCAAAAGAAAAGTCAAAAATGCTATTGGATGCTTACAAGATGAAAATGGTGAATTGGTTAAGAATGATGTTGAGAAGGCTGAACTTTTAAATTCCTATTTTGTATTCGTTTTCTCTCAGAAACTAGATGGAACATCAACTGATCTTCCCTGTGCTATTGGGGGATTAAAAGAATGCAGGCTACATGTAAGCAGAGAGATGGTGAGGGAACACTTAGCTAACTTAAATGAATTCAAGTCTCAAGATCCAGATGAATTTCATCCTAGGATACTAAAGGAAGTAGCGGAGGTAATTGCTGAACAACTCACCATAATCTTTGAAAATTCCTGGAGAACAGGAGAAGTCCCAGAAGATTGGAAAATGGCAAATGTTGTCCCTATCTTCAAAAAAGGGAAGAAGGTGGATCCAGGAAACTACAGGCCTGTGAGCCTGACTTCTATACCGGGAAAGACCTTTGAACAAATTATTAAACTACATGTATACAAGTACTTGGATAAAAATGGAGTAATTAACCAGAGCAGCATGGGTTTGTAACAAACAAGTCATGCCAGACTAATCTAATTTCCTTCTAGGATAGTATCACTGACTGGGTTGATCAGGGAAATGCAGTGGATATAGTTTATCTTGACCTTAGTAAAGCATTTGACAAAGTATCTCATACTATACTTATTGAAAAAATGACCACATATGGGATTGACTAGGCAACTGTTAGGTGGATTCAGAACTGGCTGAGTGATCGTACTCAAAGAGTTGTCATAGTGGCTGCACATCCAAGTGGAAGAATGTATCAAGTGGGGTACCACAAGGCTCTGTCCTAGGCCCAGTGTTGTTCAACATTTTTATAAATGATCTGGAAAAAGGAATTGATGGGAAACTGATCAAATTTGTTGATGACACAAAGCTAGGAGGATTAGCTAACACTAGGAAAGAGAGAGAGAGTATTTAAAAAGATCTAGAAAAGCTTGCACAGTGGGCGGCGACTAACAGAATGGTATTTAACAAGGAGAAATGCAAAGTCCTACATCTGGGCAAGAAAAATGAAAAAAGCACACACAGTGGGAGGAATTGGACTAAGCAGCACATGTGAAAAAGACTTGGACATACTAATAGATCCAGCAGCCAAAATGGCAAACACAACTCTGGGATGTATTAAGAGAAGCACAGAGTCTAGATCACGTGAGGTAATTATCCGCCTCTACTCTTCCTTAGTCAGACCTCATCTGGAATACTGGGTCCAGTTCTGGGCACCCCACTTTAAAAAAGACATAGACAAACTGGAGCAAGTTCAGAGAAGAGTTACCAAGATGGTAAGCGGTCTGCAAATCATGTCCTCTGAAGAACAGTTAAAGGATCTGGGAATGTTTAGCTTGCAAAAAAGAAGGCTGAGAGGAGACTTAATAGTGGTCTACAAATATCTGAAGGGCTGTCACACTGCAAAGGGATCAGCCCTATTCTCATTTGCACAAGGAAAGACTGGAAACAATAGGATGAAACTGAAAGGGAGGAGACACAAATTAGATATTAGAAAAGACTTTCTGATGGTGAGGGTGATCAATGAGTGGAACAGATGACCCTGGAGGTACCATTCTATGATTCTAAGATTCTTTAAGCTGGAACAGGAGAACCATGCAGCCTCTATCACCCCCAAAAAAGGGAAAAAAAGCTTGGTCTATCCTTCTCTGAGGTTCCTCCTCCTCCTAAATCAGCATATCAGCACGCTGAACAGCCAACTCTTCAGAAGGCCAAAAGGCTCTGTAAAAACTAACTTTTTCGGAGGGCTGCCTCCAGGCTCTGTTAGCAAATTAAGCAATTATGAGCTCTATGTTAAAAAAAAAAATTCTGGGTTTCACCTGCACTCTGGGGAAACAAATTTTTCAGGGCTTTGCCTATATTCTTAGCAAACAAATTTTTCAGGGGTTCACCTATACTCTTGGTACACCACTGTTTCAGGGGTTCGGCTAGTCTCTTTGTAAAAAAATATTTCAGGGCTTCACCTATATTCATTGTACACAAATGTTTCAGGGGTTTGACTATACTCTTGGTCAACAAATCTATCAGGGGTTCGCCTATACTCTTGGTACACAAAGGTTTTCCAGCGCAGTGTTCAGCTATCTGACACATAGACAGAATGAACTGTCCTGCTTTGGCCACTCAAATTTCTTCATGGTTTATGCTGTCCTTGTAGCGATCAAAGGAAGCGTAACTGATTTCATGAGACATTGACAGTTTCACTGTATACCTGTGGTGGCAACTTTTGTGACACCTCCTGCTTAAAAGAAATCTTTGCTTTTAGAATACATTGTTGAATGGGGCAGATGGTTAGAAGTACTAGCATCTGAGACCGCTTTATGGCCACGTTTGTGGCTCCTGGCAATTTTCTGACTGAGGTGGCATGGGCATTGGAATTCTGATCAGTACTGCATAGCAAGACAGAACTCATTGTATACTGTCTATTTTTGGATGTAAAATACCATGAGCGGTAAACAGCCAATTTGGTTTGGGTCTGATAGACGCACGCATTCCTGGGGGTAAGCGCTGGTCGGCATGTATTGTCTCTCGTGTTACCACAGTTATCCGAGATACTGGATTGGAGCGTTCAAAGGCAGCGTAACTGATTTAATACAACTTTGACAGGTTCACTGTATACCTGTGGTGGCTACTTTTGTAACACCTCCTGCCTCAAACCAATCTTTGGTTTTAGAATGCGTTGCTGAATTGTGGAGATGGGTAGAAGTACTGGCACCTGACTCTCCTTTATGGCCACGTTTGTAGCTCCAGACAATATTGTCATGGAGTTGGCACGGGATTGGACTTCTGAAAGTATGTTAATTTATCATCAACTCTCATCAGCAGAGTGGAATATTGCCCATACCTTCAAAGGGGGTCGCTGCCTGGCCCTGCCAACCCTATGCAGTCTGTGTCTCCGATTCCTTCTCATACAATGCACACTTATAAATAGACATGAGGGTGGTGTGGCATGAGGACAGTTGAACTCTGCACTGGGAAAAATTTGAGTATGCTGCGGACACAAGCGTGTGCCTACATCCTGGGGGGGATTGGACAGCAATGCCAGCATGTAACATAGGAGAAGAGGCAGTGGTGTCACCCGCATGCGCTGATTGGCCTTCGTTGCACCTAGTTTGGTGCTTAGCTAAGATGTGCCAGCACGTGTGCCTTGCTGATTGTGGTCTGTCCCAACTAAATTGTTAAGGAGGTGACTGCAAGGCTCTTGCCCACAATTTGGCTTAATAGTGCAACCTGGAAGCCTCAGATGCATCCATGCATGCTGCCCCTGCCGTTCCCTATCTGCTTCTGTGGAGTTTCCATGACTTTCTGATGTTTTTAGGTTATTCACACAACCTCGCCCTATGTGGAGCATGGGTCACATTGAAAAATGCTCGAGTCTCCCATTGACTTCAATGGGGTGCGTTACGCGAAACGAGCTCTCGAGCATTACGAAAAGTTCAACTCGAGCAACGAGCACCCGAGCATTTTTGTGCTCGCTCATCGCTAGTAACAACCAATGTAAATTAACACTTCTTTTTACTCCCGGCTGCTCTGCAGATCCGATTCCTTTTCAGCTCCCGATCAGCGTCAGTATTTCATGTGCAGTGAAATCCAGGCCGGGTCTACAGAAAAGGAACCAACCAATCACAGAGCTGCTTAATTCTTTGTACTGTTGTACAGTAACGGTAAGTATATAGCCGCTGACTATTGTCTTTCACGATGTACACTCACTCCACTCACTCCACTCACTCCCTTCCTTTCTCCCTTCCTTCCTCCCTTCCTTTTCTCCCTTTCTTTTCTCCCTTCCTTCCTCCCTTACTTTTCTCCCTTTCTTTTCTCCCTTCCTCCCTTCCTTTCCTCCCTTCCTTTACTTCCTTTCCTTCCTTCCTTCCTCCCTTCCTTTCCTCCCTTCCTTTCCTCCCTTCCTTTTCTTCCTTTCCTTCCTTTCTTCCTCTCTTCCTTTTCTCCCTTCCTTTCCTCCCTTTTCTCCCTTCCTTCCTCCCTTCCTTTTCTCCCTTTCTTTTCTCCCTTCCTTTCCTCCCTTCCTTTCCTCCCTTCCTTTTCTTCCTTTCCTCCCTTCCTTCCTCTCTTCCTTTTCTCCCTTCCTTACCTCCCTTTTCTCCCTTCCTTCCTCCCTTCCTTTCCTCCCTTTCCTCCCTTCCTCCCTCCCTTCCTCTCTCCCTCTGGATGGAGGAAGGGAGGAATAGATGGCATAGATTTTGCTTTTGGCACATGGAGGTGCCACCAGATGAAACAAATGTATTAAGAAGCTTGCACTACTTAATACATTTCTCGCTCTTAGAACATCTATGAACTTTGAATTTGCTATCAGGGAATGTGAGAATGGGTTTCCTACAACAGGCACCAATTTAAAAAATAAAGGTACTTTTACATGGGCCTGTAGTCAATCTCAGAGGCGTAACTTGAAGCTCCCGGGCCCCAATGCAAAACTCGTAACAGGGCCCCCAACTATAATGCTTTACTTATAGTACTGGGAGAAGAGAGGCCTTATGGGCCCCCTAAGGCTCCTGGGCCTGGGTGCAACCGCCTCCCCTGCACCCTCTATAGTTACGCCCCTGGTCAAACTATGTCATTGGGGCAAGATAAGTCCAAAATTAAAACTAACAGTTCAAACTTTTATTTGGAATTTAAAAGAAATCTATGAACGAACAAGCATACAGTTACGTGTCAATCAGGAATAGGGTTTACTGATAAGGTGAGGTCAGTAACCCAGAGAGAAGAATTAATGATGTCTCAGGGTTAAGGTTATGTGTGCATCATGTTGATTTTTAGACACCAATTACTGATAAATAATCCAAGATGAAAAGAAATATGCGTCCAAAGAGTCTACATCTAAGGGCGCTAATTGATGTTATTCACACTACCACTAAAAATCTTGAAATGTGTCATCACCCAGAGTATGATGGCACCCTCACAGATTGTGATTCACTCGCTTTTACTAGCCCAACGCGTTCCGCTCAGAGTAAGCTCATCAGGGACCGGGATTTGCCCCAATGCTCATTGTGGTGATAGAAAGCTACAAGCTGACCCAGATTTGATGTCAACTACAGAAGTTGTGAATCACCCACAATTATATCTGGGGTTGCCAGTCTGTAGTCTAAGTTTCGGTCACTTGTCTTATCTAAATGATGGCTGACTGTTGGCCCGTGTACACATGGCCCCCTACACAGAGATTGAAGTTGATGAGTAGTCGCTGAAATAGGCCAACTACTGAGTGACTTCTCATTCGGAGCGACCGCCTGTTTGCAGTAAAGGCAATGAATAATGAATGTATAAAAGCAATGGAGAAACTGTTAGACACTTATGTAGCCAACAGTCATACTGTGTGAAAGTACCCTATCTGCACTTTTTTCTCAAGTCACGGTGACATGTCAAAAGTTTTGATCAACAGGGTCCCAATGCCAACTCCCCCATTGATTGGCTGAAATAAATGGGCAGAAGCACTCATCCAAGCACTGTGCTGCTCGCCGACTCTGTGTCCATCTTTAGCTGCCAAGAGGAGCCGACAAGCAGCAATAACCGTTAAAGGAGAACATTGCTTGGGTAAGCATGGCTGACCCTTCATTCCAGCAATCAGCAGGGGTCTCTGAACCTGGACCCCTCTGTCCAAAACATTTGATATGTTGCTCTGACACATCCAAAGTTTTTTAAAAGTGCAAAGTGCAGCTACTCTTTAAAGAAAACCCGTCATGTCCTTCCCTTCCCCACAGTTGTCCAGTATCGAGTCCCTTTAGATTTGGCTTCTGGCACTTTGAATCCATCAAGTCTGCAGTCTTCACCACTCACTGTCAATCAAATCTGGCACCATCGATTGACAGTGAGTGGTGCAGACCACCCACCTGACCAGGAGCCAAATCTAATGGGGCTTGGTACTGGGAACAGAGGGCAATAGAGAGGAAGGAAAAGCTGCAAAACAGTCAGATTGGCTGTGGCTGCAAAGCCCTGCTGTCCTGAGGATATTGTTGGTTCCACCAAACTCAAAAATTTGACTTGTATCAAAACATTCCATTAGATGGCAGCATTTTCACATGCATGGAAGTTGACATCTATCTATGTAGGTTCTCACTCCAGCTTTCGTATTATTGTTTACACTGCAGATATGTCTTGGCTATAAATTCACAGGAGGAAATGCCTAAAAGCGAATTATTAAAATAAACACCTTTCTAACAACTCTGCGTGCGCTTTTCACCTATTTATCATATTTCTATTTTTGTTATCAGGTTCAGGTTGACCTAGTATACTTTTATTTTTGCAGCTACCCTCTTTAGGAGGTGGAAAGTTTTACTTAAAAAACTGGTAAGACTTGGAAAAGCACATTTGGATTGCCTAAGACCTGTCAGCATGCAACATGCAAAGACACTGCTGCAAGATCGATATAAAAAAAAATTGTCCTCCATAGCGAAGGGTGCCAGAGTACTGGTCAAAAAAGCTGAAAGGAGATTTAGCCCAAACAGGAAAAGAAAGTGTGTTGTACTAGCCAAGTGTTTGAAACTGAGAAGTGATCTTGCTGACAAAACGGGAGTTTGCCTCATGTGTTGGAGGAATCTGGCCACCAACCATTGCCTACAGTATTCTAGGACTAGTACAGAAGGGGAAGCCAATAACCCGAAACAGAGCAGCAACCAATGAGGAAGCCTAGCCTTTTAATGAACATTTTGACAGTGATCAGAGCAAGGGCATCTGGTGTAAGAAGTGACTGAAACTGAAATTTCTGTTAAAGGGAACCTGTCAGCATTTTTTTACTAAACCAAGCCCAGAACTAGAATAAGAACTTGCCCTTGTTTGAAAAACTTATTGTCCTATGTCTATTTACAAAGCCATAACTGTGTAATCACTGTTTTAATTGTTCCTGAGCAGCATGTAGATTAAGAAGATTGGATGGTCTCCCTTCTCAGCAAGCTTTGATTGTAAGCCCACCCCTCCCTTCTAAGGCAGCCTTTTCAAGATGCTGTGCTGTCACTGACACATGCAAGCAAAGACGAGTGGCATGTGTGCGTCAGTGAAGTCAGAGCGTTGTGAGAATTTTCAGTGCTGCCTTTAAAGAGATGGGTAGACTTATGGGCAAAGCTTGCTGCGAGGAGAGACGGTCTGACCTGCCCACCGGACTGCTCTTCCTAATTTACATGTTGTTCAGGAACATTTTAAACAGCAATTACATGTATGGCTTAGCAAATAGATATGGGACAATAAGTTTTTTTAAATGGGGGTAAGTGATTATTTTAGTGCTGGACTTGGTTTACTGGAATATTCAGTGATCATCTGCAATTTGTGGAGAACCTGGCAGTAAGTATTCAATTTCCCCACAGTGCCACCAGAGGAGAAACTAAGCAATACCCTATACTCATTAAAGTCAATGGTTTTCTGTGTTATGCAGGACAGAGCAGATCCTCCAGAGTAAGAGACGCTCTTTCACCACTTTCGGTTAAGGATCTCGAACACAAGACACCTCTTTATTTATGAAGTTTCCCTACCAGGGTATATAAAATGTTTTTTTTTTTTTTAATAGACAAGTCCTTTAACTATAGGTCATCCGTTGACTAAAAATGCCGATACACATGAGATAACTGTCAGCCGAACTCTCCTTTAGCTGATGGCTATCTCTCCAAGCAATTCCCTACCCATGTACATACACATGTATGCATGGCTTGGCTAAAGGTGCATGTGTTTTGCATGCAGTGCGGTGTTTGTCAAAGGCTTATACCTTGGAAACAAAAGGTTCGGATAGTTGAAATCCTTAAATCGTTGTCCAGTTGCAAACTATTGATAAGCCTATCCATAAGATTGGTCATCAGGAGTAGATTGGTGAAGCTCCATAGCCCAGGATCTCTGCCAAACAGTTGTTTTCTGAGCCAGTGTACTGTTGCACTTAGCTGATTTCGGCAGGAAGCAAACAGCTCTGTTCGCAGTACAGTGGCGAGTCTTGGTATTTGCCCTTCATCAGCTGTCTGTACAAGAAGTCTGGCTTTGCTTTTAATTCCCAGTCATTGTTACAAGGCCTGTATAAAGAGACTAACTTTGGCTTGAAGGAATGCTGCCTTCCAATAGGTGGCATTGTGGAGGTATTATTCCATCTCCCTTATTTGCATATTACCCACAGGAGCATTAATGGCCATTTGAGTCTCCTCACTCACTGTCTAGGTGCTCTCCCTAAATAGAAAAGATAGTGTTTCTGACTCCCGTCCCTGGCCTTTCACTAGCAAAGCCAGACTCCTACTGTGCCATGATGAGGGGCAAATACACTGAAACAGCTGTCTGTGCATGGAGTCTGGATTTGCTTTTAATTCCCAGTCATTGTTACAAGGCTTGTATAAAGAGTCTTACTTTGGCTTAAAGGAATGCTGCCTTCCAATAGGTGGCACTGTGGAGGTATTATTCCATCTTCCTTATTTGGTGTAATTAGAAACACGTTATATAAACTTTCAAGAAATCCTGTGTGCTGCAGCCCATAAATCACATGGATGCTGAGAAACTGTTTGTTTCCCAAACCTGATGTTCATTCAAGCCAGCTCTGCTTTCTATGGGACAGCAATGCAGCTGCAAAACTTCAGACAAGAAGTAGAAACTGTTCATAGACATTTGTGAGTACTAAATAAAATTTGAGCACAGTGTTTCAGGAATGGCAAAACTGTTAGTGAGGTTGATAAGGGGTATATAGCTCTTCCTTAGCTCTGATGCTGCCTCCTCATAGTTTGTTTATCCATGTACAAAATGTTAAACAGTATATATTCAAGTTGTATATGCAATTTCTGGAGCTTAATATTAATGCAGATAACCACGGGCCTGAAAGTAAATGGTGTGCCTGTCATTTACCTTCATACGTGTGTTAGTTTTATTTTGCTACCAAGCGCTTTTAATCCAGGCACTGGCGTCATGATCACCTAATTCTATTAGTCATCCAGATCTTGTTGTATACCTTCAATAGTGCACGAGATTACAAAGAGCATGTACTCACTATGACACGGCTCCTCAGCCACATCTTAGAAACCGCTCAGAGAGTGCTGGCCTCTTCCTACTTGTCGCACGTTGTGTATACATGTATACATGTATGTATGTATGTATGTATGTATGTATGTATGTGTATATGTATATATATATATATATATATATATATATATATATATATATATATATATATGCTATACCATTTTATCCTTCATGATAAGACTCAATGCTGGTATAGAGGAGGGCTGACAGCCTTCGAACAGAGAACCAAGACATTTTTGTATAAAGAAGATCTAAGCAGCTACTAGGGACACTACTAAGGTTCATGGGAAGTAGTTTGAACTTGGGTGAGAAATCTGATGAGGTACAGTAGTAGAAGAGGAATGCACTAAATTGGGTGGAAAGGATTTACGGCCCATTTACACCCAAAGACAATCTTTCTAATGATTGACAGTTTTAGCAATAAAATTGCATAAAACGTTAATGGACACTAATGTCAATTAACACTTTATTAGCTTCCATTTGCATGTAAAAGGGCATCGGGGAGCTGTTTGCAGATCACAGCATGTGGTCTGAGCACTGCACACAGCTCCTTTGTTCTCGCATGGGCTGTCCGCAGAACACAATGTAATCTCCGATTCCTGTGAAGAACACAGTGTGCGATCCCTTTTATTTTCTCTCCGGCCGAATGATGGATTTTAAGCTCACCTTAAAATCATCGTTCAGCAACGATGATTGCTTGTATTCCATAATTTTAACTAATTTTGAGCAATAATGGTTGCGTGTAAATGGAGCTTAAGTCCGCTATGGTCAAAGATCTTTTAGAAGGTGTACAGTCTAACATCAGATCTCCCAACAGTCCCAGATTTAGCCCCACTGTTGGGAGGTGCATCTAACAGTTCTATGGGTTTACATAGTACCATAGTTTGCAAGGCTGAAAAAAGACAAATGTCTATGAAGTGTTTCCACCCCCTTGTTGATCCAGAGGAAGGCAAAAAAACAAAAACAATGATCAATGAGACCTGCATGGTATTAATAGAGATGTACAGTACTAGAAAAGTTTCAGGTACCCTCAATGAGCTGTCATTACTCGGAAGATGTTCATTTTGAGATATATGTACTGGATGTGAAGCCGTCGCTCCTACATTCAGTTCACTTTTAAAAATGTGGTTGTTTTTGTAAAGTTCCTTCAATTTTCAGCTCTAATATCACAGCTTCGGCCCCACTATAATGATGAGCCGAGCAAAAGACTACAAATATATTATCTGTAAGAGATTGTGTTTGTGCCTTGGGTCCCGGCAATTATATTTAGCAGCCGATCAATAGCCTTAATCTCAAGACAGAAGTAAAAATAAGGAGTTTAAGGATGTGATAGCCGGATGAAGTACTGTATCAGGCCGCTCATCTATCAGTGTAGAGCTGTGATGACGCGCACAATGCTCAGTAGATTATTATTTTTATAGCGGGGGCTAATGTAATATCGCGTAAGTATGGAGTGTTATGAAAAAGGTTGTGGGTCTGTTCAGACAAATTCTCTTTTCAATCAATAGGATATTTTAGGTTAGGCTATTTTTTAACCCCTTCCCGCTACAGTCCTTTTTGTTTTGTTTTTTAATTTCCATTCTTTTATTCCCACTTTCAAAGAAACCCCTTTTCTATATTTTTCCATCGTCATAGCTGCAGGAGGGCCTGTTTTTTTAGGGAAAAGTTGTATTTTTCAATGTTACTATTTAACATATCATGTATAATATTGGAAAACTTTTAAGAAGTTTAAAGTCACGGACGATGCCAGTGCTGGCTGACAGCTGCATCCTGGGACCCCTGAGTGCACCTTTGTTTCTTATTTTAGGCAGGGCACAGATGGGGGATGGGGTGTTGTTTTAATGACAAACCGCTTTACATTTTTTAAAGTTTTACAATACTATGTATGGTATGTTAACAAAACACCTTTAAATGTAGTCTTGTTTTTTTTTTTGGGGGGGGGGGATTTTTTATGGCATTCATGGTGCACTAAGATGACATGTTATCTTTATTCTGTGGGTCAGTAAGATTGTGAGGATAGCCAATTTATAGTTTTTTTATCTAGTGCTTCATAAAAAAATAAGATGCTTTACAAAATATGCTGTCTGTCGACATTTTTTTCCCCTAAGTTTTTTTATCTCTCCATCAATGCAGCTGTGTGAGGGCTCGTTTTTTGTGAGGTAGAATGAAGTTTTTTTGTAGCATTTTGGGATATATGTAGGGTTGCCACCCGGCCGGTAAACCACCGGCCTGGCCGGTATTTTTTCTGTCAGGCCGGTGCCGGTATTTTTATTTTACCAGCCCTATTACAGGCCGGTATTTTTAGAGCATGCACTGCCCCCTAGCGCTGGTTAAAACACAAACCTGCAGAGCCTACAGCTTCCAGGGCCTCCGATCATGTCATGTGATACCCTGTGTGGGAGGAGTCAGGGATCACATGACCACGGGGGCTAAGTAAATCTAGGACTCTGCATTTGTGGTAGGACTCTGCAGCTGTGTGTGTGTGTCAGGATGAATGTAGTGAAGCTGTGTGTGTGTGTCAGGATGAATGTAGTGGAGCTGTGAGGTTCTGGATGCATGGATTGAGTGAGTTAGTGGCGTTGTGTGTGTGTGTGATGTGTGTGGGGTCAGGATTGATGTAGTGGAGCTGTGTGTGTGATGTGTGTAATGGTCAGGATGGATGTAGTGGAACTGTGTGTGATGTGTGTGGGGGTCAGAATGGATGTAGTGGAGCTGTGTGTGTATATGTGTGGGGTTCAGGATGGATGTAGTGGAGCTGTGTATGTGATATATGTGGGGGTCAGGATGGATGTAGCGGAGCTTTGTGTGGGATGTGTGGGGGTCAAGATGAATGTAGTGGAGCTGTGTATGTGATGTGTGTGGGGGTCAAAATGGATGTAGCGGAGCTGTGTGTGTGATGTCTGGTGATCAGGATGGATATAGCAGAGCTGCGTGTGATATGTGGGGATCAGGATGGATGTAGCGGAGCTGTATGTGTGATGTCTGGGGGTCAGGATGGATGTAGTGGAATTGTGTGTGCGATGTGTGGGGGTCTGGATGGATGTCCGGCCGGCGCTGCAGTGACAGTGTCGGGACCCGAGGAGGAGAGCGGAGGAGTAGTACATGCAGTACGAGGTATGCACCATGTACTTCATGTAATCTTGTATGTTTAGGTGGTATACGTTATACCAGCTGTACATATAATTACATACAGGACATATCTACCTTACATCAGCATCACTATATACAGGGGAGGTATATCTCCTGTATATAGTGATATGGACCATGCTGGAGTAACCTGAGTATCTCCTGTATATAATTATATATATGTAGATTGTATGCGATGCGAGCGTCTGCAGCGTGTTCCCGCAAGTAGATGGCGTGTGAATCACACTAAACATGATCTACTCGCGAGAACACACTGGACGGGATCCCGCACATGTGCACAGCCGCTGGACAGGATCCAGCAGATAAAGGAGGAAGAAATGCCGTGATAAGTCACGCCGCCAGTCACACCCCGACACGCCCCCTTTTTACCATGGCCGGTATTTTTTCATGACAAAGGTGGCAACCCTAGATACATGTGACTTTTTGATCTTTTTCATTCTCTGTTTTTCTTAGAGATGGGGTGTCCAAAAAAGTGAAATTCTAGTATCACATTTATTTTCTTTCAAACGATATTGCAGGATTAATAATGTGATATTTTAGTAAATTGAACTTTTATGTAAAGAGCGATACCAATATTTAATTTTATTTTTGGATGCAACAACTTGGAAAATAGTTTTTTCTTTTTAAACTTCTAATATGTTTATATTTTCTAATAATTAAAAAATATTTTATTTTTTTAATTTGAAATTGCGCTTGTTTGATCCCTTATACAGTATAATGCAATACTGAAGTATTATACTGTACTCTGACAGGTGTTGTATTAACCCATTCCGGCTCCAGGACGTACATTTACGTCCTGGAGCTTCGGTGTATGTATGAAGAGGGGTAGCGGGGCGACCACTCTTCATAAAGCATGGGCGTCAGCTGTTTATTACACTAATCCCTTAGGGACTTATTTATTTTTTTCTATTGATGACTGACAGGTCATCAATAGATTATCAGTAGGGACCTGCTGCTCGGATACCAGCCAATCAGCTTATTGCAGACTGACTGCAGTCAGTGCAAGAAGCTGAAAGAATTGACCACAGCACAGCGGACCAGGTTGGTATTGCAGGCGTAGCTTCCATTGAATATTCATGTTGGAGTACCCCTTTAAATTTAAAATAGGCAATAAGGCTACCGGGATCTGAGTTCAAATTAATTAGCAATGATCATTGGAGAAACAACAAGACATATCAACTGTTTAAAGTCACTGCTGTGCTATTTCTGAGGAACCAACTCATTGGTAGCTTTTTTTAATAGTGCAAAACAGAAAGAAGAAAAGTATAGTTGGCACGGGAACACCGTAAAAGTACCAAATCATTATGAAAGTTTAGTTTTGATGAATGAATACATACTATGATGTGTATACATTGTCTACTATTGATATCAGTAAGGAATGCGGATACAATGACAAAATATGGTCTCCATGAAATGCTCAAAGTCCCCCCAGTATCAGGGACACATCACTTTCATGAGGTTCATACTAACCTGTATTAACTAGAGATGAGCGAACGTACTCGTCCGAGCTTGATACTCGTTCGAGTATTAGCGTGTTTGAGATGCTCGTTACTAGAGGCGAGCACCACGCGATGTTCGAGTTACTTTTACTTTCATCTCTGAGACGTTAGCACGCTTTTCTGGCCAATAGAAAGACAGGGAAGGCATTACAACTTCCCCCTGCGACGTTCAAGCCCTATACCACCCCCCTGCAGTGAGTGGCTGGCGAGATCAGGTGTCACCTGAGTATATAAATCGGCCCCTCCCGCGGCTCGCCACAGATGCATTCTGACAGAGATCAGGGAAAGTGCTGCTGATGCCGGAGCTGCTATAGGGAGAGCGTTAGGAGTGATTTTAGGCATCAAGAACCCCAACGGTCCTTCTTAGGCCATAGAAATCGCAGATCGCACCTATGTGCGATCTGCGATTCCTGTTCTCTTCTCTATATGCGCTCAATGGGGCCGGCGGCAGCAGCGCCGACCCCATTGAGAACATATAGAAGACAAATCATTCTTCTCTGCCACAGCTGTAACAGCTGTGGCAGAGAAGAACGATGTTTGCCCATTGAATTCAATGGAGCCGGCAATACAGCAGGTTCCACTGAAAGCAATGGGCTGCCGGCGATCGCGGGATGAATTGTTGGGAAGGGCTTAAATATATAAGCCCTTCCCTGCAATTCATCCAGAAATGTGTTAAAATAAATATATATATATATATATATATATATATATATATATATATACTTACCTTGTCCCGGCAGACGGAGTTCAGCCGCGGCGGCCGGCAGTGGGTGTGAAGGGGGTGTGAGTCAGCGCTGAGCCAATCAGGGGGCAGGTCTGACTCGCACCCCCTTCACACCCACTGTAGGCCGGCCGCGCTGAACTCCGTCTGCCGGGACAAGGTAAGTATATACCGGCGTATAAGGCGACGGGGCGTATAAGACGGCCCCCCAACTGTCACCTTATACGCCGGGAATACAGCGGAGCAAAAAATAAAAATCATTACTCACTTCCCCCGGCATTCTGCGGCGCTTCTGCAGGCTGTCGCACCCTCCTGGTCCCCGGCAGAGCATTGCTTTCTGGATGCAGGGCTTGAAATCCCCGCCTCCAGAAAGCTACTGTGATTAGCTAACACACACCGTCAGCCAATCACAGCCATTCAATGACATCATTGTCATTGGCTGTGATTGGCTGAAGGCACTTGTGTTTTCTGGAGGCGGGGATTTCAAGCCCTGCATCCAGAAAGCAATGCTCTGCCGGGGACCAGGAGGGAGCGACATCCTGCAGCAGCGCTGCAGAACGCCGGGGTAAGTGAGTAATGATTTTTATTTTTTGCTCCACTGTATTCCCGGCGTATAAGGTGACAGTTGGGGGGTCGTCTTATATGCCCCGTCGCCTTATACGCCGGTATATACGGTATATATTTTTTTATTTTTACACATTTCTGGATGAATTGCAGGGAAGGGCTTCTATATTTAAGCCCTTCCCGACAATTCATCCCGCGCTCGCCGGCAGCCCATTGCTTTCAGTGGAACCTGCTATATTGCCGGTTCCATTGAATTCAATGGGCTAACATCGTTCTTCTCTGCCACAGCTGTTACTGCTGTGGCAGAGGAGAATGATCTTCATGCTGACAGTGCGGGGGGGGCACTCTTGCCGCTATTATGGCTTAATAGTGGGACCTGGGAACTTGAGATGCAGCCCCTCGCCTGCCCTATCCGTTGCTGTGTCGTTCCCATCACTTTCTTGAATTGCCCAGATTTTCACAAATGAAAACCTTAGCGAGCATCGGCGATGTACAAAAATGCTCGAGTCGCCCATTGACTTCAATGGGGTTCGTTACTCGAAACAAACCCTCGAGCATCGCGATAATTTCGTCCCGAGTAACGAGCACCCGAGCATTTTGGTGCTCGCTCATTTCTAGTATTAACCACTGAATAATAAGGGTAATGCTTAATACTTTTACACTCGCAACTACAGTAAATGATCTCCCAGATTTGGAAGCCTACATCTGTGATATGATTACTGTTGTAAAAATGGACCAAGTTGCAGAACGTGGCAAGAAATCAGTGCAGACTTGATATTGTTCATGTCGCCAATGAGACACCTGTAAAGGTTTATTAAGGTGTATCAAAAAAGTTTGAGCTGTCCTTACATTTCCTGTCGTTTCATTTTCCTACTATTCATGAACTCTTTCTACATCAGATGGCGAAGTTCTCAAAAAACTATGACCTAGTGATCTTCGGAGACTTTAACTATCCAGACATTTGTTGGGAATCTCTCTCAGGTAAAAGTAATGGATCCAACAAATTCTTATCCGCTTTTGCTGACAACTTTATCTTCCAAAAGATAGAAGAGAAAATAAGGGGATCTGCTATCTTGGACCTAATTCTTACCAACAGGAAGAAAATGGTGGCTGGGACCTTAGGAGGCAGTGATCATGCTATCCTTGAATTTTGGATAACAAGGGGAGAAAGACCTGAGAAGACTTAGACCTCAAGGTTGGATTTCAGAAAGGCAGATTTTAAGGAACTTGGAAAGAGTGTGGGAAGAATCCGATGGCTGGATGTTCTTAAGGACAGAAATGTCCAAGAAGGTTGGGAAATATTGCAAAATGAGATTCTTAAAGCCCAATCATTAACAATCCCTTAAAGAAGGAAGAATGTGAAGCATTTAAAGAGACCAGGATATATGAACACAGAACTTAAATACATGTTAAAAAGTAAGAAAAATAATGTTTATCAAATGGAAAGAGGAGGGAAAATCTAAAGAAGAATATAATGCGGTCTGCAGAAACTGTAGGGCCTGTGTCAGAAAAGCTAAAGCTAATAATGAATTTAGGCTTGCAAGAGAGGCCAAAAGCAATGAAAAAGGATTTTGGGTGTGTTAGTGAAATGAATATGACTCTATGTTCAATCCTATGCGTAGCCATTTTGTGTCAGGTTGCCATCTTGCATGCATCTGTTCATTATGTTCATTTCTCCTCTTTCTTGAGGATTCATAGATATTAGAAAGTTACTCAAAAAGCCTTGAATGAATAACTGATGCCAGAACTGCAGGAGATAGCTATGCAGCATTTAGATTGGTCGGCGGGTCAATCATGTATGATTCTGCTGTGCTTGCATGAGTTTGCTGGCATTTTAGATGTTAAATTCCTTATCTTGCATATTCATATTGTGTTTTTGTTTTATCGACCAATGATAATAAATGAATTATAATAAATTTGATTTACTGTAATTGAAGCATGTGCCTCTATAAAAGCTGCTGCCTGCCAATCAATAAACAGATAACTTTGGATCACATCAAGTTGTGTGTGCCTTGACAAATTCTTTCCGGGTCCATATATGCTTCTAATCAATTTGGACCCCATAAGCACATCTTATAGCAAATAGATTTATTTGCATTAACAGGTCAAAAGAAAAGTCAAAGGTGCTATAGGATGTTTACAGCATGAAAATGGTGAATTGGTTAATAATTATGATAAAGACAAACTATTAAATTCCTATTTTGTGTCTGGTTTCTCTAATAAATGCAACATCAACTGATCTTCCCTGTGCTATTGGGGGAATTCAAAAATGCAGGTTATCTATAAGCAGAGAGATGGTGGGGGAACACTTAGCTAACCTACATGAATTCAAGTTTCCAGGTTCAGATGAATTATATCTAAGGATACTAAAAGCAGCAGAGGTAATTGCTGAACCACTTGCCGTAGTTCTTGTAGAACAGGAGAAGTCCCAGAAGATTGGAGAAGGGCAAATATTGTCCCTACCTTCAAAAAAGGGAAGAAGTTGGATCCAGGAAGCTACAGGCCTGTGAGCTTGACTTCCATACTGAAAAAGATCTTTGAACAAATTATTAACCAGCATGTATGCAAGTACTTGGATGAGAATGGAGTAATTAAGCAGAGCCAGCATGGGTTTGTACCAAACAAGCCATGCCAGACTAATCTAATATCCTTCTATGACAGAATCACCTACTGGGTTAGTTAGGGAAATGCAGTGCATTTAGTATATCTTGACTTTAGTAAAGTATTTCATAAAGTATCCCGTACGATCCTTCTTGAGCAAATGACCAAAGGTGGGTTCGACAAGGCAACTGTTAAGTGGATTCACAACTGGCTGAGTGATCATACTCAAAGAGTGGTCATTAATGACTGCACATCCAAGTGGAAGAATGTCTCAAGTGGGGTAACACAAGGCTCTGTCCTGGGCCCAGTGTTGCTCAACATTTTTATAAATGATCTAGATGAGGGAATGGAGGGAAAAGTGATCAGGTTTGCTGACGACACAAAGCTGGGAGGGATAGCTAACACTAGAGAAGAGAGAGAGGATTCAAAAATATCTAGACAAGCTGTAAGTAGTAGAATGTATTTGAAAGGGAGAAATTCATAGTCCTACATCTGGGCAAGAAAAATTAAAAATGGACATATAGAATGGCAGGCATTGGTCAAAGCAGCAGTACATGTGAAAAAAAATTGGGTATACTAATAGATCACAGACTGAACATGAGTCAACAGTGTGATGCAGCAGCAAAAAAGGCAAACACAATTCTGGGATGTATTAAGTGAAGCATAAAGTCTAAATCCCGTAAGCTAATTATCTCCCTCTACTCTTCTATGGTCAGAGCTCATCTGGAATACTGTGTCCAGTTCTGGGCAACCCAATTTTAAAAAGACATCGACATAATCAGTTTTAGAGAAGAGCTACCAGGATGGTGAGAGGTCTGCAAACCACTTCCTATGAGGAAAAGTTAAAGGATCTGGGAATGCTTAGCTTTCAAAAAACAGGGCTGAGAGTAAACTTAATAGCCCACTGCAAATATCTGAAGGGCTATCACAGTGCAGAGGGATCAGCCCTATTCTCATTTGCACAAGGAAAGACTAGAAGCAATGGGAGGAATCTGAAAGGGAGGAGACACAGATTACATATTAGACAGTGAGGGAGATCAATGAGTGGAACAGGTTACCACGGGAGGTGGTGAGTTCTCCTTCAATAGAAGTGTTCAAACAGACACTGGACAGACATCTGTCTGGGATGATTTAGTGATCCTGCACTGAGCCGGGGGTTGGACCAGATGACCCTGGAGGTCCCTTCCAACTCTACCATACTAGGATTCTATACTTTCCACTCTACGAACTGATAAAATGTAGGAGATCTGAAAGGAACACCCTGTATTTTAAATACCAGTTTCTCTGTCCACAGATGAAAAGCCCTAAGACATTGGATACTTACTTCATAACTTGTCTAAATTGAACTCTACCAGTTTTACGAAATTGTGGTCTTTTCTCTTAGCATCACGAGATGCTATTCACAATCATTCCTGTAGGGGGAGCTCTTTTTTCATTTGCCAGCAGATAATTCACAAGTCGGAGAAAATGTTCTCTTATATAAAAAGTGAACAGCAGGCTCCCCCAGCAAACACGGATCTTCGTTGAGATTGCACTTCCCTGTATTTTCCAGGTTATTTGCATGAACCCGTCTTCTTCCATTTGCTCGGGGCACAGATGAGCACTGCGTGACGTCAAATTTTTCTGAACGTTACTTTGAGCAGTAGGATGTGTTTCAGGGAGAAAAGCCGGTTTCTGGAGAAGCAGGTGGTAAAGACTCACGTCAAACATCTGCAGGAAGTGCGATTGTAGAGAAAATATAGTCTATTCGCATTGAAAGTTGTCTGGTAAAGTTGATTAATACATATGCATTAGTTATAGCGCCAAGACGAAATATACGATGCTTGAAAGAGTTCTTCCCCGATATCTCAGTGCAAACAAATGCTTTGTACTGCTTGTTCAGAAAAGATGAATTTCTAGTCTTACGGAGCTCCCGCCTCCCTGCTCCTTCCTGATATTAACCAGTTATCCACACAAGCAGATGTATAGGAAGGTATTGGCTAACCAGGTGCGGATGGTAATGCCTACAGCAGACCGCAGGGCAAAGAACCAGGGTCACTTGTTCAGTGCTCAAACTCCGAGGAAGCCCCCAAGCTGGGAACATGCATAGATGTAGTGAGCGGTTGCACAGGAGGGGTCCATGTGGTAGACAATGGGGATTCTGGATCATAGTTCCATGCTCAATACCTATTTACTGAGAGCAGCAACAAAGTAAAGGTCTGGCAGACAAGTTCCATGTGAATTCCGCCTCTGAAGCTCACCTCAAAATCTGCATTTTTTATGCAGATTTTTACACGGATCAGCATGCTGAATTTGCCCAAAATCTGCGCGTGGAATTTCGTTGTGGAAATCAGGGATGCTCCAGTGGCCATCTTGAATGCTATTCCGCCATCAACAGCACCTACTGCATAATGCGGCTCACCACTGGTATGCTGCGTCTGTTCTGTGACATAGCTCCTAAAATCTTTTCATGGCCAATATGGCTCTGTGATGTAAATAAACGGGGCTTAGGTTGGGCCCAGCCTCACTCTATACACTTTCACCTATCATGGGGCCGTTCTTCTCCCTCTCCACACAGCCTCCACTGAGACTATAGAGCCTGGTGCCCATCAACACCCGAGCTCTGGCAGGCAAATATGGGACTCAAACTAGTGCCTCTATGTACCTGTAACAATGTTGGCAGTGCCGTGAAGATGGCACTTCTATGTGCTGTGTCTTCTTTCCATCCTCATCAAAAATCTGGAGAGGTGGGGCTTCACGAGTGGCACTCCTGAGCCACCCCATCAGCAACTGCAAGTCGCTACTGTGTAAGAGGAAGTGCGGCAGCAATATTCCTTACATATGCATGCTACATGTAATCTTCCCTGTACATTTAGACTGTATTAGATGTGGACTAAGGAAGCAAAATCCAAGAAGGAACATGCTGCAGTAACTAGAACCCCTCACCAAGGGAACATCCTCCAACTCTAGAGATGAAACTTTCCATCAATTAGACTTCTCAGATGTTTTTCTTATATTCTGCTTGGCTTTGCTTTCGTCTAATTACATTTCATCAGAAGAGTGACAGGATATCATTAGAACTCATCATTTCGGATTCTTGGATATTTAATACATGATGCTTGAAATTCTCCTGCTGTGAACCGTAGGGACATTTTGAGTCTACAAGAGCTTCTTCCCACTATAGTGCAAATCATGTGCAAACTTAGGAAAGGGAAAATTGGTGAAAGCTTATGAAGTGCATGCAGCCAGTGTGTGATTGTAGCTGACATCGGGCCTGGGAAGATCAGCAAGGATTTTCTTCCTAAGGCCTCTTTCGCACGAGCGTTGCGATTTTCGACCACGAAAAAGTTGAGACCAAGTCACAGCTAAATCTCATATTCTCTCGCCCATTCTTACGGCTGGGTATATATGGTGCAGCCGGAATTCCTTTGGATGGGAGAAATCTTCCAAAAGATTTCTAATGGTTTAATAGAGCCAGCTGACATGTTTTAGCAGTGCTAGCTGCTGCTAAACTCCCTCCCCCTCCCTTTGCCGGCAGGTCCCATAGAAGCCTATTGGAGCAGCTAGGGGATCGCAGCCGAAAGATAGGGCAGGACATTGACTTTAATGCAAGTTCCATTAAAGTCTAAAAATTGAGCATGCTGCGATTTTTCCTCCGCGAGCGGAAACCGCAATTGGTTTTCACTCGTGTGCAGGAAGAATCACTTTTCCATAGCATGCAATGGATGGTATTTGCTACGGAATCCGGTGGCGAATGCCTGTTCCGGATTCTGAAATGCAAATCTTCCCCCTTTGTAGGCGGCCTTACAAAGGTTTTTCTGGGCTAATTTCTATTGTTGACCCATCCTGATGATAGGTCCCCAGAAAGATCAACTGTTGATGACTAGAGATGAGCGAGCATACTCGCTAAGGGCAAATACTCGAGCGAGTATAGTCCTAGCGAGTACCTGCCCGCTCGTGAGAAAAGATTTGGCTGCCGGTGGGGGGCGGAGAGCAGGGGGAATGTGGGGAGATCTCTCCCCCCCCCCCCCCGCTATCTCCTGCTCACTCCAGCAACACACCGCTCACCCCTGCCGGCACCCGAATTTTTTGTCATTGAGCGG
Source organism: Eleutherodactylus coqui (assembly GCF_035609145.1). NCBI lineage: Eukaryota > Metazoa > Chordata > Amphibia > Anura > Eleutherodactylidae > Eleutherodactylus > Eleutherodactylus coqui. The sequence continues at coordinate 19,331,640 of NC_089838.1, forward strand.
GCAGGTACTCGCTAAGGACAATACTCGCTCGAGTATTTGCCCTTAGAGGGTATGCTCGCTCATCTCTAGTCATCAACAGTTGATCTTTCTGGGGTCCGCTGCTTGGGATCTTGAGCCGATCAGCTGCTCAGGGGTTCGTCGTCAGTGCCACAATACATAATCAGAGTGGAAGCAGATCACTCTGACCCCTGTGTAGTGGCCGGCACTGGTAATTATAGGTACAGCGCCCATTAATCCCTTAGTGATGAGTCTATTTTTTGCATTGAGGACCAATCATTGCATTGAAGACCAATCATTGCATTGAAGAGCCATGACTCGTTGACATAGCCATATGAGGGCTTGTTTTTTCTGGGACGAGTTGTATATTTTGATGGCACCACTCTGGGGTACATATAATGTGGCGTATAACTTTTATTAAATTCTCTTTTCGGGGAGATATAAATCCCCCTACCCCCAGAAATTCTGCCATTGTTTTAGGGTTTTGTTTTTACAGCCTTGACTATTCGGTAAAAATAACATGATAATTATCTTATCCTGATCAGCACAAATACTGCCATACTGCGCTTGTAGAATTCTTTTATTTTTTACAACTGTAGGGCTTATTTAGACGACCGTATATCGGCTCGGTTTTCACGCCAAGCCGATATACGGTGTCCTTGTCTGCAGGGGGGGGGGGGGAGAGAATGGAAGAGCCAGGAGCAGGAACTGAGCTCCCGCCACTTCCCCACCCCTCGCCACTATTTGCAATGGGAAGGGTGAGACAGGGCAGAGCTAAGCGCCGTCACTTAGCTCCGCCCCCGTCTCACCCCCTCCTATTGCAAATAGTGGTGAGGGGTGGGAGCTCAGTTCCTGCTTTTGGCTCTTCCATCCTCCTCCCCCTGCAGACAAGGACACCGTATATCGGCTCGGCGTGAAAACCCAGCCGATATACGTTCGTGGGAATGCACCCTTAGCACAATAACAACATGTTTTTAAAGAAAAACAATATAATCTGCATCATCCCATTTTAAGCCCACTAACATTCTTCTTTTTCTTGTGTGAGGGCTTGTTTTTTGTGGGAAGAGTCGTAGTTTTTATTGGTACCGTTGTGAAGTACATGTGACGTTTGGTTTACTTGTTATTGTGTTTTTCAACAAGCAAACAAAAGAAAAATAGCATTTCTGGGGTTCATTTGTAAAATTATTTTTACAGCATTCACCATGTGCATTAAATAAGAAAATATCTTCATTGTCCGGGTCATAAGGATTGTGTTTTTTTCTTTTTTTGTGTTGCTTTTTTAAAAAAACATTTGGCATTTTATCCATTTAAGGCCACAAACAGATTTGCATTGCCGAATCCGTGGTCGGCGCCTGCATCGCGAATCTGCAGCAAATACCATTGGATACAGGCTATATAAAAGCGCTTTCTCCTACAAACTCACAATAAACGAATTGCGATTTCTGCAAGCGGAGGAAAGATCGCAGCATGTTCTATTTTCATGCGGATTCCGTACGGACAGCTTTCATTGAAGTCAATGGAAGCCGTCCGACTTGCGGTCCTTCTGCAATTGACATTGTCCAAAGGTCGCGGATTCCACGTCATCGCCTAGTGACAGCACGGGAGAAAAGGAAGATTTGAAAAAAAAATGTACTGCGCATGTCCGACGGCCAGACGTCTGGACGATCTGCATACAGATTTAAACATTTCCACGCGGACGCCATCAGCCTAAAAGGGGGTTTTGTAGGTGCTATTGAAAACTTTTCTAGAATTGCATCCAGACTTGGCAATCATTTATGAACTAAACAGCCTGGACTCTAGGCAGATATGATTTACCTGCACTGATACATTTGTGCCGCTGATGCACTATGTTTTCCTGAAAGTAGGACCCTGTCTTATATTAATTTTTACCACAAAATATGTGCTAGGTCTTATTTTTAGGAGATGTCTTATTATATTTACCTAGCAGGCTTGGTCCAGGTCGCTCCTGTTGCTCTCTAGAGCTTCGACGTACTGAGCTACGGCATTGATTGGCCAATTCATAAATTCCACCTCCACAATGCAATGGCTGTGATTAGTTCTTTGACTGATGCTCAGCCAATCCATGCAGCGCTCAATGAACCCATCACAGCCATTGCATTGGTTCATCGAGCGCTGCGTGGATTGGCTGAGCAGCGCTCAAGAACCAATCAGAGCCAATCACTTCCTGTAGGTAGGATGTATGAATACCGTAACTAGGAAGTGATCCTCTGTGGGCGGCTGAGGACTGCAAGAAGCACGTCGGAACTCGGGAGAGCAGCAGGAGGAACCCAGACTAATCCAGCTAAGTAATGTATTCCTTTTTTAAAAATATAATACAGCTAGGGTTTATTTTTGGGGTATGGCTTATATTTCAAGCCTCCCCGAAAATTCTGAAAAATCTGAGTAGGGCTTATTTTCACGGTAGGTCTTATTTTGGGGGAAACAGGGTATTAGGCAATGAGAGAATCCTCCAGATTTACAGGGAGATCAGCTATTCACTCCAAGCTCCGCATTCTGAAAGGGGTAATGCATATTGGCACAACGCCTTTAACTCCTTAAGGATGTACCTTTTTATTTTTTTATTTTTGGTTTGTCCTCCCTATTTTCAAAAAATTCTAACTCTTATTTTTCTGTCCAAGCTGTATTTTTAATGGTACCTTTTAATGTACCATAAAATGTATTGAACATCTTTTAAAAATTGTTGAAATGGAAACAATAAACACAACTCCACCATCTTTGTGGGGGGGGGGGGATATTATTTTTGTACCACCATCGTAAATTATTTTTTGCCGCCATCTTCTGTCCACCATAACTTTTTTATTTTTCCCTTGACATAGTTGTGTTTCTTGAGGAGCATTATGTGGTTTCTATTGGTACTATTTTGGAGTAAATACAACTTTTTGATCACTCTTTATTTAATTTTTTTTGGAGACGAGGTGACCGAAAAAGCGCAATTCTGTTGTTGTTTTTTTGCTTTCTGACTATATTGGTCATGTGGGATACAAAATGCATTACTTTGATAGATGAGACTTTTACGGACACAGCGATACCAAACATGTTTATTGGTTTTCTGTTTAGATTTTTTTACAATAAATATGGGGGGAAAATTTTGAACTTTTACTACGTTTTATTTTTTTTCTAATAATTAATACAACTTTTTTAAGCTCATTTTAACATTTTTTTTTGAGTCTTCCTAGGGGGCTTGAACTTTGGATGATTTGATCACTCATAGAGTATAATGCAATACCATAGTATTACATTATATCACGTTCAGTTCAGAAGGCTCCAAGCTGCCATGATAAGAAATCAGTTATTAGGAAGCAAGCAGGGTGGAGCAGGAAGAGGGGGCAGTGGTAGAGATCAAATGCAATAGGCAGGGTGGAAGGTGTGGGGAGCTGTAGGAACAGGCAGTGAGGCTACTTGTAGTTCCCTAATAACGACCTACTACCTGTCGGCATATTCTGTTTTTGACAATCTGTTCCATGACTTCTCACGTATCAAGAGCACAAATTTGGAATAGGTAGAAAAAGGTGTCTGACCCCTAAAACCCTAACCAACCAATGTGAGATGTCAACTTGGGGAAAGCGCATCGGGGTGGAGGAATAGAAGGCTGCACCGTCAGCAGTTACACCAAGAACCTGCAGCCTGAAGGGTCTGTAAATACATAGGTGGTTAAGGCCTTTTGTGTGCCTTGAAAGACCTCTAGCTTTTCCACTAGCAATATGCCTTCCAACCCGATTTATTGGGACAGTCCTAGATTTTTGGGGCTGTCCCACCATCCACAAGAAATCAACTGTATTTATGTCCTCATCTCATGATACCGTTGACTATAATGGTGGAGCAGGAAGCCATCAGCACTCTGCTCCACCAGTCTTCTTATGACCCCTAGCGTCCACTGTATGTATATGCCAATGATGATGTCAATGGACACACTACGAGTCCTGGAGGTGCCAGGACAGGATGGAAAGATAGCTCTTAGCACAGGACCATGACTGATCTTAGCTAAGTGCCACTTGTGCGATTACAGAGGGTGCCAACCACCAGTTTATAAGGGGGCACTAGGAGGATGTGGGCTTGGGATAATTGCCCCAATTAGCTTCCCCCGGCCAGACGATCCTCTTCCTCCCTGAGTCAGCTTCTTGTGGAGCTACATGAATCCGCCTCCTCCTGGCTCTGTCTCCTCCCCTGTGATGCTCTGAGGCACAGCTACCAGCCCATTGGTGCCTCCGCAATAGAATTGCTTAATTCTGCTGCTGTATACATGTTATGAGAGTGATTTTGATACAATATCTATGTACTGAGCTTGGTTTTGGTATTGTTTCTATGTACTTAGCTTGGTTCTGGTGCTGCATGAATGTTATGAGCTTAATGCTGGGGCTGCAGTTATGTTATGAGATTGGTTCAGCCACTGTATAATGTTATGAATGTGATTCTGGTGCTGTATTTATGTTAAGAGGTTGGTTCTGGTGTTGTATTTATGTTATGAGCTTGGTTCTGGTGTTGTATTTATGTTATGAGCTTGGTTCTGGTGTTTTTATGTTATGAGCTTAGTTCTGGTGTTGTATTTATGTTATGAGCTTGGTTCTGGTGTTTTTATGTTATGAGCTTAGTTCTGGTGTTGTATTTATGTTATGAGCTTGGTTCTGGTATAGTATTTAATCACTTAGCTGTTCTGGTGTGGTTAGACTGTGATCTTGCTGTTTTTGCATAAGACTGCCTATTGGTACAATTTATGTTGTTTTTTCCTTATGATTGGGAGGAAAAGAGCAAAATAATTCTGCACAGGGTGCCATCGAACATGAGGTCAGCACTGCACATCACGCACCTTGCCTCTGGTGCTGATCTTGGTTCTGAGGCTGTATTTATGTTAAGAGGTTGGTTTGGGGGCTGTATTTATGTACTGAATTTGATTCTGGTACTGATTTTATGTTATAAAGCGCTGCGGAATAAGTTGCCGCTATACAAATAAGTATTATTATCAGCTTGGTTCTGGTGCTGTATTTATGTTATGAGCTTTGTTCTAGTACAGTATTTAATCACTACACTGTTCTTTTGTGGTTACGCTGCTATCTTGCTACTTTTTGCACAAGACTACATATCAGTACAATATATGTTGTCTTTTTCTTATGACCGGGAGGAAAGGAGCAAAATAATTCTGCACAGCGTGCCATCAAACATGAGGGCAGCACTGAGTGTCACGCACCTTGCCACTGATGCTGGCACTCAAACAGCAAATAATATCAGGGTGGACATGGTGTGGGTACATGGGGACAAAAACATGCTCAATCTGGCCAGGAAGAAGGTGACACATCACACATGGGAGGTTTCAAAAATATTGGTACTGTGAGGTGGTCACTAATGGGCACTATTACTGTGAGGTGGTCACTAATGGGCACTATTACTGTGAGGTGGTCACTAATGGGCACTATTACTGTGAGGTGGTCACTAATGGGCACTATTACTGTGAGATGGTCGCTAATGGGCACTATTACTGTGAGATGGTCACTAATGGGCACTATTACTGTGAGGTGGCCACTAATAGGCACTATTACTTTGAGATGGTCACTAATGGGCACTATTACTGTGAGGTGGCCACTAATGGGCACTATTACTTTGAGATGGTCGCTAATGGGCACTATTACTGTAAGGTAGTCACTAATGGGCACTATTCCTGTGAGGTGGTCACTAATGGGCACTATTACTGTGAGATGGTCACTAATAGGCACTATTAGGGTGCGTTCACACGAACGTATATCGGCTCGGTTTTTACGCCGAGCCGATATACGTTGTCCTCATGTGCAGGGGGGGGGAGGCTGGAAGAGCCCAGGAGCAGAAACTCAGCTCCCGCCCCCCTCTGCCTCCTCTCCACCCCTCTGCACTATTTGCAATGGGGAGAGGCGGAACGGGGGCGGGGCTAAGTTTCGGGAATTAGCCCCGCCCCCGTTCCGCCTCTCCCCATTGCAAATAGTGCAGAGGGGTAGAGAGGAGGCAGAGGGGGGCGGGAGCTGAGTTTCTGCTCCTGGGCTCTTCCAGCCTCCCCCCCCTGCACATGAGGACAACGTATATCGGCTCGGCGTAAAAACCGAGCCGATATACGTTCGTGTGAACGCACCCTTACTGTGAGGTGGTCACTAATAGGCACTATTACTGTGAGGTGGTCACTAATTGGCACTATTCCTGTGAGATGGTCACTAATCAGCACTATTACTGTGAGGTGGTCACTAATGGGCACTATTACTGTGAGGTGGTCACTAATTGGCACTATTCCTGTGAGATGGTCACTAATCAGCACTATTACTGTGAGGTGGTCACTAATGGACACTATTACTGTGAGATGGTCACTAATCGGCACTATTCCTGTGAGATGGTCACTAATCAGCACTATTACTGTGAGGTGGTCATTAATGGTCACTATTACTGTAAAATGGTCACTAATGGGCACTATTCCTGTGAGATGGTCACTAATGGGCACTATTACTGTAAGGTGGTCACTAATGGGCACTATTACTGTGAGATGGTCACTAATGGGCACTATTACTGTGAGGTAGTCACTAATGGGCACTATTCCTGTGAGGTGGTCACTAATGAGCACTATTCCTGTGAGATGGTCACTAATGGACACTATTACTGTGAGATGGTCACTAATCGGCACTATTACTGTGAGGTGGTCACTAATGAGCACTATTCCTGTGAGATGGTCACTAATGGGCACTATTACTGTGAGGTGGTCACTAATGGGCACTATTCCTGTGAGATGGTCACTAATGGGCACTATTACTGTGAGGTGGTCACTAATGGGCACTATTCCAGTGAGATGGTCACTAATGGGCACTATTACTGTGAGGGGGTCACTAATGGGCAATATTAGTGTGAGTGGACACAAATGTTGTGGATTAGGGTTAAATGGCCATGGCTTAATGTAACAAATTTGCTACAAGCACCGCAGAAATGTTACTGTATGTCAGTAATTAAGTGCCATCCTCCAGGATATGCAAACTGATGCAAACTGTACAAACATCTTCTAATGTTACTTCATGAAGTATTTATTCCCTGTTCCACTGAAGCATTCAAGTCAAGCTTGCGAATTGGGAATGCTATTTACATAAGCAAATATGACTTGCATATCACACTACCCCGGTGTCAGGGCAATGCCGTGCATGCCATTAAAACAGCAATCGCCACATTATCTAGCAGGCATTACTGTTTTCATCACTTGAGACTGTAATGCGTCCCTGCTGTGCACCTGTACGTCCGGCTCGGCACCTACGGCTTATGTGCTTAGGATCGCACTTTGCCACGAGGGGCCTATGAACGGCGCACATATATAATCAGGTACATTTTGAGCCTTTTTCCCAAAGGTTCGCCGCTTCTTGTCGGATTTTCCCACAGCCTGCGAGGGGTTGCATCTTAGTATTCAAGTCAGCTGCCGTCCGCGCTCTCTCACACAAACCATTATTGTCCGAGCTCTAATTGACTTCATGTTGAATCACTGCGCTTTTCACGCTCGGCTGAGCTTGCCCTGTCTAAGCCTTGGCTCACAGCACAGGAAGCCTCAAGCATGCGGTTTAAGGTCGACCTTTGGTGAGCCCGGAGCCCCCAAGGTGTCAACTGGTAACAGAATGAAATGTTAAGGTCCTCCATTTTATCAGCCTTCCACCACATATTTAATTAATAACCTATTATATTCCAACGACGCATATGCCGCTATATAAAGAGCCGGGAAGCCTAAAATCACACGTTCTTTACACTTTTCTGTTCTTGCACAAACATATAAGTTTCACCCAAGAGTATATTCTGCGGTAGCTGAAACATTGTACTTCATATTTTATTTAACCCTTTCTAATCCAATTTGTATCCTAGTTTTCCTAGGGGGCTTACTCTTTTTCTGCCATTATACAATGGCGCTATCTGCTGGCTAAAGCCAGTATTGCATGAGGTGACATGTTGGATAGGCTCCAACAGAAGAGAAGCTGGCAATATACAATAAGAGAACCCCGACGGACGTCTTCCAACATCGGAGCTGTACAGCCTTAAATCATAATGTCTTTAGAGGTCAGACAGTGGATTGGAAAGGGTTAATATAATAATTGTAACTCATTGTCAAGCATCTTTTCTTGGAACTCTGCCATCCCCCTGTTACTCTTCCTGGAAATATCTGAATAAATTGACATCTGGTCGCTACCATTCTCCTTGTCAATAGGGCGTGTTCCTACACATTACTGTATAAGGGTAGCTTTACATGGGACAGTTATTATCCAAATAGTCGCAAATGTAAGCAACAGTTAATCACAGCAACCAATGGGTGACAAGTAACAATTTATTCACCACTCACTAGTTGCTTTGTTTCAGCTCACCTAAAAATAGTCGTTGGTTGATTAATTATTGTCTAATGTAAACAGGCGATCATTGTCTTTCAGTTACCAGCCAATAACTTTGCAGGGAGGTGTGTGCTTATTAGGCGTATGTGGGAGAGGGGTGAGCTGTGCTCTGCTCCCCTCTTACGAAATTACTGCAGTTCACAGCCGCTCCGGAGTAAAGGTGCGTTCACTGCCACTACCAACCACTCTGTGGCACCCAATACAGAGCCCTAGAATTACTACAGACTGCAAGAGGGAGCTCCAACACAACTGAAGGTTATTACTAATAGAATTGAATTGAGTTATACTAGAAGCTTCTAGACAAAGCTGTGGTGTAACCCTGTGTCAACTGGGTTGCAACACAGAATTCTGTGTTTGAGAGGAGGAAGCAGCACAGAAAGATCTGCAGTTATAGTGGAGGAGAACATGCCTAGGGACAGTGCAGCAGGTAGTTTCTCCATGCTAGGGAGCTGCTAGGAGTGAGACTGCCAGAGACCAAAAGGGCCATGATGACCTAGGGGACAAAGAGATGGCTGAATGCAGGAGCGGCTGGATGTTTGGGGTAAAGGACACTTCAGCCCATGGAGGAGAGGGAGTCTTCCTGTTACCATCCGGCGGTTGCTGGTCCTCCCGGGGTGGCAGTGTGTGGGGTCCTGCGGTCGGGGCGCTTCCCCCCCGCTTGTTGTCCGGCTGTCGGGGGCGTGGGTGCCTGGCCGGCGTGGGCGGTGTGGTCCTTGTGGCGCGCGCACCTGTGAGTGCAGCTGCCGTGCACAAGCTCCCTTTTGTTGTGTTCTGTTGGGAGTTGGCTGTCTCCCTCTCTCCGCCCCTGGGCGGAGACTTTTGTTTAAAGGTCGGGCAGAGACTGGCAATCATTGCCAGTTATTGGTTTCCCTCAGTGTGCTAGCTAGTCTGCCTCTGTTGGTCTCCTGCTTCTGTCATCTTGTCTGCTATTCTTTGCTATTATTCGCCAAGTTTTTCCATCTGCCTCAGTTCTGTTTAGTATTGTTTTTATGTTGGTTATTTACATCTGCCTTTTCTGTCGGTATTCTACCCTTTCCATCCAGGTACATCAGCGTTCCTTTTTCGGTCCCTAGTGAGAGTAGGGACCGCCGCCCAGTTTCCCTCCTGAGCTTAGCCAGGAATGGAGGCAAGTAGGCAGGGACAGGGGTTGTGGATGAGATCTAGGGCACCTGGGCTGGCGTATCAAGGGTAGTATACCGTAACACTCCCTCCCTGAAGATGAAGGAGACCGAGGCATCAGTGTTGAAGTGTGCACAGAAGAAAAGGACCATCACGACTGAGAGGCCGATACTTGGTGAAGAGATGTCGCATGGATATAAGTGTACTTGTTCTCCTAGGACTGTGTAAAGTAAAATCCCTAGCCAAAGTGGGGGATATGGACCTTAAGGGACTGTGAAGTTCCAGCATACAAGGAGAAGTTTGGTGCCATAGGTTAATGCATAGTACAAGGCCCTCAGTGTTGATTGTTAATACATGTTCATGTATAATCTAAGGGTACATGCACACGCATGTGTAAAAAGTTGCACCCAAATTTCTCTGGCACAACTTGGTTCGGGCAGCACAAGGATGTACTCTGGGATCTACAGTGCATTGAAGCCACAAAGATGGACCTCCAGAAATAAAGTATGCAGACGGAGACGGACAGTTACAAGATGGACTGAAGGGTCTTGCTGGTCTGAGATCGAGACATATCATTAATGTGAGATTTCGGTTGAACATTCGTAATGTTTAAAGTACCAGTGCCCTCCCATGGGGCGAAAAGTCATCTGCCTTCTTCCAGTTTAGTAAAGTTTACTTCTATAAAAAAAATCTGCCTCCGTCTTCGTCTGTCATACCCAACGCCATCTCTTACTTCATGCGCCTCCCACTGAACACTGATTGGCTCGTGCCTTTTTTTGAACATTTTGCTGCATTTTGGTGGCTTTAAAGGACATTGATCCTTCAGAAAGAATGGTCATCAATAAATATAAGTCGTTGAGTGGCTGGACACGACGACGGACTACATGGAAGGAGGGGGAGTTTCCCTTCCCGTAAGGGATTTGGTCTTTGAAGATGCCCCAGTACCGAAATTGAGAAAGCTTCAGTAGTAATAAAAGACCAGTCCAACATGGCAGTTAGCACACAGTAAGGACAGTGACTATTACTGGTGGGCACGACTGAAGGAGTATCTCCCCAGAGGGACTGTGAAACACGGGTTGCAACAAATTAATGGTTACTAGTTAGTTAGTCAGTAATACAAGGTGCAGTATAATTAGTGAGCTATGTGTACGGGTTTATGCTACATATTACTGTGAGGTGGTCTCTAATGGGCACTATTACTGTGAGGTGGTCTCTAATGGGCACTATTACTGTGAGGTGGTCACTAATGGGCACTATTACTGTGAGGTGGTCTCTAATGGGCACTATTACTGTGAGGTGATCTCTAATGGGCACTATTACTGTGAGGTGGTCACTAATGGGCACTATTACTGTGAGGTGGTCTCTAATGGGCACTATTACTGTGAGGTGGTCTCTAATGGGCACTATTACTGTGAGGTGGTCTCCAATGGGCACTATTACTGGGAGGTGGTCTCTAATGGGCACTATTACTGTGAGGTGGTCTCTAATGGGCACTATTACTGTGAGGTGGTCTCTAATGGGCATTGTATTGTGACAGGGGACAGGGCACTTTGGGTATAGCAGCGCTATGATCAGATGAGAGACAGTAATGTGGAAAACAGTGACAGTAATGCTGTAATGTGAGATAAAGGTGTATATGAGATGATGTTTGCACCTTACATGCGTGTGCGAGTCTGTCTGTCATCGCCGCGCCATCATGAACCTGGGCATGTACCACCTGCCCATTACAAGACAATTAACTGAAGAAGTCTTCTTTTGACAAGTACTATGGACAAGTTTATCTTCTGTTTACTGTTTAGCTTTCATTGTTACATTTACTGCTCTTATAAATCAGTTTTTTTATGCTAACCATATTTTTAAAGAATTTTTGGTATTTTTTTTATTTTAGATGTCACTATATATGGTTAACTAAAACAATCCTACGATCCTGTAGTTTTCACACGGACTACAGAGCCTAATGATAGTCTGACTCTTACTGTTCTGTAGAGAAAACTTTTCAGCAGGCATCTCCTTACCATAGCAGGCAGGATTACAATGAAAGATGACATGTAGATAACACCATTCACAATAAGAGATGGTCACAGCTCACCTCCTCATCTTCCCTGCACAGGTCACTGAACATAGTCACAGCACTATTCCATAGAGGACAATGTGTCAGCTCCTGTCCATTTTAGGGTACATAAAAAAAAACTTGTTAATTGTATAGCGCCAACTTATTCTGCAGCGCTTTCAAGTAATTTATCTATTACCCCCCAGCAAGCTGGGTACTCATTTTCCCGACCTCAGAAGGATGGAAGGCTGAGTCAACCTTGAGCCGGCTACCTGAACAACGCGGGGATTGAACCCACAACCTTCAGGTCGTGAGTGAGAGCTTAGTACTGCATACTGCTACCTTAGCACTTTGGAACACAAAAGGCTTTTTCACATGTTGCGGAATTGGTGTGGATTCTCCACAGTGGAAAATCATACTAAGGGCAATGGCATCAAAATTCACACCAAAATCCCTGATGTGTGAATGCTATGTGTGTTAGAGATTTTTGCACTGGGGCCCAAGAGCTCTGTTACACCTCTATGTATTACCTTTCATCCCCAGCAGGGGACGCTGCATTTTCCATCAGTTCCTCAAGGATTGGTCTGGTTAAAAGGGTTTTTCAATTGTAAACTATTGATGGCCTATCCTCATTAACAGTAGATTGGCCGGGGTCTATCACCAGGCACCCCTGCTGATCTACTGTTCTCTGGGCCAGTGTGCTAGTGCACTGAGCTAATTTTTTCAAGAAGCAGACAGCTCCGTTCCCACTGCAGTGGCCAGGTTTGGTATTACATTCTCTTTGAAATGAATGGAAACTTAGCCTGCAATACCAAGCCTGGCCACTGTAGCTGGAACAGAGCTGTCTGCTTGCTTCAGAAATCAGCTTAGTATACAAGCGCACTGGCCCAGAGAACAGCAGATCAACAGGGATCCTGGGCAGCAGACCCCCACCGATCTACTGCTGATGACTTATCCTGAGGATAGACCATCAATAGCTGAAAACTGGACATCCACTTTAAAAAAAAAAATGTCATCAATGGATAAATGTTTAATTTCGTGGAGAGATACTACGTTACGCTACGTTATGCAATTGTTCTGCCCATGCATCTCTAAAGGAATCACATTTTTCAGCAGCGATCAGAGGGTTAATGCTGCAGCTGTCAGACCAAATCATGAGCTAAGGGAAGCTTTAGTGCATGGGGGTGGATGCATCGCTTTGTTGCTAAGCAACTATTTCTAGAGTCAGCCAAACTGGGCCGGGCAGGTGAGCGGAACTGCGTGATATGTGCAAATATTGGCTGATTTGGGACTGCTGTTGCCGTCAAGGATTCTTTGAAGCATGGAAGTAGCAATGTCCGGCCATCTCTCCTGAGAATAGACCTTTCAGATGGTAAACTGATGCGTCGGTAACCTCGGGAGGTGACAAGCACACGCAGCCGGCTCTATTAGCATGATATTTCAGGAAAGGGCAAGACAACTGTATAATCTGTAGGACGGCTTCGGATTGACATCTGCAGGGAGAGCAGCCTGACATGACGGATTGCCGCTTATGTCGTCAAGATTTTTTTCAAGGCTGTGCCATTTTTATGTAGGGTTATCAATGTATTGATCTAGTGTATATGATATTTGCACTACACCAGGGGCGTAACTAAAGGCTCAGGGGCCCTGATGCAAAACGTGAGCTGGGACCTCCCCTCTATCTGTATCTGTACCTGTACCCATACCTAAACCATGCTCCACAGAGACATAACGTGAAGCTTCTGGGCCCCAATGCAAAACCTGTAACAGGGCCCCCAACTATAATGCTTTATTCATAGTACTGGGCTCCCTATATGGAGAAGAGAGGCCTTATGGGCCCCCTAAGGCTCCTGGGCCCGGGTGCAACCGCATCCCCTGCATTCTCTATAGTTACGCCCCTGCACTGCATTAATAAATATACAGTACATAGAAAGACAGCATATACTACATAGACGGCTTGTTATGGGTGCAACTTCTACGTATCCTAGCCCAACCGCGGGTCTACTGACCAGAACTCACTGCACCACAGATCCGAGTCAGTAGACCGGCAGACTTTCCCTTGGAATATGGGCACTAAAAAAAAGCCCCATATACAGTGGCTCCTAAGAGAGGTGAAGGGGGTGCACACATATTTGAGCTATGGTCCCTTTTCCCTCAATTTTTTTTTCAATTTTCATCATAACTTTGATGGAACCCTAATTATATATCTTGTCCTGAGCTACATCCACCATCCTACAGGTTTTAGAGCTGAAATGCACTGGTATCCCTGCTGCTTCAGTGTCTGTAGGGGCGTAACATGATGCTCCTGGACCCCGATTCAAAATCTGTAAAAGGGCCCTTTACCTATCATGTGCCATTTATAATATCATTGTCTTCTTATGTGCCCTTGGGCTCCCTCAGGCACCAGGGCCCTGACTGCATCAGAACCAACTTCAGTAAATCTACACAGTACTAAAATCGACCTGATAACATTAATACAGCACCAGAATCAAGTTCAGTTTATACATACATACATACAATACCAGAAACAAGTTCAGTACCAGAGCCAAGCTCATAACATAAGTACGGCGCCAAAACCAAGTTCAATACATGCATACAGTAACAGAATGGAGCTCAGAATCCTTTTTCATAATGCCATGCTTATGAAGGTCCTGCCATCAGTTGTCAGACACTTTACCACTGTACATACTCTACTGGCTTGGTGTTGTTCCTGGCGCCCACCATGTTAATAAATCTAACAGGTGCTGCACTGGGGCAAGGATTGGTGCCCTGTTGTTATGGTTCACCAGTATTAATAAGTCTCCTGATGATGTTCTTTCAAAAATTGGTCAACCAGTCACCAAAACTGTATACAAAGATACTCATACATTTATAGCTGCATGACCCAGGAAAAAACACACAATTTTTAGAGGGGGCTTCCGAAGTTAGGTAATATATGAGGCACACATACAGCAGCAATTTTTAAAAAACATTAAATTATACTTCTAGTCCTGCCTAAATTCACCCACTGCCCGTTGCCTCCTCCCCCCAGTAAAAGTGTCTGTTGTAATAAAACCAGGTTGGTAACATAAAAATAGTGGCATTTAGTGACTCACAAGTGATGTCATTGCCGCGTCCAGTAGGGTGACCACACAGACACATTGAGGAGCTGGGAGGGTAGAGTGGGCACTTGTCATGGTGGCACGCACCAGGCCCGCTCCCAGAGGGACACATGTAGCCTCAGGCAGAGCAGCGCTGGGCCTCTTCCGGACAGCCTTAGGATAAGGATGCCTAATAAACTCGAGAACAGGGATAGCAGATGTCACGGGTGACGCCACCGTTCCGTTACCCACCGTTATGGCCCTCGGCGGTTAATAATGGTGCCACAGACAAAAGTGACATACCTCAGGTCCCTGGGAACTGTCAGGATCTGGCAAAACTTTACTAAGCATAAGTTCCAGCTGGTGGTACAGTTTACACAGAATTGGCAGTGCAGGTAAAGAGGTAGACTTAACAGTACACCCACCTGGTGATCCCAGACTTCAGGGAGGCCGGATGGGAAAAAACAAATGGGTGTATCTCTACGCGGTGATCCCAGACTTCAGGACGGCCGCGTAGAAAGGATAATCACGTAGTACCTCTGCACTAGGCTTGGCTAAATGCACCTTGTCTTGCTCACGATCTCTCTCTCTTAAGGGACTCACTTTGCCATGGTTGCTGTCACACAGGTAAAAGGGGGACCACACTTCCTCTTCTATTCTTCACCACATGGGAGTTGAAGGTACTCCCATGTGGCTGGCACTCTCTCTCAGGAACCCAGAAGAAATGGAACTAAGACTCAGAACTCCTTTTCTGCTCTTACACACTCCTATTTATATTCTCACTCATACCATGAGACAAGACAAATTGATACATTGCAAGAATCTCCCAGGCTCATGCAAACACTTAACTCCTCACTTGCTGCAGCTGTGCAATACATATAACAGAATGACAAGACACTTTTGCACAGCGCACCAACACAAGACATGACATGTATGGCATAATGGAGGGGGCCAGGAATAGATGTACTGGGCCCCTACATCATCTCTTTCCTTTACTTGTTCATCTAACCCAGATAACCATGACAACTCCTCCTGGGTAAGACTCTTCTTTGCAAAAGTTTCCGCTAAAATGTCTTTGGCTGCTTGTTTTTGTACATCCTTTACCCTTATAATAAGACAAACTCTAAATAGTGCCACATAGCGCCCCCTGAAAATATAATTACTAATACTCTGTCCGCACAAAAATTATTTAACCACACCATCCACCTTAAATATATAAGTAGACATACTCCACCCTTAATAAACATTTGTGCCACTCTGCCACCTAATAAAATAGTGCCACTCTGTCCCTGCTCTCCTGAAAAAAAGAAAAAGATAAAATATTGCCACTCTCTACCAAATTGTGACATTCTGTCCCTAAAGTACATCCCTGCAATAATGGCAAAAAAAAAAAAAATCATCTCTGTACGTTCCTGCATGGTCACACTGTCTCCCAGCCAGAGCCTTTTCTGGACAACATCCTGCAGAAGTACATAGGCAACATGATGACATAATCACGCCACCTGTGTCTCTGGGAAGGCACTTGGCAGCATCAGTGAGCCTAAAGCACCATGACTTTACTCAAAAGTATTTTAAAGACGCAGATACAATTAATATTAGGGACCTACAGTGGGGCTGTCAGACAACCATACATCCCCCTGGGTGTGCTACTGTGACCTCTCCTTCTCTCTTGACCTGGGTATCTGCTGATAACCTTAAACCCCTTACCCGTTGTACCTCCTTTTCCCCAACCCCTTATCCTTCTCCTCCTTAAATAAAACACAAACAGCTATTTATTTTCGATAATTTTGGCCACAGCAGCCATTTTTATTACGAACCACATTCAACATATATAATTCTTTTAAAGAAAAACTCAACATTCCACATATCATAGGAGGTCATTAGAGCCCCAAAATATGGCACCGCAATTTTAAAGGAAAATATCCCATTTACCTCCCGCCACTCCCCACAGGTTTGGTGGCACCCCTAGTCCTTATAATTCATAACATACACCAGCTCTGACGTACTCTCCCCTGTCAGATCCACAAGCTTTTACGAACAGAGTTTGCAACACTAAATAATGCATCAAACTAACTACTAGGGGGTGGTGGGGGGAGGGGGTGGGGATGCCATTAAGCTATTAATAGCCTGTACCGCCCCTGAATTGTTGCAATGTTACCCCGACAATTCTTCACCAATCTTAACCCAACCAGTTGCTCTGGCCATTGTGCAGTGCACCACTGCAACTTAAAAGGCACGCCGTACCCAGAACTGCCCGCCGAATCTGTAAACAATACACAGTCAATTCCCATTATAACTAGAGATGAGCGAGTATACTGGCTAAGGCACATTACTCGAGCGAGTAGTGCCTCAGCCGAGTATCTTCCCGCTCGTCTCTAAAGATTCGGGGGCCGGCGGGTGGCGGGGAGAGGCGGGGGAAAGCGGGGAGGAACGGAGGGGAGATCTCTCTCTCCCTCTCTCCCCCCCCCCCCCCGCTCCCCACCGCAACTCACCTGTCACCCGCGCCGCCCCCCGAATCTTTAGAGACGAGCGGGGAGATACTTGGCTAAGGCACTACTCGCTCGAGTAATGTGCCTTAGCGAGTATACTCGCTCATCCCTAATTATAACGTTCCAGAAAAGAAATCCTCCAAATCTGCCCTATGTTCCTTTCCCAAATGAATATAACGATGGGCCACCAGACGTCAGCAAAAGACCCTCCCATAAGCATTATTTGATATGTAAAATTTTATTTAGCCAACAGGGATTGTAAATTCTGCAATGTGATCTTGTTGACGCGACGGGCTCTGTTAACCTCTTGCCACAAAGAGTCCAATTTGTCCGTCGGTAATCTACATTCTATAACTACCATGCCTAAGAAACTCATGCAAGTGAAAGGACCCTCTGTTTTTTCTGGAGCTAGCGGGACCATAAAACGTTGCAACACCCATTGTATCATCGAGAGGAGATTAAAACATATTGGCGAATTCACCGGACCTAAACATAAAAAAAATCATCCAAGTAATGCATCACCGAGCCAATGCCCACCACATCTCTTACCAGACACTCCAAAAAAGAACTAAACACCTCAAAGTACGTACAAGAAATCAAGCACCCCATAGGCAGACATCGATCCACAAAGTATGACCCCTCCCAATAACATCCCAACAAACGAATGCTGTTGGGATGAAATCAGGAGAAGGTGAAATGCCAATTAAATATCAGTCTTTGCCACAAGTGCCCCACTTCCATAGACTAATGCCCACCCAAGTAACTGCCGCATCAAATGACGCATATACCACAGAACAAAGCTCTGGATCTCTACTATCATTGTCCGAACCTCATTTTGCATGTAATAGATGATGTATTAGCTGAAATTTATTCGGCTATTTTTGGGGGGCTACTCCCAATGGGGAAACTGCCAAATCTGAAAATGGAGGTTCCCTAAAAGGCCCAGATATGCAACCAAGAGCTTCCTTTTCCAGCTTTCCCTGACTACTGCTGGACATATAAGGGCAGACAGAAGATTTTTATTGGAAAAGGAACTCAATGTAGAGGGTGTGGGATCCTAAAACCGTTGGGAAAACCTGAAAACAAAAGCTGCACTTTAACCCTATTGGGGAACCTATTTAAAAAAGGGACCATCTCTGGAAGTTTCACCGGGGTTGTCCCTTTGGCCAACACTAGATGATCCCTTCCCTTTATCTTCCTTAAAGCAACGGGATGTCTCGTGGGATTACAATATGAACAGATCTGTGTTTAAATTTACAACTCCCAGCAAACTTCCATTGGCCTTCATTAAACTGATAACACAGGCCTGTATTTTGCCCTGCTAACTGCCCAGACTGCCCAGAAGCATGGAAACTACTGGCTGAGCCAGATGACCCAGCTCCCCCTGGAAAGGACTGCCCATATCTTACCGGGGCCATCACCCTTAACCACAGGCCAATGTCCTTGTGACCTAATCTAATATTTGGGCAAACCTCTTTTCTTTGCCTGAGCTGTTCACCATATCACAGCCAAGCTTGCCTGCCATATGGCTGATAGAGAAGCTACCCAACTGCAACATCACCAGGTGAACTCCCCACGGTGAATCCTCTGTCAGTTCACTGATGGGTGCTTGACCGGCTCCCTTCTCTGAGTGGGGCCTACCAGCCACCACTGAGCCACATCATCTCATGGGATTCCTCCCTACTGGCAAGGATGGAAAGAGAGTCCTGGCCTGGAGGGTCCCAGGTGGGGCTCCCCAGATGCTGCCGGGCCTGAGGTGTTACCTCAGCGCTGAGGAGTATCAGTGGCCTCCCTCTCCCCAACTGATGCTCCTGACTGACAGGCAGCACAATCTCCGCTCCAGTGCCCTCAGAGACTCCCTTCATCTGCCACTGCAGCCACTCCGGGCCATGAATGCCAGCAGCAGTATGGAGCTACTCAAGAACTACTTCAATGTCCATAATGGTAAGTGTGACAGCCTCGTCAGTTTTTTTTCTCTAACTGACTTTCCCGTAATTTTCCTCCTTGTAGCTCCTCCTCACCCCTTCCCTCATCCCTCCTCCTAATTCCTTTTAACCCCTGATCTCCCACTTCCTTCAAACCCACCAATGTGGGCCTTCACCCATGACCCTTGGCCTCTGCTAAGGCCCTAACTATTTTCTTAGTCAGTCTTAGTTATACAAAAACACCTAATTCTACCATCTAATCACACTCTTGTGTCTTTTCTGCCATTTTGGATTAGTGCACAAGGGCAAAACAATGTTCTGATGAGGTAGAAGTCCTACTTTACAATCCATATGCACCCTGTGAACTTGGAAAAGCAACCCCCTTCTCTTAGCATTTCCATTCTTTTCAATGGAAGGCACAACCAGGTCAAAAAGATCTAGTAAGCCATAAAAAATTCCTTCCAGTGCTTTCTTGGCAAGGAATTCAGAATAAATAGCTACGACTATAGACTTTAGAACCTCACTAGGAGCATTCATGCCCATTAAACAACTCTTAATAATGTCAGATAGGAAGCACAATGCTGTGTAAAATCATTTAATAAACATGTAGAGAATCGAATTGCCTAATGAAGCAAACAACACCATTAGTATTCCATCAGAATATCATTATACAGTGGCCGGAACATCAATGCGATCCAGCACTTACGCGGAGTTCATAAAGATCATAGGGTCAGTTTTGCATTTCGTTTTGTCCTCGAAACATCCAAAAAAACACGATTTCATTTTTTACCATTAGCCCGCAGCTGTATGCTTCGACTGTTGGCTTTTTTTAGACCATTGTCCTTAGAGCTCACAATCTATAAGGTCTTGGAGAAGAGATAAAATGTTCATGCACTCGAGCATAAGTATTGCTACACGTAGCGTAAGACCTTCCAATGCCACATCATATACGTTCAGCGCAGTTTTTGATCATGGCTGTGACAAGCTTATTAACTTGTCTTGTGCCCATGCAGCCTTCAGCCAGACGCTAAGCTATGCCACATATCCCAGCTGCCTCTGTCTTAACATATTAAAAGCCACATTAAACAAGGGCTTGTGAAGGTGAACTGGTTCATAAATCCCATTATTAACTCCTAAGGTCTACTTGTTGTGTATGGTTATCCTTCATTATGATGACCTGCGAAAAGAACGATGGAGTTGGTGATGTTATTAACCCCTTCCAACTACGGACTTTTAAGTTTTTTTCTCATTTTCCGTTCTCAATTTCCACTTTTTAAAAAAAAAAAAAAAATCCTATTTTTTTAATTTATTTTTCAGCGACATAGCTACATGAGGGCTTGTTGTTTGCAAGACGAGTTGTAGTTCTCAAAAGTACCATTTAACGTACTATATGATATATTGAAAACATTTTAACAAGTGTTGTAAGTGGGGGGAAATGAAAAAAAAAATCAAAAACTTTGCCTTTTTTGAGGGGTTGAGTTACGGTGTTCATGGTGTGATAGAAATAACGTTATTTTTCTTTTGTGGGTCAGTATGATTAGAGCAATAGCAAATTGATATAGCGTATATACTCGAGTATTAGCCGACCCGAGTATAAGCCGAGTCAATAAGTTTCACCACAAAAAAACTGGGAAAACTTATTGACTCGAGTATATGCTAGGTAAAAAAAAACAAAACTCCATATTCACCTCCCAGACGGCATCTGTGTCTGTGCGACAAGCTGCTTGAATTCTCCCTTCTGTAATCCCCCACCGTCCTCTCTGCTCGGCTCTGTCAGTGCTGTGTAAGTAAGCACTGTGATTGGATTGAGCACCAGCCAATCACAGCTGGTGCTCGATCCAATCACCGCGCTTACTTACACAGCACTGACAGCAGGGAATTTGAATGCCGAGCAGGGAGAATTTTAAAGCAGCTGGATTGGCTGTGAATGATCGAGCACCGGCTGTGATTGGCCGGCGCTCGATCCAATCACAGCTCCTACTTACACAGCGCTGACGGCGGGGGATGACAGAGCTGAGAAAAGAGGATGGCAGGGGATGATAGCGGAGAGAATTCAAGCAGCCTGCCACATCGCCGCCAGGGAAACAGACGCCGGCTGGGAGGTGAGTATGGAGGTTTTTTTTTTAAAGCCTTCCCTGACTCGAGTATAAGCCGAGGGGGGCTTTTCAGCACAAAAAAATGTGCTGAAAAACTAGGCTTATACTCGAGTATATACATTAATTTAAAAAAAATCTTATTTTTAGTTATTAATCAACTCAGCCACAATTACTCTACTAAACCGCTTGATGTGGATAATTAATGCTAAGATACTTACCCAAATTTTAGGAATTTCTGTAACTACTCCATAGGCCAGTACTCTACAGCTGGTGGCCATTCCTAGACTGCAGCTACAAAAGGATGCCTGAAGTTGTGGTTTCATAATGGCCGGAACGCCATCCGCTTAGAGATCACAGGTTTCTCTTTCTTTCCTCTGGATCAATATTGCATGACACTAGGTTTAACTAGATGAATGTGTGTCCTTTGCAACCTCCATACCCATCTATATAAGGATGTATATTCTTCTGCAGGATGTTTTAACCATATGGAAATCCTTAGCCTGCCTCCAAGATCCCCTAACTCATCCTAATCAGCCGTTCCCATGATGTTTATGCTCTACATGTGTTCATTCTGAATAAGTTTGCAAAATCCACAGTGTGCCCTGCTTCTTACCGGAGTTGGCTGATTATTTATCAAATTCTTTATCCTACCAGCATCGCAGAGAGCCTTGAACAGCAGGAAAGTTCAATATTCCTTTCGGCTCGGGCGCACTGCCAGAATGAAAAATACCAGAATCCAATAGACAAAGATTGTCTGACTTCTAGTTACTTGAAATGTATCTTAAGCAAGCAATGAAAGATTGATGGCACCAAAGGCAATATATTCCTCACTGCAAATCTAAATATCTAAAGAGACCTATAGTACAATAAACAATTAGTTGTTGAACCCTTACCACTTTTGGTGCCAGTGGATGCAGTAAAACTATAGTACATAAACAAATTGTGACAGGTAGTCCTAGCTAGAGGCTTGCTATAAGGGGTGCAGAGATATCAGTTGCCTAAAGGCCCCCCTTCCAAATAGAAGGCATCAGTAATATTAATGTCACTTGGTATGTGGAGGCCCTGTTACAGACTTTGGATTACTTTAGCAGTTTCCGGAACCAGAGCAATAGCATTGGGCTAGGAGACAATTTAAAGTTGAGTACAATTGGGTTTTTTTTGGCATTAAGGTCTGAAAACCCCTTTAATACATTTGACGCTACAGATTTATAAGTACGTAAGTATAAGGCCTCCTGCACACAGGGGGATTTGCATTTCGGAGTGGGCGTCCACCTCTGGACTCTGCAGCAAATACCACCATATAGCATTCAATGGCAAAATGCCATTTCATCTCCATGAGCAGAATTTGAGTGCGACTTTCCGCTCGCGGAGAAGAAATTGCAGCATGCTGTGATTCTGTGCTGGCTATGCACAGACGGCTTCCATTGAAGTCAATGGAAGCTGTCCGTCCTGCTGCACTTCCGCAGTGAGCACTGCGGATGTATTGCGGGATACCCATCATTGGCGAGCACCAGCGTCTACTGCACAAGTGCAGAGATGAGCGAGTATACTCGCTAAGGCACATTATTCGAGCGAGTAGTGCCTTAGATGAGTATCTCCCCGCTCGTCTCTAAAGATTCGGGGGCCGGCAGGGGGCGGGGAGCGGCGGGGGAGAGCGTGGAGGAACGGAGGGGAGATCTCTCTCTCCCTCTCTTCCCCCCAGCTCCCCGCCACAACTCACCTGTCACCCGCACCGGCCCCCGAATCTTTAGAGACGAGCGGGGAGATACTCGGCTAAGGCACTACTCGCTCGAATAATGTGCCTTAGTGAGTATATGCGCTCATCTCTACATATGACATTTCACATAGTCTGAGTTTAATCCAATAGCCATGCTAAACAACCTTAATGGAGTACGATAAGCTCTATATTCTCTATGCTGTATTAGAAACACACTTGACAGGAGTTACTGTACACTTGCTTCAGCATTGTTGGTCACATTCTTTTCATTCTATGTACTTGAGTTATTTGTGTGAAGTGAGCGTACTGATTCATAAAAATATTTCTTTTAAGTGTGAATCATCTTTTATAGATTCCACGAGGGGATTTATTTGTCTTAAATATATTATTGCACAAAATAAATGCTTTTATGCGGTAATATAGATCTCTCCTCTGCATTCCAGAAAATGTATTAAGAAAGTGATGGAATTTGTTGGTATAACCCTTAGGCTGAACACCCACTGGCGATTTTTTTCTATCTTGCGCTGCGATAGCAAGTGAAAACACTCGCCTCGCAGGGCAAGAAAGACGTCGAGATGAGACTGGGATATCGCTAGTCTTTTCAAAGGGGCCAGCGGCAGCAGCGCTAACACCATTGAAAAGATAGGGAGAATACTGCGGACTTCTGCCACAGCTGTCACAGCTGTGGCAGGAGTGCAGCATGCTATCCTATTGCTTTCAATGGGATCGGCACTGCTGCCAGTCCCATTGAAAGCAGTGGCTTGTGGCAAACCCTGCAGTATGATTTTCGGGGAAGGGCTTGAAATATAAGCCCTTCCCTGAAAATCATCATTAAGTGGTAAAGAGAGTAAAAAAAAAACACTCACCACTCCGCCTCTCACACGCGTCCTCCGGCTGGCTTCCCGACACTGCTATATAGCACTTTCAGCAGGCGGGGATTTAAAAATCCCCGCCTCCTGAAAGGGCTGTGCTGATTGGCTGAGCACTCAGCCAATTACAGCTAGTGCTTAGCTATTCATGCCCTTCCCCGAAAATCATAGTGCGGGGTTTGCCACAAACCACTGCTTTCAATGGGACCGGCAGCAGCGCCGATCCCATTCAAAGCGGTATTCTCCCTATCTTTTCAATAGGGCTAGCACTGCAGCCGCTAGCCCAATTGAAAAGACTGGCGATATCCCAGCATCATCCTTGCGCTGCGAGGCGAGTGTTTTCACTTGCTTTCGCAGCGCAATAGAGAAAAAAACGTTAATGTGTGTCAGCCCTTACTGTACCTCCATTAATTGTGTCTGATTTTGAATAGATTTAATAAAGGACCTACAATAATGTTTATGCAGAGGGGTGATGCCAATGTTTTGTTTAGTGAAAAAAATGGCATAGTGATGAGCATTGAATAGATTTATTAGACGCAGTACTGTAGTGAGAGCCAAATTTTGTAGTGAGAGTATCTTTTTACTCAGTCATGTAATCACAGTTCTGACCAACTCCGTTCCTAGTCAGATTCTCAGGCTGTATTATGCTGTTACAGGAATCCTACCGCAGAAGCTGCCTAGAGGTGGACACAGACACTTCTATCACAGTTACTGATGATGATCACACATCTCCTGTCATACAGGTATAATAGAGGAGATGACAACCCATCCTCCTGACTGTATACTTATGGCCTGTAGTTTAATTAGGTGAATATAATAAAGGTAATGATAATTAAACTGTTGACCCCAGCAGGCAGAAATGGTATATCCTTAAAGCAAGCCTTTGCTTTTGGACCAGTGGGGGTGGGGGTATATTTTCTGCAATTGTTTTTCTTCATAGTGCCTCTGATCCACTGGTTTCAGATCCTGTTTTTAGTCATCCAAGATGGCCAAAGCATCTTCAGACAACGTAATTCCCACAATGCATTGACATTGTTAGACTACTAATGCACTATACCTGATCTGTGAGTGGCCAAAGTTGCTAAAGTGATCAGCACTGGCTAATCAGAGAGCAGTGCAGTGTGCAATATGAAGTTAAAAAATTGCTACAGCCATCCTGGATAGCCAAAAACAGGGTCTGAAACTGGCGGATCAGATTGGCGGCAGAGAAGAACATCTGCAGGTAATATAGCCTCCTCTCACTCCTGTCCCATGGCAGAATTTTGTTTAGAAACTAAAGAGTCGCTTTAACTAAAGCTGTGCGGATGCATCATGAAATAAATGTGAAAGTAAAATTAAAAATTCTCACCATCAACACGGTGCCTGATAAGCATCAGACAGGGAAGTCCTAACTGCAGGGAAGTAGCTGCAATCAGACAGGTAAATCTTAACTGCAGGGAAGTGGCTGCAATACATGGAGGAAACCTCCAGAATGTGACAGGTAATCAGGTGAGTGCGGCCAAGGTTGGAAAAATGTGTTTTGGCCAGAGTGGCTCTTTAAACACTTTGGGGGAAATTTATGAACTCACTTGATGAATTTTCTGCTGTCATTACAAACTTTGACAGTTGCCTACAAGTGGATAGGTAGATGATGAAAAATACTGAAGAAGACATTGTTATGTACTTTCTGCAGTGGATATAAAAAGTCTACACATCCTTATTAAAATGCCATGTTTTTGTCATTAAAAATCCAATAAAGATGAATCATTTCAGATTTATTTCCCCTTTCGATGTGACCCGTTATTTGCCCAATTCCATTGAAAAACAAACTGAAATCTTCTAGGGTGGAAAATTAAACTTAACTAAATTAAAATAATGCGGTTGCATAAGTGTGAGCACCTTCTTATATTTGGGGATGTGGTTGGGTTCCGAATTAGCCAATCACATTTAAACTCATAGTTGTCAGAACACAGCTGTCATTAATTACAGTGATTCTGGTTTCCACCATATAAACAGATCAAAGGGATCTGATTGTTGGAAGGTATCAGTCAGGAGAAAGGGACCAAAACATCTCCAAGGCATTACATGTACCATGAAACACAGTGCAGATGGCCATCAAGAAGTGGATTAAATTTGGCACCACAGTGACATTACCAAGAACTGGACATTCCTCAAAAATTGAAAAGACCAGAAGAAAATTGGCCTGGGAGGCTTCCAAAACGCACACAACAACATTAAAGAAGCTTCAAGCAGAGCATGTGATAACCATTTCCAGTTTTCTAAGATCTTTCCCAGGATAGATGTCAGGCTCACAGGTCTGTAGTTTACTGGGGCCACCTTCTTCTCTTTTTTGAAGATAGGGACAGCATTTGTCTTTCTCCAGTCTTCTGGGATTTCTCCTGTTCTCCAGGAATTTTCAAAAAATGCATTGAGTAGTTCAGCAATTACAACAGCTGCTTTCTTCAGTACCCTAGAATGTAATTCATCTGGACCATCTCTGCTTATAAACTGTCTGCATTCTTTTATTTCCCCAATCACACAGCGAACATTAGTTGATGTTACATCTACTTTATTAGAAAATAGATACAAAATAGAAATTTAAAAGTTTGGCCTTCTCAATATCATTCTTAACCAACTCACCATTTTTATACTGTAAATATCCTAAAGCATTTTTGACTTTTCTTTAGCTTTTGACATACCCCCAAAATCCCTTTTTATTGCTTTTGGCTTCTGTTGCAAGCCTCAATTTATTATTAGCTTTAGCTTTTCTGACACTTGCCCTACAGTTTCTGCAGACTGCATTATATTCTTCTTTAGATATACCCCCATATTTTTCTTCCTTTTTAACCTGTATTTAAGTTCTCTGTTTTCCATCCTGGTCGCTTTAAATGCTTCACATTCTTCCTTTTAGGAATTGTTAACAATTGTGCTTTGAGAATCTCATTTCGCAATATTTCCCAACCTTCTTGGACATTTCTGTCCTTAAGAACATCCAGGCATTGGATCCTTCATACTCTCTTTCTGAGTTCACTAAAATCTGCCTTTCTGAAATTCAATCTTGATGTTTGAATCTTCTCAGGTTTTCAAAATTCCAAAATATCATGATCGCTGCCTCCTAAGGACCCGGCCAACCTTACTTCCTCAACCATTTCCTCCCTGTTAGTAAGAATTAGGTCCAAAATTGCAGATCCCCTTGTTTTCTTTTCTACCCTTTGGAAGATAACGTTGTGCGCAAGAGCCGATAAGAATTTACTTTTGCCTGAGAGAGATTCCCAAGAAATGTCTAGATAGGTAAAATCTCCCATGATCACTATGTCGTATGTTTTGGAGAGCTTGGCCATCTGATGTAGAAGGAGTTCATCAATATCTTCTGCTTGTCCAGGCGGCCTACAATGGTGTCCTTTCTGTTGTTCTCTCCTTGTATTCTTACCCAAACAGTTTCTACAGAACTACCATGCTCTGAAGCTTGAATCTCTGTGGAGATGAATGTTTTTCTAAACTACAACGCAATACCTCCACCCCGTTTATTAGATCTGTTTCTCATAAATAAGTTGTGTCCTTCCAGCCTTGTATTCTAATCATGTGTATCATTCCACCAAGTGTCCGTGATGCCTATGACATCATATTTCTCTTCTTGTGTTAGGAGCTCCAATTCTCCTTGTTTCTTTCCCATGCTCTGGGCATTTGTGTAGAAACATTTTGAAATTTTTGCTCCTCTGTTCTACTTTTAATAGCAGGGTTCTCAATTGTATTCATTACTTGTATATTTTTGACTGGCCTTTTACTTCCCTTCCCATACTGCTCTAGTTAAAGGCTCTCCTGATCACTGTAGCAAGGTGCCTGCCAAACATATGCTTATCTGTCTTTGTAAGGTGCAACCCATCTGTTTTGCTGTTGGGATCTGTTGTTGTATATGGGTTTCCAGCAGCACAGCTTCCCAGGTGTGGGATAATTGAGCTGTCTGGGTGTGGATTTCTCCAGCCAGCCAATCCCCCTGGTATGCTGCTCATTTATACCAGCCCCTCTTGTTAGAGAATGCTGGGTTTCCCTTCACTCTATGGTTTTGCTTGCTTGCATGTTTTTTCTGTGTTGTGTGGGAACAGCGATGTGTTAATTGGGTCTGTGCAGGTGGCCAGACAAGGTGTATGAACAGTCCTGTTCTGTCTTGCATGCAAAATTCTGGCATGTTGGTGTGAGCTGCATCCTGTGCTGCAGTGGATCATTTGCTGTCTAGGGTGAGGTAGGTCCCAAGGTTCCAGCGTGGGGACATCCTTGTTGGGACAATTGCCCCGCATGCAGGCAGGTTTCACGTGGTAGTTGTCTTGTGAGAGTAGGAACCTACGAGACGAGGACCCTTGACAGCGGGCTCATGGGCTTACGCAACCTGGCCGATTCACAAACCAATACCTCGTTCATTTATAGCCATTTCATCTGGTTAGGTGTGTATGTATGCTTGGTGCATGTTTTTGTCGTCAGTCCTTATGTTATGTCTTCTCCTGAGTCCAGTACGTAGTTCTTCCCTTTGGTGTTCCGGTGTTGTAAAAAAAAACAAAAAGTAAGAACCAAAAATAGCACTACGCTTTGTAGCAAATGCAAAGTGATAAATACACATTAGACTATTCTCTAATAGTAAAGAACTGTTGGAATTATATTTCCTATGGATCCCTCTTACGCCCTTGGACTGCATCTTAGAGATAGATGTATCTCAGCATCTCAGGAGTCGTATATCAAAGCCAGTGTCTTAGTGCATCATAAATGACAAGGTGAGAGAGCTTAGGTGTTTAATTCAGAATCCATTAAATGCTCTGTCTATCAGCTCTCTGCTACACATACTGGTAAGAATTGATTTTGCAATATAATGCACTTAAGACATGTTCTTAATGCGCCGTTAAATTACCATCCGCAACTGACTATATTCCCTCACACACTAAAAGTGAAGGAGACTTCTGGGATGGATAAAATATGGCCTTCTTTCCTTCTAAGATTAACCAAAAGGCGATTTGCCAGTAGCTCACAATTTTGTAGATGACTTCCTTAGGACCTTTTTTAAACTTTTCTTCGTGTATATTTAGGATGGCGACCATACCGCTCTCTTTATTTGTTTAAAGGGTTTTCCAGTTGTAAACTATTGATGATCTATCCTTAGGATAGGCCATCAGAAGTAGATTGGCAGGAGTCTGCCATCTGTGAGCTTCCCACTGATTTCTGCAGAAAGCAGACAGCTCCATTCTCACTGCAGTGGCCTGACTTGGTATCACATCCAAAAGTTGCCATTTATTTTAATGGGAACTTTGCCTGCAATAATAAGGCACGCCACTGCAGTGAGAACGAAGCTGTCTGCTTCCTGCACACACCAGCTCAGTATATGAGCACACTGATGAAGCAAACAGCTGATCAGAGGGGATCTTGGGTGGCAGAACTCTGAAGATCTACTGTTCATTACCTATTGTAAAATAGGCCATCAATAGTTTACTACTGGGCAACCCCTTTAATGTACAATTTTTGCCATGCAAAATATCCTGAGGACCTGGAGAATGGGATTAGTTCTGCAGTGCTATGAACAGGAAGGGCAGGTATGGACCAGGACCAAGGATGGCCATGCAGGCATGCACATGCCCAAAGATTTCCAGTGACTGCGAACCCATTGCCTATACCAGTCACTAAGTCCTGCTGCACTTTAGAACTGGTGAGTTCTGTATTTCCTCCTGACACCCCCTTGGCCCATAAGCACTGCATTTTGGCCCTGCACCAACAGATGCCTGCTGGTCTCAACATTATATATGCTATCAAATTAGTGTATAAAGAATCATATAATCATTGGATCAATCAAGGACATTCCATATGAACTTTCTATAGATTATTGTGCTTTTGCACTACTGGGGAATCTTATGCTGGTGTGGGGCAAGCTCTCTGGTGCCCCAGGAAGGGGTTTCATGAATGTGACACCTCCCACCCCCAACTTTGGCCTATGAAATTTAGCATGATTCACTCAGTAATCTACATGATTGACTCCACTCAAAGGCGTAACTTGAAGCTCCCGGGCCCCGATGTAAAACTTGTAACAGGGCCCCCAACTATAATGCTTTATTGATAGTACTGGGCTACATATATGGAGAAGAGAGGCCTTATGGGCCCCCTAAGGCTCCTGGGCCCGGGCGCAACCGCATCCCCTGCATCCTCTATAGTTACGCCCCTGACTCCACTGAGTAGGCAGTCCACTTTTGCAATCTGCAAGGAAAAGGGCCAGCAAGTATTGAATTTCCCTGCAGCAAGCCCACAGGAGAAATGTAGCATTACACAGTGGGTCGCAGCTCTAAGATACAACTGACATTCAGCCATAGTGGCCGAGATCAGCCATAGGATGCCGTAATCAGCGCTGACCCTTGCATTTAAATAATGTGACAAAGGGAAGGCCCTCCCTCTATCCCCTGAACAGCCCCCCAGTGACAACACTGTCGGGTGCAGTTCAGTTCCCATGGCAGCCTAGGACTGTGAAGGGACGCAGTCCCTGCATGAATGCCAGCTAGGCTGAAGTTAAGAGTAAACTATACTGCAACATAATGGTATTGCAGTATATCATAGAAGCGAACAAAGAATTGCAAGTTAAAGTCCTCTGAGATAAAAAAAAAGTTAAAATAACTCCCAGTGTACCCATAAATAAAAAGTTTTAATCATGGATATCCCACATCTGGAAATATCTAAAATGTTACATTATTTACTCCGCACGGTGGACGCTGTCAGAACAAAATACATATTACTAAAATTGTGCTTTTTTTGGTTGCCTTGTTTCAGAAAAATTTCATAAAATGCAATTACAAAGTCATATATACTCCGAAATAGTACAACTAGAAACTATAGCTCATCTTGTAAAAAACAAGCACTTACGCGGCACTTTGTGTCAGAAGGTGGCGACAAAAGGAATTTTTTTAATCAAACTTTTTATGAGTACAATATAAAAAAACATATAAATTTGGTATCGTCGTAATCATACTAACTCGCAGAATAAAGTTAACATGTAGAGATGAGCGAACGTACTCGTCCGAGCTTGATGCTCGATCGAGCATTAGGGTACTCGAGATGCTCGTTACTCGAGACGAGCACCACGCAGTACTCGAGTCAATTGCATTTCCTTCCCTGCATGTTTTGCGCCATTTTCTGGCCAATAGACATGCAGGGAAGGCATTACAACTTCCTCCTGTGACGTTCCAGCCCTATACCACCCCACAGCAGTGAGTGGCTGGTGAGATCACATACTTCCCACACCGAGTATTGCTGCATTGTGGAGATGTGTAAAAGTGCTGGTCTGGCAGCGGACTCCTCTTTATGCCCAC
Organism: Eleutherodactylus coqui; assembly: GCF_035609145.1. Lineage (NCBI taxonomy): Eukaryota > Metazoa > Chordata > Amphibia > Anura > Eleutherodactylidae > Eleutherodactylus > Eleutherodactylus coqui. The sequence goes on from NC_089838.1 coordinate 19,362,670, forward strand.
GTTTGCAGCTCCTGACGGAGGTGGCACAGGATTGGAATGAAGATCGAATGTCAATTTCTCATCAATTCTCAACTGCATTGTGGACTATCGCCCCCCTCCTTTTAAAGAGGGTCGCTGCCTGGCCCTGCCAACCCTCTGCAGTGTGTGCCTCCGGTTCTTCCTCATGGCAGACGCACTTATAAATAGACATGAGGGTGGCGTGGCATGAGGGCAGCTGAAGGCTGCGCAGGGACACTTTGGTGTGCACTGTGGATGCTGGGTCATGCGGGGGGGTTGGGCAGCATGTAACCCAGGAGAAGTGGCAGCGGAGTGTCATGCAGGCAGTGATTGTGCTTTGTTGGAGGTAGTGTGGTGCTTAGCTAAGGTGTGCCTTGCTAATAAGGGTTTGTCTGAAGTAAAAATTGGTAGGGGAGGGGCACTCTTGCCGCAATTGTGGCTTAATAGTGAGACCTGGGAACCTGAGATGCAGCCCTGCATGTTGCCCCTCGCCTGCCCTATCCGTTTCTGTGTCGTTTCCATCACTTTCTTGAATTTCCCAGATTTTCACCAATGAAAACCTTAGCGAGCATCGGCGATATACAAAAATGCTCGGGTCGCCCATTGACTTCAATGGGGTTCGTTACTCGAAACGAACCCTCGAGCATCACGGAAAGTTCGACTCGAGTAACGAGCACCCGAGCATTTTGGTGCTCGCTCATCTCTATTGACATGTCATTTTTACCTCAACGTGAATGCCGTAAAAACAAAACCCTGAAAAATGGTTCAATTATACTTTTTTTTTCAATTTCACTCAACTTAAAAAAGTTTTAAAAGTTTTTTTTAATCCATTATATGGTACGTTAAATGGTTGTGTTACAAAAAATACAACTCTTTCTGTAAAAGACACTGATTATCTATACAAAAAGATATAAAAATCACGATTTCCTTTACCATATTCATAAATTGGGACATCCCTCCACCCCAATGACTAGTGCCCTGTGCAGTCGCTTACTTCACTTATCTCTCCTTCCCGCCACAACCTCCAGGCATCATTAAGTCATCCTGGCAACTAGACAATGCCGACTGAAACTGCATCTCCCTCCACTGACGGAAAATCTCATTTGGAGATGAAACCCCCCAAACTTGAGTGCGTACGCCTTCTGCTCTTATTGAGATTCTTTCCCACTATCTGTCTCTATTTATTTACACTTGTAATGTAACTGTTTGTATCAAATGCCTCTATCATTTCTGTTCTCGCCGCAGTTCGGAAGGATTTTTTGTCATTTTTTTCATCTTTTATCTCGCAAAATGCTTTTATCTTTCCTGATAATTCATGTTAGAAGTCTGTCGTTTGTAATGTAAATCTCTACAAAACCGACAGATAATTTTGTTTTTGAATTTTATTTCTTAAGATTTGGGCACTTCAAACATCTGTGCGGTTACCAAAGGATGAAGAATACAATAAGATCTGCTCAATGTATTCATCTCCAAGTTTTGGAAGTGTCCATATAGAAAACCGCTCAGCTCGTATTTTGCTCACTTTTTTACTTTTTGGGTTTTAACTCACTCACTTTTCAGAAAACTATTAGTTTGATTTAGTGGAAAATGGCTATTTTGGCCAAAACCAGTTTAATCATGATGGACATACTGATTCTGAGTAGAGATGAGCGAATGTACTCGTTCCGGGTGTTTTTGCACTCGAGCACCGCTTTTTCCGAGTAACTGACTACTCGGATGAAAAAATTCGGGGGGCGGCATGGTGGAGCGGGGGTAGCAGTGGGGAACAGGGGGGAGCTCTCTCTCTCTCCCCCCCACTCCCCTCTGCAACCCCCGGCTCACTCCTGGCGCCCCCCGAATCTTTTCGTCCGAGTAGTCAGTTACTCGGAAAAAGCGGTGCTCGAGTGCAAAAACACCCGAACCGAGTACGTTCGCTCATCTCTAATTCTGAGACACCAAATAATGTGATTCAGAAAAAAGTTACACCAACGGTGATATAGAAACATCCAGGGACGCGTTTCAATCCCGCAAGACTTTGGTCACCCATGACCAAGGTCTTGCAACTGAAACGCGTCCCTTTTTGTGACAAATGAAGCTGTGACTCTTCAATAAAGGCTGGAAGTTTCTATATCACCGTTGGTGTAACTTTTTTCTGAATCAATCTTTTTGGATCTCGTGAAGGACCACATGCATCACCATGGAGAGTGAACACTCAGCCGGACTGTGGAAGCAGGGTAGCGGATGAGAGGCGGTGAGCACATTTTTGTTTTTCCTTGTGTACCAAATAATGTGGTTGCCTCTATAGTGACGCCAGCTGGACAATAAATGGCAGAACTTGACTACATCTTTGGTAGTCATCTTTTTTAGGTGTTTCTAAGCACTCAAAAATGCTGACCCTAGCACTGACTCTTTCTACATCTCTGCCTGATGCTTCCTGTCAACAGCTTTACTCATTGAGGTTCAGGCTGATGAAACCCCAACTGATCACTAGAACGAGCTTGCTGGAGTGCTGACACTGCTCGCTATATAAAGATTGACCCATAGACTGGATAGATAGGATGGATGGCAATACCTCAAGACTGTATCTTTAGGGAATATCTGGATTTGCCAGCCTTTTATTTCCACATCAGAGTAAACATGTATATAGTATACAACACAGTTCATTATCCATACCCCACCAGGGTGGGTGTCTAGGGTTGTCCTCCCTGTCTGTCTCACTATGGGGTAGGAATATAGGGTCATTCTCCCTGTTAGACTTAAGGCCTTCACTGGCCCACAGTGGATCTAAGGCTTGCAGCCCTGAGTGTGGCAGGAACCAATCCTTTAGTCTTACTTCCTGCCACAGGTGTTCTCTCTCTCTCTTCTGATACCAGAATGCCTGTCTATAGCCCTCTACAGGTCATTCAATGTACTGCACTCCTACAACATATATATGTTACACACAGAATGTCAGGCATATATGGCTCTAACAGGCACATCTGTACAAAACCTCCAGATATGCCTGTCCTACTGGCTGGAACATTTATTTCAAAGCTTTACTGCAATGCTGTACAGAATGTTCTACACCTTGTGGTAGTGATTTTGGCAGTTGCACATGAATGGGCCCCCTCTCTCTAGAGACCCAATAGCAACTACCTGGCTTGCCTCTATTGTATAGTATTTACACAATTGACATAATGAAAATTTTTATAAATGTACTCCCAGGCTTAGGGGCTGTGTTAAACAGCTGTCACCTGCCTGTAATGAACGCAATAGGAGATACCTACCTTCCTGGCTATTTAATTACTAAGATGCCATGGTCAAGACAGACTGCAACATCTAAGCTGTTAGAGGGCGGGCTCCCTCCTTCATTGACCCCCCCCCCCCCCCGAAAGATGATTGCCCAGTGTTGTTGGTTGTGATTGCAGCTTGATGGCCAAACAATGGCCTGCATGCCTGCCACATACATAAGTGTATTACACCTTGGCAGTGATAGGGCTTAATAGGTACATTGACAGGTACAATACAGTGCAATGCAGAGGTATTGCAGTGTATTTTATGAGCTTTCAATAAAACGCATATTCAAGCCCCCTAGGTGGTTAATCCCTTGCTGATATTTACCGTACATGTTCAAGGGGTCGAGCCAATGCTGCCTATTTTTGATAAGCAACGCGCAGCCTGTACTTTTGGTATATTTTAATAAGATGCCTGTAGTAATGCAATATACTGCAATACTAAAGTATTACAGTATAATATATAAGCGATCAAACACCCTCAGACAACACACAAGAAAAATTTAAAATAATTTAAAAAATATACACCGTATATACTCGAGTATTAGCCGACCTGAGTATAAGCCGAGACAATAAGTTTCACCACAAAAAACTGTGAAAACGTATTGACTCGAGTATAAGCCTAGCTATACTCGAGTATATACTAAGTAAAGAAAAACCTCCATACTCACCTCCCAGCCGGCATCTGTGTCTGTGAGACAAGCTGCTTGAATTCTCCCCGTTGTCATCCCCCCGCTGTCCTCTTTGCTTGGCTCTCAGTGCTGTGTAAGTAAGCGCTGTGATTGGATTGAGCGCCAGCCAATCACAGCTGGCACTCGATCCAATCACAGTGCTTACTTACACAGCAATGATGGCAGGGGATTTGAAAGCCGAGCAGGGAGATGACAGCAGGGAGAATTCTAAAGCAGCTTGATTGGCTGTGAATGATTGAGCAATGGCTGTGATTGGCTGACACTCGATCCAATCACAGCTCTTACACAGCGCTGATGGTGGGGGATGACAAAGCCGAGCAAAGAGGACAGCGGGGGATGACAGCGGAGATAATTCAAGCAGCCTGCTGCACCACCGCCAGGGAAACAGATGCCGGCTGGGAGGTGAGTAAGGAGGTTTTTTTTTTTTTTTTAAGCCTTCCCTGACTCGAATATAAGCTGAGGGGGCTTTTCAGCACAAAAAAATGTTCTGAAAAACTAGGCTTATACTCGAGTACATACAGTATTATTCTAAAATATGAACAATATTAAAAGTTGCCGGCTGCAATCTCTGATCCTAGCTCCTGTTTCACAGCTCCCGGCTGCGGCATCCCATCCTGGTGACCCAGTCACTCTCCCCCCGCCGGGGTGCCATCTTCACTCACCACCTCCCAGTGACATTTTTCTGCCTGTCTGCCAATATTCCCTTGCCACCTGCATCTCTCCCCGAAGGTCTCCCTTCTCCCCTGTTGCCTCTGGCGCTGTGACTCTCCCCGGCAGTCTCCCATGTGTGCTCTCATCTGTAATGCCGTCCTGCTTTTCCACTGAAGCCGCCCCAACACCCCCACCCCTCATGTGGCTGGATAGATGGAGGTGCCAGCCACTGTCAATCCTCTGTGTGGCGCTCTGCTGCCTCCTAACGTCGCTGTTCAGGACCCTGCTCTGCAGCCTCCCACGTGCAGATGGGTGTTTTTGTTAAGCCGTTCATCCGTTCCCAATCGCGCTTATGGTTCCTGAGGGTTGTAGCTGAGCTGCTGCTGCCGGCAACCATCCAGTAGTGCTTTCCCTCCCCCTCCGGAATGTTTGCAGCCGGAAAGGTTGTGGTTGCTATGGGCCATGGGCATAGATGTTGGCGTGTAGTTTGTCTCCACCCATTTTACTGGTGGAGACAAGATGCACCAGTACCAACAAAGCCTGCTGAAGCAGACAGACAGTAGCTTCTGACACTCGGAACTGCACATGAGCAATACAGCACAGTGCTTCCTCCACTGCCCTTCCATCATCCACTGCTCACAGGATATTGGGGTCTATGGACAGGAGGGAAAGTAGCAAATGCGGACAGGATGTCAGAGGAAGTGGAAATATTTTTGGGCAGGGGGTCACAAGACATAGATAGCGAATGAAGAAAGTAGCTAGACCAGGTACAGAGAATCTATTACAAAATGACTTAATATGATGATGTACATGAGATTTTAAAATGTTACTCTGTGCCCGGAATTCCCCTTTAAGGCAACTGAATTATGCGCCAAATATATTTACATTAGACATAAATTCAACATCTACAATAAAAAAAAGTGACATTTCCGGGAGGCTTTTTCCAGTTTAAATGTTAGGTATCTAAGGTAAAACATACCTAAATTAGTTAATTAGTTTGCTTTGCTTAAGTTTAGATTGCTTGTCAAGGCCAAACCGTGATATTCCAAATACGAAAAAAATGAAGAATAATGTTTCGACTTATATAAATGAGGCATGAAGAGCTACCTTGTGAGACAATCTAATCAGCCCTCTTCTTCCTCAGCCCCCCCACTGTCTCAGATCTGTACTGCTAGGAAGAGGTGAATCAGTATGATACATAGAGAAAGTCAAAATCACTCATAACCCATCAGCGGGTTGCCATGGAGAAATAAGGAATTTATATTCCAGGGCTTGTGAGTGTTGATTACTCAAGTATAATTATCCCAAAAGCAACATGGCACTTTTCAATGTTTTCCTCGTTACACTGGTATATTCTAATGATGTTTTCATGAAAAATCCACTTTTTCAAGTGACTGTTTTTTAATTCATCCTCTCTGTGTCCTACCACAAATATCATATCAGGCACATCAAAGTGATGAAGGGTAATTATGCGGAACAGAAGGCACAAGGGTTTGTCTCATTGATCTATACAGATAAGATTTGTTTAGCAAAATGTGGCTTCTATGCTTTAGACAACTCTATTTTGTATAGGAGGGACTGAAAATAAATTAGACACATGGCGTCCCACAGCGGGGATCCTCAATGAGTAGCTGTAATCTACAGGGGAATTTAGCAGCAAGCGTTCAATTTTGTGCAGCACCACCAGAGCTGAAATTAAAGTGGTTGTCCAGTTGTGATCTATTGATCGCCTATCCACAGGACAAGTCATCAATACTATGATAGGCAGGGTTCTGCCACCCAGGATCACCGCCAATCAGCTGTTCTCGGGGCCGGTGTGATTAGGCACTTAGCTTATTTCTGAAGGAAGGAGACAACTCTGTTTCCACTGCAGTGGCCAGGGTTGGTACTGCAGGCCAAGTTACCATTGCATGAGTGAGTGAAAACTTTGCATGTAATACCAAGCCTGGCCACTGCTGTGAGAATGGAGCTGTCTACTTCCTGTAGAAATCAGCTTAGTGCATGAGTACACCAGACCAGAGAGTAAATGATCTCCAGGGGTCCTGGGCAGCAGTACCCTAATAATTAACTATTGAGGGCCTATCCTGTGGATATATCATAAACAGTTAACAACTATAGAACCCTTTAACGTAGTAACATAGTATGTTAGGCTGAAAAAAGACATATGTCTATCCATTTCAGCCTATTTTCCCCCCATCGTTGATTCAGAGTAAAAAAAACAATGAGGTAGAGCCAATTTCCCTCATTTCGGGGAAAAATTCCTTCCTGACTCCAATTTGGCAACCCGAATAATCCCTGAATCAACAACCTTTCTGAAGAAATTAGTGACCCTTGAAGCATTGCGAATTTCCCACCAGCAGTTGTTGCCCTTTGTGCCCTTTACATTACCAGTGTCCCTTTTGAGCTCCCCACATTTAGTAATGATATTATCTTAGTGTATTGCTCCCCCCACAGTACTAGTGACCCCTTAGTGTCCTCGTCAGAGTAATATTGTCCTCTTTATCCCCCTCCACATTATTAGTGCCCCCTCACAATACTGGTGCTCCCTTAGAGACTTCACAGTGATAATATTCTTATAGTGTCCTGCAAACAATAATGGCATCCATCTAGTGCCCCTTTCAATATTTGTGCATTGTTACATTATTGGTGACTGCCCCTTTAATGCTCTTCTATAGTACCGGTGCCCCTTTCGTGCTCCTTAATAGTATTAGTGCCTTCTTACATTATTGGTGACTGCCCCTTTAGTGCTCTTCCATAGTATCAGTGCCCCTTTCGTGCTCCTTAATAGTATTAGTGCCCTCCTCATTTCCTCCCACAGTTATGATGTTCCTTTAGAGTCTTTCAAAGTATATGTGCCTCTTTAGTGCTCTTGCCATAGTACAGATGCCCCCTTAATGCACCCACAGTAATAATGTCCCCTTAGTGTCCCTCACATAGAAATGGTATCTCCTTAGCTCCCCTCTACAGCATTGGTGTCTCCTCACAGTATTGGTGCTACCTTAAGGGTAATGGTGTCCTTTACTTGCCTGTCCACAGTATTGGTGCCCCCTCAGAATATTGATGCTCCCCTAGGGATCCCACAGTAATCATATCCTTTTAGAGTATCCTACACATTAATTGTGTCCCCCTAATGCCCCTCCCAATATTGGCGCCTGCTCCTTTAGTACTTTATCAGAGTATTGGTGCCACCCACAGTTATGATGTCCCCTTAGAGTACTCCAAAGTATTTGAGCTCCTTTAGTATTTCCCCATAGTAATGATGCCCCCTAAGTGCCCACCCTCCCCCCAATATTTGTGCCCCCTCATAATATCTGTACTCCCTTGGGGACCTTAAGGTAATGATATCATTTTAGTGTCCCACAAAAAGTACTGCTGTTCGTCTGGTGCTCCTCCCAGTATTGGAACCTTCTTATACAATTAGTGCCCCTTTAGTGCTCCGCCACCGTATTGGTGCACCCTGAGAGTCGTCCAAAGCATGTGTGCTCCTTTAATGCCCCAAAATTTCCTACAGAATAATAGTGTCCCTTTAGTGTCCCCTAGAGTATTTGTGCCCCTATTTGAAGGGGCACCTTAATGCCATTGTGTTGACGGCTCAACCATGCTTTCCATACCAAGGACCACCATAAAAAAGTTTTTTTTTTTTTACTACAATGGAACACTATGGTGAGGCATATATTGTGTGAGCGAATACCTCTGATTGAAGTCATGGATGCAATGTATAAAGAGCCTTAGTGACACATAGTTTATGACTTACCATTAGAGATGAGCGAGCACCAAAATGCTCGGGTGCTCGTTACTCGGGATGAAATTTTCGCAATGCTCGAGGGTTCGTTTCGAGCAACGAACCCCATTGAAGTCAATGGGCGACCCGAGCATTTTTGTATTTCGCCGATGCTCGCTAAGGTTTTCATTTGTGAAAATCTGGGCAATTCAAGAAAGTGATGGGAACGACACAGCAACGGATAGGGCAGGCGAGGGGCTACATGTTGGGCTGCATCTCAAGTTCACAGGTCCCACTATTAAGCCACAATACCGGCAAGAGTGGGCCCCCCCCCCCTCCCAACAACTTTTACTTCTGAAAAGCCCTCATTAGCATGGCATACCTTAGCTAAGCACCACACTACCTCCAACAAAGCACAATCACTGCCTGCATGACACTCTGCTGCCACTTCTCCTGGGTTACATGCTGCCCAACCCCCCTCCCCCCTGAACGACGCAGTGTCCACAGCGCACACCAAACTGTCCCTGCACAGCCTTCAGCTGCCCTCATGCCACACCACCCTCATGTCTATTTATAAGTGCGTCTGCCATGACGAGGAACTGCAGGCACACACTGCAGAGGGTTGGCACGGCTAGGCAGCGACCCTCTTTAAAAGTGGTGGGGCGATAACCCACAATGCTGTACAGAAGCAATGAGAAATATAATCCTGTGCCACCGCCATCAGGAGCTGCACACGTGGGCATAGCAATGGGGAACCTATGTGCCACACACTATTCATTCTGTCAAGGTGTCTGCATGCCCCAGTCAGACTGGTAATATGTACCTTAACAGTAACCGCGTTGGTGGTAATGTGGTGGTGACTGCGGACCTAGTAGCGCGGTTGTATTTTGTTGGTTTTCGGAATGTGGCCAGGATTACGTTGGCCGTGGCGGGGGATGTTTTTGAGGCACTACGTGTCCTCTCCACGTGTCCGTGGTTATATGCACCTTAACAGTAACCGCGTTGGTGGTAATGTGGTGGTGACTGCGGACCTAGTAGCGCGGTTTTATTTTGTTGGTTTTCAGAATGTGGCCAGTCTTCGTTCCATTTCAGTAATAGTAGCACTCAAGACAGGCCCCAGTAACAATTCCGAAGCAGCAGTATAGGAGGAGCATAGTCTAAGTTCCATTTAAATAATAGTAGCAGCCTACACAGGCCCCAGGAACAATTCTGAAGCAGCAGTATAGTGTGAGCGCAGTCTTAGTTCCATTTCAGTAGCCTTAGTATAGCCAAGGCCCAAGTTACATTTATGTAGCTAAAGTGTAGGCCAACCCCACACACCTTTCTGTACCATGAGTGCAGGCGAAGAACATAGAAATTGCTATGATTACACTGTAGGTGAGGGCCCAAAAAATTGGTGTACCAACAGTACTAATGTACCTCAGTAAAAATTGGCCATGCCCAACCAAGATGGCAGGTGAAACCCATTAATCGCTTTGGTTAATGTGGTTTAAGTGGTAACTAGGCCTGGAGGCAGCCCAGTTTAACGAAAAATTGTTTCAAGTTAAAGTTCCAACGCTTTTAAGAGCATTGAAACGTATAATAAAATAATTAGAGAAAAATTATATGAGTTAGCCTTGTGGCCCTAAGAAAAATTGCCCGTTCAGCGTGATTACGTGAGGTTTCAGGAGGAGGAGCAGGAGGAGGAGGAGGAATATTATACACAGATTGATGAAGCAGAAATGTCCCCGTTTTGGATGGTGAGAGAGAACGATGCTTCCATCCGCGGGTGCAGCCTACGTATTGCTTACGTATCGCTGCTGTCCGCTGGTGGAGAAGAGAAGTCTGGGGAAATCCAGCCTTTGTTCATCTTGATGAGTGTTAGCCTGTCGGCACTGTCGGTTGACAGGCGGGTACGCTTATCTGTGATGATTCCCCCAGCCGCACTAAACACCCTCTCCGACAAGACGCTAGCCGCAGGACAAGCAAGCACCTCCAGTGCATACAGCGCTAGTTCAGGCCACGTGTCCAGCTTCGACACCCAGTAGTTGTAGGTGGCAGAGGCGTCACGGAGGACGGTCGTGCGATCGGCTACGTACTCCCTCACCATCCTTTTACAGTGCTCCCGCCGACTCAACCTTGACTGGGGAGCGGTGACACAGTCTTGCTGGGGAGCCATAAAGCTGTCCAGGCCCTTAAAGACTGTTGCACTGCCTGGGCTGTACATGCTGCTCGATCTCCGCACCTCCCCTGCTACCTGGCCCTCGGAACTGCGCCTTCTGCCACTAGCGCTGTCGTATGGGAATTTTACCATCAGCTTGTCCGCCAGGGTCCTGTGTATAGCAACACTCTCGAACCCCTTTCCTCTTCGGGAATGAGAGTGGGAAGGTTCTCCTTATAGCGTGGGTCGAGCAGTGTGTACACCCAGTAATCCGTAGTGGCCAGAATGCGTGTAACGCGAGGGTCACGAGAAAGGCATCCTAACATGAAGTCAGCCATGTGTGCCAGGGTACCTGTACGCAACACATGGCTGTCCGCACTAGGAAGATCACTTTCAGGATCCTCCTCCTCCTCCTCCTCCTCCTCCTCAGGCCATACACGCTGAAATGATGACAGGCAAGCAGCATGGGTACCGTCAGCAGTGGGCCAAGCTGTCTCTTCCCCCTCCTCCTCATCCTCCTCATGCTCCTCCTCCTCCTGAACGCGCTGAGATATAGACAGGAGGGTGCTCTGACTATCCAGTGACATACTGTCTTCCCCCGGCTCTGTTTCCGAGCGCAAAGCGGCTGCCTTTATGGTTTGCAGGGAACTTCTCAAGATGCATAGCAGAGGAATGGTGACGCTAATGATTGCAGCATCGCCGCTCACCACCTGGGTAGACTGCTCAAAGTTTCGAAGGACCTGGCAGATGTCTGCCAACCAGGCCCACTCTTCTGAAAAGAATTGAGGAGGCTGACTCCCACTGCGCCGCCCATGTTGGAGTTGGTATTCCACTATAGCTCTACGCTGCTCATAGAGCCTGGCCAACATGTGGAGCGTAGAGTTCCACCGTGTGGGCACATCGCACAGCAGTCGGTGCACTGGCAGATTAAACCGATGTTGCAGTGTCCGCAGGGTGGCAGCGTCCGTGTGGGACTTGCGGAAATGTGCGCAGAGCCGGCGCACCTTTACGAGCAGGTCTGACAAGCGTGGGTAGCTTTTCAGAAAGCACTGAACCACCAAATTAAAGACGTGGGCCAGGCATGGCACGTGCGTGAGGCTGCCGAGCTGCAGAGCCGCCACCAGGTTATGGCCGTTGTCACACACGACCATGCCCGGTTGGAGGCTCAGCGGCGCAAGCCAGCGGTCGGTCTGCTCTGTCAGACCCTGCAGCAGTTCGTGGGCCATGTGCCTCTTATCTCCTAAGCTGAGTAGTTTCAGCACGGCCTGCTGACGCTTGCCCACCGCTGTGCTGCCACGCCGCGCGACACCGACTGCTGGCGACATGCTGCTGCTGCTGACACATCTTGATTGCGAGACAGAGGTTGCGGAGGAGGAGGAGGGTGCTTTAGTGGAGGAAGCATACACCGCCGCAGATACCAGCACCGAGCTGGGGCCTGCAATTCTGGGGGTGGGTAGGACGTGAGCGGTCCCGGGCTCTGACTCTGTCCCAGCCTCCACTAAATTCACCCAATGTGCCGTCAGGGAGATGTAGTGGCCCTGGCCGCCTGTGCTTGTCCACGTGTCCGTTGTTAAGTGGACCTTGGCAGTAACCGCGTTGGTGAGGGCGCGTACAATGTTGCGGGAGACGTGGTCGTGCAGGGCTGGGACGGCACATCGGGAAAAGTAGTGGCGACTGGGAACCGAGTAGCGCGGGGCCGCCGCCTCCATCATACTTTTGAAGGACTCCGTTTCCACAACCCTATACGGCAGCATCTCAAGGCTGATAAATTTGGCTATGTGGACGGTTAACGCTTGAGCGTGCGGGCGCGTGGCGGCGTACTTGCGCTTGCGCTCAAACACTTGCGCTAGCGACGGCAGGACGGGGCGGTGCGAGACATTGGTGGATGGGGCCGAGGACAGCGGAGGTGAGGGTGTGGGTGCAGGCCAGGAGACGGTAGTGCCTGTGTCCTCAGAGCGGGGTTGGATCTCAGTGGCAGGTTGGGGCACAGGGGGAGAGGCAGCGGTGCAAACCGGAGGCGGTGAACGGCCTTCGTCCCACCTTGTGGGGTGCTTGGTCATCATATGTCTACGCATGCTGGTGGTGGTGAGGCTGTTGGTGGTGGCTCCCTGGCTGATCTTGGCGCGACAAAGGTTGCACACCACTGTTCGTCGGTCGTCAGGCGTCTCTGTGAAAAACTGCCAGACCTTAGAGCACCTCGGCCTCTGCAGGGTGGCATGGCGCGAGGGTGTGCTTTGGGAAACAGTTGGTGGATTATTTGGTCTTGCCCTGCCTCTACCCCTGGACACCGCACTGCCTCTTGCAATCTGCCCTGCTGCTGCCCGTGCCTCCCCCTCTGAAGACCTGTCCTGTGTAGGCGTTGCACACCAGGTGGGGTCAGTCACCTCATCGTCCTGCTGCTCTTCCTCCGAATCCTCTGTGCGCTCCTCCCTCGGACTTACTGCCCTTACTACTACCTCACTGCAAGACAACTGTGTCTCATCGTCATCGTCCTCCTCACCCACTGAAAGGTCTTGAGACAGTTGCCGGAAGTCCCCAGCCTCATCCCCCGGACCCCGGAAACTTTCCAATGGTTGGGCATCAGTGACGATAAACTCCTCTGGTGGGAGAGGAACCACTGCTGCCCAATCTGAGCAGGGGCCCGAGAACAGTTCCTGGGAGTCTGCCCGCTCCTGAGCATGTGTCATTGTAGTGGAGTGAGGAGGCTGGGAGGAAGGAGGAGTAGCAGCCAGAGGATTTGGATTTGCAGCACTGGACGGCGCAGAACTGTGGGTGGATGATAGCTTGCTCGAAGCACTTTCTGCCATCCACAACAGGACCTGCTCACACTGCTCATTTTCTAATAAAGGTCTCCCGCGTGGACCCATTAATTGGGCGATGAATGTGGGGACGCCAGAAACGTGCCTCTCTCCTAATCGTGCAGCAGTCGGCTGCGATACACCTTGATCAGGAGCTCGCCCTGTGCCCACACCCTCACTTGGGCCTACGCGTCCTCGGCCACGTCCACGTCCACGTCCTCTAGGCTTACCCCTACCCCTCAGCATGCTGTATTACCAGTGATTTCCCAGGCAGGAAATAAATTGGCGCAAGCTTGCAGGACAAATAGAATGTTTCCCTTTTTGGGAAACGGAGGGCCCACTGACTATATTCAATCAGATAAGATATGTGTTGCACAGAAATGCAGTTATATGAAGTGCAGCACAGCGGAGACTTTTCCCAGGCAGGAAATAAATTGGCGCAAGCCTGCAGGACAAATAGAATGTTTCCCTTTTTGGGAAACGGAGGGCCCACTGACTATATTCAATCAGATAAGCTATGTGTTGCACAGAAATGCAGTTATATGAAGTGCAGCACAGCGGTTACTTTTCCCAGGCAGCAAATAAATTGGCGCAAGCCTGCAGGACAAATAGAATGTTTCCCTTTTTGGGAAACGGAGGGCCCACTGACTATATTCAATCAGATAAGATATGTGTTGCACAGAAATGCAGTTATATGAAGTGCAGCAGAGCGGAGACTTTTCCCAGGCAGGAAATAAATTGGCGCAAGCCTGCAGGACAAATAGAATGTTTCCCTTTTTGGGAAACGGAGGGCCCACTGACTATATTCAATCAGATAAGATATGTGTTGCACAGAAATGCAGTTATATGAAGTGCAGCACAGCGGTTACTTTTCCCAGGCAGGAAATAAATTGGCGCAAGCCTGCAGGACAAATAGAATGTTTCCCTTTTTGGGAAACGGAGGGCCCACTGACTATAGTCAATCAGATAAGATATGTGTTGCACAGAAATGCAGTTATATGAAGTGCAGCACAGCGGTTACTTTTCCCAGGCAGCAAATAAATTGGCGCAAGCCTGCAGGACAAATAGAATGTTTCCCTTTTTGGGAAACGGAGGGCCCACTGACTATATTCAATCAGATAAGATATGTGTTGCACAGAAATGCAGTTATATGAAGTGCAGCACAGCGGTTACTTTTCACAGGCAGCAAATAAATTGGCGCAAGCCTGCAGGACAAATAGAATGTTTCCCTTTTTGGGAAACGGAGGGCCCACTGACTATATTCAATCAGATAAGATATGTGTTGCACAGAAATGCAGTTATATGAAGTGCAGCACAGCGGAGACTTTTCACAGGCAGGAAATAAATTGGCGCAAGCCTGCAGGACAAATAGAATGTTTCCCTTTTTGGGAAACGGAGGGCCCACTGACTATATTCAATCAGATAAGATATGTGTTGCACAGAAATGCAGTTATATGAAGTGCAGCAGAGCCGAGACTTTTCCCTGGCAGGAAATAAATTGGCGCAAGCCTGCAGTACAAATAGAATGTTTCCCTTTTTTGGAAACGGAGGGCCCACTGACTATATTCAATCAATAATATATGTCTTCTGGCCCTGCCTACACAATTCTCTCCCTGTAGTATTACTGCAAGGCGCAATGCTCTGCAGACAGACGATTTTGAAAAGAAAAAAATATGCAACACTGCTAACAGCAGCCTGCACAGTACTGCACACGGATAGATGTGGCCCTAAGAAGGACCGTTTGGGGTTCTTGAAGCCTACACTCACTCCTAACACTCTCCCTGCCTCACCACCACTTCTATCCCTGGACTATTACTGCAAGGCGCAATGCTCTGCAGACTGCTGATTTTGAAAAAAAAAAAATTTGTGCAACACTGCTAACAGCACCCTCCACAGTACTGCACACGGATAGATGTGGCCCTGAGAAGGACCGTTGGGGTTCTTGAAGCCTACACTAACTCCTAACACTCTCCCTATAGCAGCTCCGGCACCAACAGCACTTTCCCTCAGCTAAGTCACAAGACATCTGAGGCGAGCCGCGGGAGGGGCCGACTTTTATACTCGGGTGACATCTGATCGCCCCAGCCACTCACAGCAGGGGGGTGGTATAGGGCTTGAACGTCACAGGGGGAAGTTGTAATGCCTTCCCTGTCTTTCAATTGGCCAGAAAAGCGCGCTAACGTCTCAGAGAGGAAACTGAAAGTAACCGGAACACCGCGTGGTACTCGTTACGAGTACCGAGCATCCCGAACACCCTAATATTCGCACGAATATCAAGCTCGGACGAGTACGTTCGCTCATCTCTACTTACCATACATATGATTACTCCTCACATATACTGCAAATAGGTCCTGCATTATGTGACCCGAGGAACTGCCGATAGATATCACAGCTTTGACACTACTCAATTGTTGTGGGTAGGTATTGCCGCGATGCAGATTCAGGAAACAATGCAGCAGAAGGAGCAACAAAGCAATACATTTTTTTGCTAACAAAGAAATAAAAATAAGGAATGCTACTGTATGATAAAAAAACAAGGTGGTTAACTTTTATGATAGATTCCCATGTTGCTAGGACTAATACCTTTTGTATAATAAGAAACAATAATACTTTGTATAGAGCACAAAATAATAACAGCTCCAGCAAACAGTATCAGTAATGCTGTAACCGGATCAGTCCTGTGGAACAGAAACATAAAACTCACAATGTAATGCACAATTTGTCCATGAAATGGTTAACACTTCACTTTCTGTGGTCAGCACCCCACTCAGTCTTTTAGAAAAGCTAGTTACCATATCCAAATACACTGTGTATTTAAATATCAGAGACCATAACCTAGATTCAAGCAGCCAGAATTAACACTATGCTAACATATGGTTCTTAGCAGTGAGCACACAGCAGTTTTACTGAGGCAGGCCTCACTTACGATGTGTTATCAACAAACTTCTCAGTGTCCTCTGCTCGTACTCTGTTGCTCCACCGTGCAATCCAGCACTCTCTCTATACTCCAGATGGCTTTTTTACCTGGATCCCAGCATTTACTCAGGCCATACAACAGCAGCAACTCTCATTGCCTCTCCCATATTCAGGGGCTCAAGATCCCACTGCCTTTTCCTATCAGACAGCACCCCCTCTGCAGCCTGTTATAGCTTTCTAACAGCAGCTACCAGCAAAACCTTCACTCACACAATCTCTGCATTACCTCACTAGAAAGTTCCCAGAGAGCATGCTCAGTTCTGTTTAGAAGGGCCATTTTGGTGCTCCATTGTGAAGCCCAGTGCACCCAAGGCATGCATTAACCCCTTGCACAGTGGTAGGCCCTATCTCTAATTAACCTAGGAACATCATCCTATATCTCTGAGATACATTGTGTTGTGTACCTGTTGCAGCCGTTCTGAGGCCTGAACCAGGCTTGCAGGCCAGACCAGGTTTTGGGTGTGCCCTTGCTTCTCCTGGAGCTGAGGGGCGTGATAGCTGCAGGAGTAACGTCAGTCAGCACCTGGTGCTGAGTAGCTTGGCTCCTACTTAAACAGTGCCAGCATGATCTCCTGTGCTGGTCAATCCTTCAGTTACCTGTGGACAGCGACGGAGGAACACACCTTGGCTGAAGCTCCAAGCTAAGTTCTTTTATGCTTTGTTTGGTTTTCGGTTTTGACTTTCTGTTGTGCCAGGGCTCCCCTATAGGGAGCCAAGGCACGCATGCGGGATCGCACTTGCCAGAGCGGTCGGTCCGCCGAGTAGGCAGGGCCTCCTTCCGGGTTAGGGGACGATAGGGAGAGCGTTCCCCTTTAGTTTTTGTTTCCTTTTGCACAGTCGTGCCTTTTGTTTGTGTTTTTGTGGTTGCATTTCCGGAGGACGCAGCAGTACCTATTGTGGATAGCTCATGGTCCATTTTAATGATGCCAGTACTATAGAAACTAAGAAAGTCTGGGAACCCTCAGTAAATTAGCCTTAGAGTGGTAAGAATTAGTTGTGACTGTCGAGGACTCTATTTTAAGCTCATGAAGAAGGTGAAGACAGAACTTGGCCCAACTTCTCAAAGCTCTACAGTATGTCTTCCATTAGACAGAACTTGGCCCAACTTCTCAAAGCTCTACAGTATGTCTTCCATTGCATTTGTTTTTATTTCAACGCAAGGAAATTTCCAGCCTATGTGCTCGAAACGCAAGAGCCTATTAGTATAACAACTGCCTGCAGAGCATTGTTTACTGAATTAATAATCACATCCGTTTTTAACCCTTTGACATATTCCAAAATGAGGCGTCTGTCATAGATCCATCTCCCTTGCTGTCTTTCTGGTACCTCATTGCCATACTATGTGTCAGGTTTTGATAAGGCAATGCCACCGCGCCACCTACACATTTAGAACTATGATGCCTTTGGTTGAATTCATTATACAAAGAGAGACCACCTGCTATTTTGAAACCTCCTTTCATTACCCCGTTCCAAGCAAGGGAAAGAGAGAACGAGCTCTGGAGATAACACTACAGCAGATTGAGAAGGAACAAGGAGAATATTCTCATGTATGATCCGGCACATCTGATTGGTGGGTGGGTGACAGCTGGACTCAAGAATCAAATTCAGTTGCTTTGAGATTTTGGAAGGAAAAGTGAATTTTACAGTTTGCAATGTTTTATTATTTTTTTTTCCTTGTGGCATGCTGTCCTTTTGCTGATCTATTAACTAGGAGGCTATAAAAGGCAGCCTAGAGCTCATTAGGAGACGTGAGAGGATAACCGACAGGTACTGTGTGTGTCACGCTGCAGTGAAGAAAAGTTGGATTTCTTTTTTGACTCATTTGAAGATGTGGAACAGAAAAGAGTGCTCTACCTTAACTATTTCTTCCCCTATCTGAAATAATGCCACTATAACAATAGGATTGGGGGCAGGGAGCATGCAAGGGAAGCTTTAAAAAGATTGTCCACTTTGGACAACCAATGTCAGGAGGTCAAGAAGGTGCTTCTCCTAGACACAAGCCACCTACACATTTGTAATGGTACTGGTCCTCTCATATGGTGCCTAGTGATTTTTGGGCGTCCTCAGGCGCCAGAGTGTAGGTTCAACTGTAACCTCTACACCCCCTATGGTTATGCACTTGGACTTATTCTTCATGGAAAATGTACATGTCCACTTTCAATTGCAATTGCAGATTTTGCACCGGGGCCCAGAAGCTTCAAGTTACGCCTCTGCATACAGGATATGTCAACAATAAAGTCTGCAAATGAATAATGCCTTCATTGTGCCACCAGTTGGAAGGTAGCCACCACGAGTCAATATCTAAGAGGCCTTGCAGCATGATTAGGGATGGTAGCCAGACTAGAATACCCATGTTCAATCAGCTGTTTAACCCCTTCCCACTCCAGGACGCGGGGCAACATCTCTTCAACATGTTTTTTTACAACAGACACCCTCAGGCAATAGCTGCAATCGCGGCTATTAACCCTTTAAATGCCGCTGTCAATTCTGACAGAGGCATTTAAATCCCCCGAATGATGTTCGGGGGTCCCGTACGCTCCCCCCATGTGAGATCACAGGGAGATGTACAGGTGTCATGACAGCCGGAGTCTTTCTGAAAGGCCCCAGGGCTGCCTTAGCAGACCGCCTATCAAGCCATCCACGTGGGGTGGCTTGATAAATTGCTTGTCAAATCACAGTATTTTTATTATTATTACTAGCGCATTATTTACCCCACACGCTGAACTAGTCCGAAAAAAAAAAAGAAATGCACTTTTTCAGTCACCCTGTCTCCCAGAAAAAATGCTATAAAAAGCGATTAAAAAGTTGTATGTATTCTGAATTGGTACTTTTGGTGTTGGAATGGGTAACTACAGGACATCCCGAAAAACATGAGCCCTCGCACAACTATATCGACAAAAAAATTAAAAAGTTATTGCGCGCAGAAGATGGCAGCAGTTTAAAAAATTTAATCTTTTTGAAAAAAAAAAAAAGAGTAGTATAGTAAAAAAAAACTATACAAGTTTGCTATCGTAGCAATCGTACTGAACAATATAATAAAGTTATCATGTTACTTTTGTTGCAGTTTGTTACAGGACGCACCGAAAGATGGTGGAATGTCGTTTTTTTTTTTCATTTTACTCCACTTAGAATTTTTTTTAAGGTTTTCCAGTACATTATATGGTACTTTAAATAGCACCATTGAAAAATACAACTCGTACCGCAAAAAACAAGCCCTCATACAGCGACGTCGATGGATAAATAAAGGAGTTACGATTTTTTAAAAGGGGTGGGGAGGAATAAATGGAAATGGAAAAAAAAGGGGGCCTCATCATTAAGGGCTTAAGGGTTCTTGCTTCTAATTAGTGCACAGTAGGGTTCTGATTAGCTGAGTGAGATTATATCAGTTTGAGTCTGGGATGATTCATGGCCTGTAAGATTCCCTACACCCTTGTGGCGCTTACCACAAGGAGGAAGAATAGGCGCTTTGGATGGATGGGTCCGAGCCAACCAAGACCCTACTGTGTACAGATGGGGGGAAAGAATACTGAAACAGCTGTATTTACAATGATAATCTGGTTTGGCTTACATCTCCAGTCATGTTGCAAGGCCTACTAAAAAGTCAGAGATTGACTCATAGAGAAGCCTTCTTCTGATAGTTCGCACTATGGAGCAGAGGTATAAATTAAATCTGCTGGACCCCCAACTATAATGCTTATTTCATAGTATAAGTCTCTGTATTTGGGGAAGAGAAACTTTATGAGTCCCCTTAGTCTCCCGGACCTAGGTGCAAACACATCTCCTGCACCCAGTATAGTTATGCTTCTGCTATGGAGACATTATTCCATCACTCATTTACATAGCATTTTCCCATGGAACTCTGCATGCCCTGGAAGACTCTTTACACCCTTCCGATGTTCTCCACAAGGAGAAACACTCCCACCTTCCCTCCCCAGAATAACAGTATGGCATTATAGATTATTTGGTATCCTACTTACGCATATAAAAGCAAGACTCCATTGGCAAGAGGTTGCCTTCAAGGTTGGCACAAAATGGGATTATATTCTGCTTGAGCCAACCAAAGATCCTTAAGCAGCCAGTCAGGTCCTACATGGACAATCACACATGGTGCATTTGCTTACAACCAGTCTAGAAAAGAGAGACAGTTTATGATTAGAGATGAGCGAACGTGTTCTTCCGAGCTTGATATTCGTGCGAATATTAGGGTGTTCGTGATGTTCGTTATTCGTAACGAACACCATGCGGTGTTCGGGTTACTTTCACTTCCTTCCCTGAGACGTTAGCGCGCTTTTCTGGCCAATTGAAAGACAGGGAAGGCATTACAACTTCCCCCTGTGACATTCAAGCCCTATACCACCCCCCTGCAGTGAGTGGCTGGGAAGATCAGGTGTCCGCCGAATATAAAAGTCGGCCCCTCCCGCGGCTCGCCACACATGCCGTGTGAGTTAGATGAGGGACAGTGCTGTTTGTACCGGAGCTGCTGTAGGGAAAGAATTGGTAGTTAGTGTAGGCTTCAAGACCCCCCAAAGGTCCTTATTAGGGCCACTGATAGCTGTGTGTTGGCTGCTGTTAGCAGTGGCAATTTTTTTTTCCTCAAAATCGCCTCTGCAGAGCGTTGCACCCGGCATTAGGGACAGAAGTGCTGCATAGGCAGGGAGAGTGTTAGGAGTGAGTGTAGCCTTCAAGAACCTCAACGGTCCTTTCTAGGGCCATATTTATCCGTGTGCAGTACTGTCCAGGCTGCTGTTAGCTGTGCTGCATTTTTTTTTACTTCTCAAAATCGCCTCTGCAGAGCATTGCACCCTCCATTGATACTGCAGGGAAAGAATTGTGTAGGCAGGGCCACAACACAGTTATTATTCATTGAATATACGCAGTGCTGCCTTTTGGTGCAAAAAAACGGAAAATATTTCTATTTGTCCTGCCTCTGTCCGTCCTAAGGGCTGTGGACACGTGTCGGCTGCGTGTGCAACCTTTAAAAATCAGACGCACCCAGCTACGGTTTACTGCTGGCTTCGCCATTTGCTTTCCTTAATTGGGAAAAAAAATACCTGCTCTGCCAGAGTTAATAACTCTGCTACCCTCACGTTCTGTGACACATTAGCAGGAAAACAGCACAGTTATTAAACTTAGATTATACATTCACTAGAGGCAGTGGGGCCTTTCGTTTTCAAAAAAGGGCAAAAATTATATTTGGCCTGCAGTCTTGCGCCAATTTATTAGCTGCCTGTGAAATCAAATCACTGGTAATACAGCATGCTGAGGGGTAGGGGTAGGCCTAGAGGACGTGGACGCGGCCGAGGACGCGGAGGGCCAAGTCAGGGTGTGGGCACAGGCCGAGCTCCTGATCCAGGTGTGTCGCAGCCGACTGCTGCGCGATTAGGAGAGAGGCACGTTTCTGGCGTCCCCACATTCATCGCCCAATTAATGGGTCCACGCGGGAGACGGTTATTAGAAAATGAGCAGTGTGAGCAGGTCCTGTCCTGGATGGCAGAAAGTGCTTCGAGCAACCTATCGTCAACCCGCAGTTCTGCGCCGTCCACTGCTGCAAATCCGAATCCTCTGTCTGCTGCTCCTCCTTCCTCCCAGCCTCCTCACTCCACTACAATGACACCTGCTCAGGAGCGGGAACACTCCCAGGAACTGTTCTCGGGCCCCTGCTTAGATTGGGCAGCAGCGGTTCCTCTCCCACCAGAGGAGTTTATCGTCACTGATGCCCAACCATTCGAAAGTTCCCGGGGTCCGGGGGAAGAGGCTGGGGACTTCCGCCAACTGTCTTAACAACTTTCTGTGGGTGAGGAGGACGATGACGATCAGACACAGTTGTCTTGCAGTGAGGTAGTAGTGAGGGCAGTAAGTCCGAGGGAGCAGCGCACAGAGGATTCGGAGGAAGAGCAGCAGGACGATGAGGTGACTGACCCCACCTGGTGTGCAACGCTTACTCAGGAGGACAGGTCTTCAGAGGGGGAGTCAAGGGCATCAGCAGGGCAGGTTGCAAGAGGCAGTGCGGTGGCCAGGGGTAGAGGCAGGGCCAGACCGAATAATCCACCAAGTGTTTCCCAAAGCGCCCCCTCGCGCCATGCCACCCTGCAGAGGCCGAGGTGCTCTAAGGTCTGGCAGTTTTTCACAGAGACGCCTGACGACCGACGAACAGTGGTGTGCAACCTTTGTCGCGCAAAGCTCAGCCGGGGAGCCAACACCAACAGCCTCACCACCACCACCATGCGCAGACATATGATGGCCAAGCACCCCACAAGGTGGAACGAAGGCCGTTCAGCGCCTCCGGTTTGCACCCCTGCCTCTCCCCCTGTGCCCCAACCTGCCACTGAGATGCAACCCCCCTCTCAGGACACAGGCACTACCGTCTCCTGGCCTGCACCCACACCCTCACCTCCGCTGTCCTCGGCCCCATCCAGCAGTGTAGTTCAGCGCACCGTCCAGCCGTCGCTTGCGCAACTGTTGGAGCGCAAGCGCAAGTACGCCGCCACGCACCCGCACGCTCAAACGTTAACCGTCCGCATAGCAAAATTCATCAGCCTTGAGATGCTGCCGTATAGGGTTGTGGAAACGGAGTCCTTCAAAAGTATCATGGAGGCGGCGGCCCCGCGCTACTCAGTTCCCAGTCGCCACTACTTTTCCCGATGTGCCGTCCCAGCCCTGCACGACCACGTCTCCCGCAACATTGTACGCGCCCTCACCAACGCGGTTACTGCCACGGTCCACTTAACTACGGACACGTGGACAAGCACAGGTGGGCAGCGCCACTACATCTCCCTGACGGCACATTGGGTGAATTTAGTGGAGGCTGGGACAGAGTCAGAGCCCGGGACCGCTCACGTCCTACCCACCCCCAGAATTGCGGGCCCCAGCTCGGTGGTGGTATCTGCGGAGGTGTATGCTTCCTCCACTAAAGCACCCTCCTCCTCCTCCTCTGTCTCGCAATCAAGATGTGTTAGCAGCAGCATGTCGTCAGCAGTTGGTGTCGCGCGGTGTGGCAGCACAGCGGTGGGCAAGCGTCAGCAGGCCGTGCTGAAACTACTCAGCTTAGGCGATAAGAGGCACACGGCCCACGAACTGCTGCAGGGTCTGACACAGCAGACCGACCGCTGGCTTGCGCCGCTGAGCCTCCAACCGGGCATGGTCGTGTGTGACAACGGCCGTAACCTGGTGGCGGCTCTGCAGCTCGGCAGCCTCACGCACGTGCCATGCCTGGCCCACGTCTTTAATTTGGTGGTTCAGCGCTTTCTGAAAAGCTACCCACGCTTGTCAGACCTGCTCGTAAAGGCGCGCCGGCTCTGCGCACATTTCCGCAAGTCCCACACGGACGCTGCCACCCTGCGCACCCTGCAACATCACTTTAAGCTGCCAGTGCACCGACTGCTGTGCGACGTGCCCACACGGTGGAACTCTACGCTCCACATGTTGGCCAGGCTCTATGAACAACGTAGAGCTATAGTCGAATACCAACTCCAACATGGGCGGCGCAGTGGGAGTCAGCCTCCTCAATTCCTTTCAGAAGAGTGGGCCTGGTTGGCAGACATCTGCCATGTCCTTGGTAATTTTGAGGAGTCTACCCAGGTGGTGAGCGGCGATGCTACAATCATTAGCGTCACCATTCCTCTGCTATGCATCTTGAGAAATTCCCTGCAAACCATAAAGGCAGCTGCTTTGCGCTCGGAAACGGGGGCGGGGGAAGACAGTATGCCGCTGGATAGTCAGGGCACCCTCCTGTCTATTTCTCAGTGCATACAGGAGGAGGAGGAGGAGCATGAGGAGGATGAGGAGGAGGGGGAAGAGACAGCTTGGCCCGCTGCTGACGGTACACCGGCTGATTGCATCCTTTCAGCGTGTATGGCCTGAGGAGGAGGAGGAGGAGGAGGATCCTGAAAGTGATCTTCCTAGTGAAGACAGCCATGTGTTGCGTACAGGTACCCTGGCACACATGGCTGACTTCATGTTAGGATGCCTTTCTCGTGACCCTCGCGTTGCACGCATTCTGGCCACGACGGATTACTGGGTGTACACACTGCTCGATCCACGGTATAAGGAGAACCTGCCCACTCTGATTCCCGAAGAGGAAAGGGGTTCGAGAGTGTTGCTATACCACAGGACCCTTGCGGACAAGCTGATGGTAAAATTCCCAGCCGACAGCGCTAGTGGCAGAAGGCGCAGTACCGAGGGCAAGGTAGCAGGGGATGTGCGTAGATCGAGCAGCATGTACATCCCAGGCAGTGCAACAGTCTTTAAGGGCCTGGCCAGCTTTATGGCTCCCCACCAAGACTGTGTCACCGCTCCCCAGTCACGGCTGAGTCGGCGGGAGCACTGCAAAAGGATGGTGAGGGAGTACGTAGCGGATCGCACGACCATCCTTGGTGACGCCTCTGCCCCCTACAACTACTGGGTGTCGAAGCTGGACACGTGGCCTGAACTAGCGCTGTATGCCCTGGAGGTGCTTGCTTGTCCTGCGGCTAGCGTCTTGTCGGAGAGGGTGTTTAGTGCGGATGGGGGAATCATCACAGATAAGCGTACCCGCCTGTCAACCGACAGTGCCGACAGGCTAACACTCATCAAGATGAACAAAGGCTGGATTTCCCCAGACTTCTGTTCTCCACCAGCGGACAGCAGCGATACGTAAGCAATACGTAGGCTGCACCCGCGGATGGAAGCTACGTTCTCTCTCACCATCCAAAACGGGGACATTTCTGCTTCATCAATCTGTGTCTAATATTCCTCCTCCTCCTCCTCCTGCTCCTCCTCCTGAAACCTCACGTAATCACGCTGAACGGGCAATTTTTCTTAGGGCCACAAGGCTCACTCAAATAATTTTTCTGAACAATTTTTATAAGTTTCAATGCGCTTAAAAGCGTTGGAACTTTAACTTGAACCAATTTTTCGTTACACTGGGCTGCCTCCAGGCCTAGTTACCACTTAAGCCACATTAACCAAAGCGATTAATGGGTTTCACCTGCCCTCTTGGCTGGCCATGGCCAATTTTTCTGATGTACATTAGTACTGTTGATACAGCAATTTTTGTGGGCCCTCGCCTACAGTGTAATCAAATTAATTTTTAGCCCACCTGCATTAAGCGCGACATTACTACCTCAGCTGTGTTGGGCAATGCAATGGGATATTTCTATGTACCGCCGGTGGCTTCCTGGCACCCACCCATGCTGTGGGTCCACAGGGAATTATAAATGCATCTGTTTCCACTTATAAAGAAACCCAGTCTGACTGGGGCATGCAGTGAGGGCCGAAACCCACCGGCATTATCCCTTTCCAGTCCACTGTCTGACCTGTGAAGACATTAGGGTTTAAGGCTGTACAGCTCCGTTGTTGGTAGACGTCCGTCGGGGTTCTCTTACTGTATATTGCCAGCCTCTCTGCTGTCGGAGCCTATCCTACGTGTCAGCTCATGCAGTACTGGCTTTAGCCAGCATATAGCGCCGTTGTATAACGGCAGAAAAAGAGTAAGCCCCCTAGGAAAACCATATACAAATTGGATTGGAAAGGGTTAAGCACGACATTACTACCTCAGCTGTGTTGGGCAATGCAATGGGATATTTCTGTGTACCGCCGGTGGCTTCCTGGCACCCACCCATGCTGTAGGTGCACACGGAGTTTTTACTACATCTGTACACTTATAAAGAACCCCAGTCAGACTGGGGCATGCAGTGTGGGCCGAAGCCCACCTGCATTAAGCACGACATTACTACCTCAGCTGTGTTGGGCAATGCAATGGGATATTTCTGTGTACCGCCGGTGGGTTCCAGGGAGCCACCCATGCTGTGGGTCGACAGGGACTTCACAATAGGGAGTTGTACCTGCCTGTGTCTATGAATTAAAAAGCCCGGTCTGACTGGGGCATGCAGACACCTTGACAGAATGAATAGTGTGTGGCACATAGGTTCCCCATTGCTATGCCCACGTGTGCAGCTCCTGATGGCGGTGGCACAGGATTATATTTCTCATTGCTTCTGTACAGCATTGTGGGCTATCGCTCCGCCACTTTTAAAGAGGGTCGCTGCCTAGCCGTGCCAACCTCTGCAGTGTGTGCCTGCGGTCCCTCGTCATGGCAGACGCACTTCTAAATAGACATGAGCGTGGTGTGGCATGAGGGCATTCAGCTGCCCAGGGACACTTTGGTGTGCGCTGTGGGGGGGGAGGGGGGGCGGTTGGGCAGCATGTAACCCAGGAGAAGTGGCAGTGGAGTGTCATGCAGGCAGTGATTGTGCTTTGTTGGAGGTAGTGTGGTGCTTAGCAAAGGTATGCCATGCTAATGAGGGCTTTTCAGAAGTAAAAGTTGTTGGGAGGGGGGGGGGCCCACTCTTGCCGGTATTGTGGCTTAATAGTGGGACCTGTGAACTTGAGATGCAGCCCAACATGTAGCCCCTCGCCTGCCCTATCCGTCACTGTGTCGTTCCCATCACTTTGTTGAATTGCCCAGATTTTCACACATGAAAACCTTAGCGAGCATCGGCGAAATACAAAAATGCTCTGGTCGCCCATTGACTTCAATGGGGTTCGTTGTTCGAAACGAACCCTCGAACATCGTGGGAAGTTCGTTCCGAATAACGAACACCCGAACATTTTGGTGTTCGCTCATCTCTATTTATGATCTATTGGCATTTCTTGCTCATTTACGGTACGCATTCCTATCTGCAATGGCCATAATATTATGAGAATGCATTACTTTAAATTTTTTGTGAATGTCCCCAAAACTTGTTAAAATGATAACTCAGATCACAGAAAAGACTTGGATCCTGTACAACCTGATTACTTATAGACAATGCTTGATGTCACGGAAAAATGACAAGACTTCTCTCATCTTACTTCTGTACTCAACAAGGGACAGAACAGGATGTCCTCCCTGCCATGCTTCTACAGAACCCAGCTGTCTGAGGAAGAGGCATGTTGCATCGAAACGCATTACTTCCCTGGATTTAATAAAAAGAAGTTATATTACTTGGGTTGGCCTTGAGCATTGTCCATATCTACTCAGTTTGTACCAGATCCTGGTCCTTTTTTGATCCTAGTTGCACCTTCACGTTACTACCTCCATATGTTGGACAGCATGCCAAGGCTGGCAGCACCTTCTCCATCTACCAACCACTATTTCTTGCACATAAAGCATTAGAACTTCCTGCAAGCACACACCTTAGAGCTCGGGAATGGACATATAGGATTAGACGAGGAGCTACAAGGTCCTCTGTCCAAATAGAATAAAACAATGGCATGAGTGGGTCATTTTTACAGACTCAGGAAACACAATGCGTTTGACTTCAAAAGTTAATTTGTATGAAAATCTCACAAGTAACGCTGTTAATTAGATTTTATTTCCTGGCTAATTGATGGCTCATTAACTCCAGTTAATGTTTTACTATGTATTAGTATAAGTTTTTCCTCCCGATGGCACATACACTATGTGATATTTACAGGTGTTTGTAATTGCAGATAATAATTACACACTTTCATCTACTTGATCCGAGAGAAATGTTTCCATTAGACAGTCTGGATGTGGTAAATTCAATGCTAGATGAGTTGAAAGCCCTAGATAAAGATCTCTCTAGGAACATTGCTTAACTTTTAGGCAAACTGTATGTTCATTTAATACTGAAGTCGGTTGAGCAGGACTATAGGAGTTGGAAATAGGTGTGATATATGTGCTATGTTCACCAAGATGAGTGTTGTGCCAACCAGGGGCGTAACTATAGGGGATGCAGGGGATGCGGTTGCACCCGGGCCCAGGAGCCTTAGGGGGCCCATAAGGCCTCTCTTCTCCATATAGGGAGCCCAGTACTATGAATGAAGCATTATAGTTGGGGGCCCTGTTACAGGTTTTGCATTGGGGCCCAGAAGCTTCAAGTTACGCCTCCGGTGCCAACTTCATAGCATTGACTCTTTAGCTAGAAGCCTTAAACAGTTTCCTCTCCCTCATGCCACCGCATGGCTGTCACACTGTACACTAATGACACATGCTGTTAAGAAACCCCGTTTTTTAAACACCTGTCAAGACTGTCAAACTTTTCAGAAACACAAAAACATCTTGCCAGGCTTTTTGGAACCATAATTCTTGGGCCCTGCATGAACATAACAGGAGGATTGTCTTCCAATGACAACCCCTTTCTATACAGACATACCTATCCTCACTTATCTTTAAACTGGACATATCCCAAGGCGTATGGCACATCTTGTTAAACAAATATGAGAATTATGTATACATCTGACAGACACCTCAACGGATTTCACCGGTCAGACATCTGCCTCACATAGTCTCCCATGTTAAAAAAAAAAGCTTTATCTCTTTAGTGTGTATTTTTTTTAACCCTTTCCAATCCGATTTATATTCTGGTTTTCCTAGGGGGCTTACTTTTTCTACCATTATACAACAGCGCTATATGCTGGCTAAAGCCAGTACTGCATGAGGTGACACGTTGGATAGGCTCCAACAGCAGAGAGGCTGGCAATATACAGTAAGAGAACCCTGACGGATGTCTTCCAACATCGGAGCTGTACAGCCTTAAATCATAATGTCTTTAGAGGTCAGACAGTGGATTGGAAAGGGTTAAATTGATGCAGCAAGGTTGTATTGAACTGATACTATGATAAACTGACTAACAATGCAGTTCAAAAGAGACTAAGGATGAACACATCTGCATGTCCTAATACAGTATGGACATCATAAATAGTGATGAACAAACTCTTGAAAACTTTTAGTTCAGTTGGTTCGCTAAACTTTTGCAAAAAGTTTGGTTCAGTCCAAGTTAGTTAAAACTTAACCGTAAGGTGACCAAAACTCCTAAACCTGGTGCATAGCACCGTGTTATACAACGGTGTTCAGGACTAGTGTTGAGAGAACTGGCCCAGGAGAACCCTGTTTTGAGTTGAGCTTTGCTTAACCCTTTGCAATCCAATTTTGCATTCTGGGTTTCCTAGGGGGCTTTCTCTTTCTGCCATTTTACAATGGAGACATCTGTTGGCTAGCACCAGTACTGCAGTATGTGATATGCTGGAGAGGCCCCCCCCCCCCCTCCCGACAACAGAGCGGACAGTAATATACAGTAAGAATACCCTGCCGGACGTCTTCCGACATCGAAGCTGTACAGCCTTCAAATCAGAATGTTAGAAGATGTCAGACAGTGGATTGGAAAGGGTTAAAGCTCATTTCGGGTTTGTGTGGAACTAAAGTTTTAGCCAAGTTCAAGCCAACTCAAGGTCCCACTGGTTCAGTTCACTCAACACTAATCATAAACTATATTTTCACTGGTGGAGCCGTCCTGTTCATATATCACATGGTTGCCCATCCCTTTGAGTAGCACTGCAGGTCGAATATATGTTTGGCTACAACTTTCTCTGGCAATATTAGGTTTCTGTTGGAGGATTTAGACTAAATTCCACAGGGATAAGCCTACTCCTAGATTAGCATCCTACGGAAAAGAATACATCTCTAGAAAATGCCTTTAAGAAGGGCTCTATGAATCTACATATACCTACTAGCAACTGGTTTAGTATCATTAGACCATTATTGTCTTCTTGATGCCATTGTACATTGTAGCAAAATAGGAATGCATTAAATTCAGCACATAAAACATATTTCACAAAACATTGCCGCTTGTTTGACAAAAGATTGGAGTATTTAAGTCATGTTTCTTTGCCCACCAACTTATACCCTTTCATCTTTCCAATTCCGTCAGCGCTACCATAACAATCAATATCCCTTGCATAATTCATACCATCCGTCTCACTCATTTGAGTTTCTGTCCCAAAGGGGATTAATGACATAATCATGTTTTCAAGCAGTCTAACTCGATATTCTTCAAGAAAATGTTAGCTTACCGCCTAGTTTACAAGTTGTTTCCTCCAGCCCCACAGCGTAGAAATAATTGCAGATATGCAGATGGAAGAATTCTATGTAAACAATTTGTAAATCGATGATATTATTGGACATTACTGAATCCTGGACTATAAAATATAGATTATGACTATATGTTGAATTAATCGTAAGGGGGTAAGCTGCACAATCCCTTTGAGAATGCGGGGCTTAGGCCGATCAGTTGATCTCCTTGAGTCCTGCTCTTGGTATCCCTTGCAAACAACTGACTCTGCAGGGTAAATACATGGCCAGTGGTATTATAGGAAGTCAGAAGGTCTACAAGGATGGGAGCCACTCTGAGGCTTCTTCCATAATGCGCCTCTTCTTCCAGCGCAGGATCCATCTCGTATTGCGAACCTGGGGGTGACCCTGACACTCCCTAGTTGCTCACAAAGCATGTGGTAGAAGACAGATGTTACTCAAATGTACCACAAATGTGCAGGGAACTATATATTACATCCGTATTACATACAAGACTTATCTGAGCAGAAACGTAGGACTGGACCATAAGCCGCCAACTTAACTAGCAAACACCCCCAGACTGAGAGTAGAACCTCAGTAACTTCAGCATTCTCAGTAAGGAGGATATGGAATAAGTGTGCACAGACTAATGCTGATTGGCTAGCTAGGATACACGCCTCCTAACCAACCACAGGAGTGTCTCTATCGGCGTCCAGTGCCAAAATGAACTGAGTATGCAACTACGTGAGGATAACATAGACCAGGGCTGATGCCATGTCGTCACCCTGATCCCGATCCTCTGAGACAGCTGGTGAAAGATGACAAGATGTCTTTGATCTATGATGGGATAGAAAAGTGCTATGTCCTTTTCTGTCCAGTGTAATAGACTGGCAAGAGATAAAAGAGGTCACCATCTCATATATTCACCCCTATGGTTTCATCCTCGTTTCTGTCCATATGCAGTTTTCTTAATAAAAGCTGGAAACCAGAACCAAACCAGCGCTGGAATCCCAAAATGTAGTTTAAAAACAGCCTTATGAGTGGTTGTCTGTTCTGGGACATAGAAGAGGGTCCTCATCAGGGAACACCACTTTGCAATGTTCATATGCCCTAATAGGACGTATGAATAGGGGAATGCCATCTTGGCACAACCTTTGAAAGAGGACTGGTCACATCCTTTGACGGATATGCTGCTGTTAAGGTAGGAAAACTGTTCATGGCACCTCCTCTGTTATGGTTTACTATTTATTAGGAAATTATAGTACTAGTGTTTCTGGGGGCCCAATGCGTCACACATCTCTGCTACATGCACGTCACACACACAGCTCTGCTATATGCATATCACACACACACAGCTCTGCTACATGCACATCACACAAACAGCACTGCTACATCCACGTCTCACACACAGTTCTGCTACATGCACGTCATACACACAGCTCTGCTACATGCACGTCATACACACACAGCTCTGCCACATGCACATCACACACACAGCTCTGCTACATGCATGTCACATACACAGCACCGCTACAGGCACATCACACACACACGGCTCTGCTACATGCACATCACACACACAGCTCTGCTATGTTCCTTATGCTTATGAGCTGCACGTGCTTAATGAACTTCAACTGCTTTCTGAGGAGACATGTTTGCTCATAGCTTTTGCATATCTGTTGCACGAGATTTACGAACTTGAAATCATGGCTTGTCGCTGTGTTATGTAAGCTGCATTAGCTTAGCGGTAGGCGTTGAACTATCTGTGGTGACATGTTTGCACGACAGCGACAGTTTGTTTCAACACTGGACAGTTGTTATTATTAAAGGGAACCAATAAACAGGGTTATGCTGCCCAAATGACGGGCAAAGACAGGCATGAACCCAGGACAGATATGCCCATTTGGCCTATGTATGTTTTATTCTGAAACACTGCAGTGTTTCAGAGAAAAGATACTTAGAAGTTTGACTAGGAAATAACCTAGAATGGAGCGCTGAGTTGAAAGGTGCACCTTACACCTTCTGTGTGCATCATCAAGACTGACAGCTCTTCTTCCTGCTTTCGTATAAGGAGATAGCTGTCAGTCAATGTCCTGTGGGCAGGGAGAGCCCAGCTCAACCTGCTTCTTGGACATGGAGCTCCAGTTCATCTCAGCTCAGAGTCAAACTTCTAAGTATAAAGAATACATGGGCTGAATGGACATACCTGCCATCAGGTTCATGTTACTCATGGTTCGGGCAGCATGAACCTGGTGACAGATCCCTTTTAAAGTTTCAAGCAAGACTATGGCCTAGCTCCAACCATTTGCCTACTCATGGGCTGTTACCCAATCATCCATGCAATGGTAATTCACTTACCATTCGCTGCAGCAGCCTCTATTTGAGTTTCTGCTTCTCTCCCCCTTCTTCAGTTGGTCTGGATAATTGAAGGTAAACCCTACAATCATAGATCGTATTGGTGGCTCCCTTTCGGCAACCCATGACTTCCTGTTGGTAGGCCCACCAATCATCTGTCGGCACCCCCTCCTCCTAGTGGGGACTTTAACAATGTCACAAAGCATGCCACAGCAATCTACCATAGAAGCCAACGGGTCATTTCCTTATTAATCTGATTTTTTTTTAAATCTGATATCTAATGATTTAGATAATTCATTTCAAAAGATGAATTCGCATCAGTTTTATAATTCAGATTGTCTAAAGGAATTAGTCCATGAATTTCAGACTTTAAGATTTACAGGGTGCTTTAAAGGTCATACAGGATTGTCAATTTTTATGAATATCTGTGCATAAAAAGAAACAATCTCATTTTGATTTATACATCATCTTTTATGAGTTTTATGCCCTGATCGCAGTATTTTATAGACTCATCTGTCTGTGATCCAGCATGTACTCAACCTATAATCCCTACTTGGCATCATGGCATCATTTCATCAGTATGTGTGCTTCCAATGACTTGGCTAAACCTGATTACAGCTCCTTGATCTTTTTAAAGGGGATGTTTTATCCATTTTTGCCAAAATTTTGTATGTCGGATTAGTTAAAGATTCTTGTATCCCATCCTTTAGAGTTCTTAGGTGTAAAAGGTACCGCTCTCCATGTTCTTTTGCCCATCCTCTGTTGCATTTAATCAAGCTTTTCATCCCAGAGGGGCCAACCATTCTAAGGCCTTATCTTTGGAAAGCAATGGCTGTGTGATAGATCTGATGCTATCGCTGTCATCTGTCCCTTTTCATATTAATTGTGTGGCTGAGAGTAGTACTCTCTTGGCGGGGTCCGTAAAAGAAATAATTAGATGGGTAGAAGCTGCCGCCTCTGGGATTGGAAGCTGATATGATCTCTGACTGCTCTACATTTGCGGTTACATCACCTCAGAGACGTGGCTGGGCCAGACAGCAACGAGTAGCAGATGGAGATCAAACAACACAAAAGGAGTAATAGAGAAAAACTCAATTAAGTAGTAACTTGCCTCCCAAATCACTGACTTTTATTGCAGGTCTGCAACTAGGAAGTCAAACGTGGCGCTTAGCTTTGATCTCAGCATTGGTAGCATTTAAGTTGACCGTCTAATGGCTGGCCTTCTTCTCTGCCATGTCATTTTTGAAAATCGCACATTGCGGGTTAAGTTGCCCAGTTTAGTTATCTCTCCAAAAGATTACTCCATGTTCATGAATATTGTCACATAAGCCATTGGAAGGAAATCTTGCTAGGAAATAGTAGGGGCAATCACAACTACTGTCATTCCTGTTTTTCATGCACTTCAGTCCTACGAATAAGTTTGGAAGGGGCAGAATTCATTGAGTTTTTTGCTCTGTTGGGTCGATATTACGATATAGTACTGGACTTAAAGGGTACCTCGCCCTTTCAGATGACTTTTTCAGAATAAGTTGCCATGTGTACATTAGTTGTAATGCCATATCTGTCCATCGTATGACTGGTATTTTACATTTTTCATCAGTTTTCGCTTTTGCATGATCTAATTTTCAATGTTGCCTGAGCTGGTGGGTGGAGACAGCTGCAATTATATTTTCTATACATTGCACATGGAGAAAATGGCAGATTCTGCTGCCCTGTCTCTCTGTAGCACGCATAGAGAAATAGCAAAATCATAGAGGACATTATACAGCTGTCAGGGTACTGGGGTTTGGGTACTGGAAGTCCCTAAAGCTACCCGCAACCCCTGTCCCTACCTACTTGCCCCCCTGTGCTAGGCCCCAGGGCGACAACTGGGTGACGGTCCCTATACTCACTAGGGAAGCGGGGGCAGGGGGTCAGACTTACAAATAAATACCAAGACAAACAGACACAGAGGCAAGTCAGGAAGTCCCGGTCGGCAACAGGAGAATACGCGATACCAGGGATCAGGCGAAGTCAGAGTCAGGTCCGAAAGCAGAGGATCACAACGGGAAATCAGATGAGAGTAAAGCGGGTGTAGCCTGGAGACAAACATACACTGGCAATGCTGGACAGAAACAGGCATGTTTAAATGCTGTTAGAACTCCCGCCCCAGCAGCTGATTTGGGTGGGGGGCCTGCAAGCAGCCAGACCCAGGCAAAAGGCAGCGAGTGCAGATCCCAGACATCCAGCAGCAAGTACAGATGCTGCTAGTCAGGATGTCATGGCAACGTGGACTGCATCTCCAGCAACTGACCACCCAAGCGCCGCTCCCTGAGCCCAGGAGCACGCGCTCGGAGCCAGTGTCTGGGACCCCGGCGGCCCGGGGAGGTCACCAAGACCGGCGCTCCCCTGCGCCGCACCCGATCAGCTCGGGTGATAGGACCGGTGGTGCGGAAGCGGAGACCCCGAGAGCTGCCGGTCCTAACAACAGCAATATCAAGCAGCATAGATACTAAAGCATACAAGGGCTGAATGGAAATACCTGCCATCAGGTTCATGCTGCTCATGGTCCAGACAGCATGCACCTGGTGACAGGTCCCTTTTAAGGTTTCAAGCAAGAATATGGCCTAGCTCGAACCATTTGCCTACTCATGGGCTGTTACCCCGTCATCCATGCAATGGTAATTCACTTACTATTTGCTGCAGCAGCCTCTATTTGAGTTTCTGCTTCTCTCCCACCCCTTCTTCAGACAATTTCTCTTTCCCCTTCCCTCTCTATAGACTTTTATGGGCAGCATGAAACACTATCTGTCTCCTCTTCTCAGTGTTTGTGACTACAGACAGACTCTACTTGACAACAGGCAGTGCATGTGAAATTAGAAGGAAGGAAGACACTTAGTAGCGTTTTAGATAAGTTAAGTGATTTTAACTTTTGATAATTATTACATTGACTGTTATTACAAACTGTGTCAAAGAGTAGTGACTAATTAATTAAAAGTGGAGCTACATTTTAATTTAAATATTCCTTTGGGCCCAACACAGTCGGTGCGATGCAGTGATGTTATTGTGCCATATGAAGTCTTCTGCATGGCTGGAGCTCTGGTAGGTTACAGGTCTAATACAGCCCAGGGCTTGGTCTCTATTTCTACCCTAGATTTTAACTGGATCTTCAACAGGATATGGATCCAGTTGAAATCAGTGCTCGACCATCAGTCCATCAGTCAGGACCCGGTCGCACCGCCTGCGACCACAACCATTAAATGCCAGCTTCCCTGGTGGAGAAAGATTATAGGGTATGTCTGAAATCCAAAATAAAATTGCTAAGACCAGGCAACAATAAACCTAGTGGTTCCCCTTGTCCTAGGTTTACTTCCCCGTAGACATACCATACATGCATATAATATGGGCTACATGTTCACTGCAGGACAAGCAAAAGAGATGCTGGAGACCACAGGAGCTGCTGTGTGGTGGGGAATTCTACAGGTGCGTATAGGTTTTTTCTGTGTATTTTTGAAGGACTTTCCTCCTTTTAGTAAACTTTTTTAGATCCCAGATAATCCCTTTTGGCCCCCTCCTCTCATCACCACGGGCTCGCTGCACCTACTCGCATTGACTTGGACATCGATTGCAGTGGATATTGTGCATGCACGGCACCACTTCATTCACTTAAATGGGCTTAAGGAAATAGCTGAGTACAAGCACTTGGCTATCTTCGGCAGTCCCACTGTCACTCCATTCAAACTCTTCTTCGCTGTAGGGGCTGCAGTGACCCCGCAGTAAATGTAGAACAGCACTGACATTACCAAGAACTGGACATCCAGCCAGAGCTTAGACCCAAATCCCATTAAAGATCTGCGGGCTGACCTGAAGAGGGCGCTAAACCTGAGGTGCCCTCACAATCTGACAGCTTTGGAGCACTTTTGCAAGAAAGGCTGGACAAAAATTGCTAAGTCAAGATGTGGCCTGATGATAGACGCCTACCCAAAAGGACTGAATGCTGCCACAAGTCAATGGGTACATCAACAAAGTATTGGTTTTAGGCTTTATTCACACGAGCGTGTATATGCGGCTAGGTTGCTGACCATCTGAGGCAGTGGATGAAAATGCATTCTTTTACATGAATGAAG
Organism: Eleutherodactylus coqui; assembly: GCF_035609145.1. Classification (NCBI taxonomy): domain Eukaryota; kingdom Metazoa; phylum Chordata; class Amphibia; order Anura; family Eleutherodactylidae; genus Eleutherodactylus; species Eleutherodactylus coqui. The sequence continues at coordinate 19,399,188 of NC_089838.1, forward strand.
ATACTAGGAGGATTGAAAGTGACGGGTGAACCATAATAAGGAAATAAGTACAAAAGATCCATATGTTTAAGATTTTATTTCCCAAGGTGACAATGTAAGTTCTATCTGTTAACCCTTTCCAAATCCAATTTGTATCCTGGTTTTCCTAGGGGGCTTACTCTTTTTTCTGCTGTTATACAACGCTGCTATCTGCTGGCTAAAGCCAGTACTGCATGAGGTAACACATTGGATAGGCTCCAACAGCAGAGAGGCTGGCAATATACAGTAAGAGAACCCGACGGACGTCTTCAACATCAGAGCTGTACAGACCTAAATCATAATGTCTTCAGAGGTCAGACAGTGCATATGCAACATATACATATGATCATAGAACATATGCAACTAAAATCTGCGCCTGCTATTATACACTGGGTAAAAAGATAGTTCTGGTTCTATCCTTCGACCGATATACGCTGGCAGCTCCCACAGACTTCTATGGGAGTTGGAAAAAAAGCGAGGGGGAGGCAGTTTAGCAGCGTCCAATTCAGAGAAAAGCTTGCAGGTGCCTCTATGTAGGCCTGTGCAGTCATTCCGAGGATTTATGCTGAGCGAGGGATTTCTGGCCGTGTGAATGGATGGGAAGACGCCAATATAGCTCGGGACTTGATCGCAGAAGATCGTCCATTTTCTGAAAATCGTCCACGGCACGACCGTGCGAACATAAAAACGCATACGCTTGTATGAAGGAGCCCCTAGGGTGCGCATTATTTTCGTTTTCTTATTTTGAATGATTCATCTCTGTCGGATTTGCAACTCATGATATCTTAAATGTATGCAATAGATGTAGTGTAACTGTCATATTTTCCCAATGACTTCTACCGTGTTTCCCCTGAAAATAAGACAGTGTCTTATATTAATTTTTGTTCAAAAAGGTTTAACTTTTTTACATGTATAGCTACCTGGACACTATTTAAATTGACTTTTTTAATTAACTGTTAGCAGGGCTTAATTTTGGAGTAGGGCTTATATTTCAAGCATCCTCAAAAAGCCTGAAAAATCATTTTGCATCCTCAAAAATTCTGGAAAATCATGCTAGGTCTTATTTTCAGGGTATGTCTTATTCTCAGGGAAACAGGGTAATATGATTTTAGTTTACGTCAGATGTAGCAGAGCTGTGTTTGCTATTTGGTATCAGTTTCTAACACCCCAGCCGCTCCTTGAGATGTCGTGTTACATTACAGTGACTCTGCTGATAGCTATAACACTCCTCCTGTGTCACATACCAACAGAAGGAAAGTCACCTTAACAGGTATCATGTGAGTTTTCCTATTTCTTTGCCTACTCCCGTAGCACAAGAGGACATCCTGTCTGCCCAGCAATGCCTACTACTCCGGTGGGTTGCAGCAAGTTCAGCTGAAGGAGTATCCGGTAGTACAGAAAAGACTAAATGAGACTTATATATCAAGATGCCTCATATCGCTTGCCAAAAATCTGACAGCTTAGCGGCCTCTTCTTTCCCAGGCTGATCAGCTGTGCCAGATTCTCTTATATCTCAGAACAAATATGTGTTACTTTTCCGAAACATTTCACCCGGCTGCCAGAAGGTTGGAATGAGATCCACACACTCTCTTTACCCAACACAATGAATAATTTAACTTTAATAATGACATACAGAACCTTATGTAATGATCAGTGCGGAGGGAGGGGGTGCGAAAGAAAAAGAAGGCAACGCGCAGCACGGAACCGAGCATTCTGTTAGGAAAGGTAATTAAATCAAATGCATTCCTAAGTAAGGTGCAATTAGCTTCCGAGTTCCCTCTCCTCACTATTATGAAACTGCCACAATTATTTACAGCACTTCAGAAATGGAAGAAAGTACAGAGAGGGAGTTATAGGAATGTTTAAGTCGAACTAGAAAATCTGAACCATTGCAGAATTCGTTTTTTTTTTTAGAGTGTGTTAGGGGTTAAAAGCCCATATTTGTGTAAATCTATAGATAATAAATGCTTTATACAAATGAAAAGGCATTGAAGCCATATAAAGGTTAAGCGGGTTGTCCCGCGAAAGCAAGTTGGGGTATACACTTCTGTATGGCCATATTAATGCACTTTGTAATGTACATTGTGCATTAATTATGAGCCATACAGAAGTTATTCACTTGCCTGTTCCGTTGCTAGCGTCCTCGTCACCATGATGCCGTCTAATTTCAGCATCTAATCGCCCGATTAGCCGCGCTTGCGCAGTCCGGTCTTCTTTCTTCTGAATGGGGCCGCTCGTGCCGGAGAGCTGCTCCTCGTAGCTCCGCCCGGTCACGTGTGCCGATTCCAGCCAATCAGGAGGCTGGAATCGGGAATGGACGGCACAGAAGACCTGCGGTCCACCGAGGGTGAAGATCCCGGCGGCCATCTTCGCAAGGTAAGTACGAAGTCGCAGCAGCGCGGGGATTCGGGTAAGTACCGGACGTTTTTTTTTTTTTTACCCCTGCATCGGGTTTGTCTCGCGCCGAAAGGGGGGGCTATTGAAAAAAAAAAAAACCCGTTTCGGCGCAGGACAACCCCTTTAAGCCATTACAAAGAATATACTCATTGTGGAAATAATAATCCCTCCCCCAGAAGGAGTTGTCAGAATCGAATGAAACTTTCTCTGTAGGATTGTAACATTGATATAAGTGGAATGTAAAGCAGCTCCTCTGCAGTGGCTCCCGTGCAAGGACTGGCTGGAAACCACAACTGAGGTACAGGGAAATGGGGAAAGTCCAGCTTTGGGTTAAAAGCTTTTCAGTTTTTATTAGATGATTCAGACGGACAGACATGGAGGAACAAAGGACATGTGCCGTCTTACATGTTTCAGGCAAGCATGTTGCTTTTAATCAAACATGTAAGACGGCACATGACCTTTGTTCATCCATGTCTGTCTGTCTGGATCATCCAATAAAGACTGAAGGCTTTTAACTAGAGATGAGCGAGCGTACTCGGAAAAGCACTACTCGCTCGAGTAATTTGCTTTATCCGAGTATCGCTGTGCTCGGGTCTGAAGATTCGGGTGCCGGCACGGAGCGGGGAGCTGCAGGGGAGAGCAGGGAGATCTTTCTCTCCTTCTCTCCCGCCCGATCTCCCCTGCTCCTCGCTGCGACTCACCTGTCAGCCGCAGCGGCACCCGAATCTTCAGGGACGAGCACAGCGATACTCGGATAAAGCAAATTACTCGAGTGAGTAGTGCTTTTCCGAGTACGCTCGCTCATCTCTACTTTTAACCCAATGCTGGACTTTCTCCGTTTTCCTGTGCATCAGTTGATATAAGTGATTACAATATCAGAGCAAAAGTGAAAACTGAACACTTGAAAGGAGGCTCTAGTACCGTGTTGTACCGCCTCTAGCTTGGATACAAGAAGTGATCTGGGTGGGCATGGAGGCTCTAGTACCGTGTTGTACCGCCTCTAGCTTGGATACAAGAAGTGATCTGGGTGGGCATGGAGGCTCTAACACCTTGTTGTACTGCCTCTAGCTTGGATACAAGAAGTGATACAGGTGGACATGGAGGCTCTAGTGCCCTGTTGTACCACCTCTAGCTTGGATACAAGATGTGATACAGGCGGGCATGGAGGCTCTAGTACCCTCTTGTACCACCTCTAGCTTGGATACAAGATGTGATAAGGGTGGGCATAAAAGCTCTAGTAGCCTCTTGTACCACCTCTAGTTTGGATACAAGATGTGATACAGGTGGCATGGAGGCTCTAGTGCCCTGTTGTACCACCTCTAGCTAGGATACAAGATGTGATACAGGTGGCATGGACGCTCTAGTGCCCTGTTGTACCACCTCTAGCTTGGATACGAGATGTGATATGGGTGGGCATGGAGGCTCTAGTGCCCTGCTGTACCACCTCTAGCGTAGATGCAAGATGTAATATGGGTGGGCATGGGATCTCTATTACCCGGTTGTACTGCCTCTAGCTTGGATACAAGATGTGATACAGTTGGCATGGAGGCTCTAGTACCCTGTTGTACCACCTCTAGCTAGGATACAAGAAGTGATACGGGCGGGCATGGAGGCTCCTTATGTTTTTAAACCTACACTTTGCCTGTGGACTCTTTATTTGACTTAGTTGACTTGTTACTGGAAAGGGGCACTGGCATCCCGTGAACAGTTGAGTTATCATTTCTCGGCTGGCGTAGCTGATAGCTTCTACTGTTGCATTGGGACAGACCGCATTTTGGATGTGACAAGAGGACACGGTAGAACCATCATGACCCACCATTTTGTTCTCCACTGTCTCCTTCAGCAAAAGTTTTGTCCCTGGACGCTGCAGTACCCTGTCGTAGTGATAAGGGCCAAGAGGGGCTGTAAAGAAATTAATAAATGTCGCTTATCAAGAATGAATATGTATCAATCCATTTTAGCAAAATGTATGTATTGCAATATATTGTATGTGTAACAGAAGTCATGACTGTTTTTGTGGTTTTCTGTCTACACTGAAGGTCTACGTCTGACCTATTGGAATCAGGAAGTTCTAAGGCCAGATGTCTCGGGATGTAGCAAGACGGGGCCTAACCGCAAAGAGTTTTCAGCTCTTACTCTCTGAGTCATATGAAATCAGCTATTTCTTAAAAGTCATATATCAAGCCTAAATGTCATAAGTTTATTTTCAGATATAGAAGTCATGAGTTTATCATGAGGTTATTCCTTGTATTACCAGAGGTCGCATCCCTGCGTGGGCGATCTTCTATATAAACTGAGACTATGCCAATAAAGACTTAGAGTTCATTACTTCACCATATACCGTGTGTAATGGTCAGTACTTTGACTCTTAGAAGGAGCGCTCCTCCTGCTTAGGTCAATTTGGAACCGACAACATAACTGACCAGTCTGTTTGAACAAATTAACCCTCGACAGTAGCACCTCTAGCTTGGATACAAGAAGTGATACAGGCAGGTATGGAGGATCTAGTATGCTTTGTACTGCCTCTATCTTGGATACAAGATTGATATGGATAGGCATGGAGGCTCTAGTACCTTCTTGAGCCACCTCTAGCTTGGATGCAAGATGTGATACGGGGGACATGGAGGCTCTAGTACCCTGTTGTACTGCCTTTAGCTTGGATACAAGATGTGATAGGGGCGGGCATGGAGGCATACAGGTTCCATATGGCATCCTGCAACATATCAGTCTACATTTGCTGTAACTGAGCCTCTACATCAAGCAAACTCATAGGCTGTTAAGTTGGCATCCCAGATGGTTCCATACAGGTTCTATTGCCGGGCACATCCGCCGGGCTGAAGAAAGAAGATCCGGCCGCGAAGAAGGGAAGAACCACATCGTCCGAAGCAGGTGAGTTTAATAATGGTACTGGTCTCCGTATCAGATCCGGACGGCTTCCATAGGCTTCAATAGAAGCCTGCAGGAGCCGTCCCCGCGGGAGACCCGCACTAAAATAGAGCATGTCCATTTTTTTTCCCACACGCGGATCCGCGCCTGACGGGAAAAATGACATCCGCAGGTATTTAACTACCTGCGGGTGTCCAATGTATCCCTATGGGGAAACACTGCGGATTTTAAGCCCGTGGACATGAGGCCTAACTGTGAAGGACTCTTTGCTGTAATTATTCCTAAATCACCTTTCCTCCACTCTTGAAGAGGTATTCTGGTTATATGGCATTATATCAAGCTTGCACCTATTTGCTGGATAGATGATAATGGATAGATTGGTGGGGGTGTCGTGTATACCCATTTGAAGGCATTGGCAAACACTGTCACTCGTTTCATCTTTATGGGACTGACAAAGACAGCCATGTTCGAGCACTCAGCTATCTCTGGCCATCCCATTTAAATGTATAGAGTGATAGCAGGCATGCTAAACCCCAGCTCCATTTATTCAGGGACCATGGGAACCCTGTTCTGGCAAGAGTCATAAAACCAGAGTCATAGTCATAAAACGAGAATACCTCCTTTAAGGAATGTTTCTTGGTCTTTTGTTCTAGTACTTGGAATGGACTTGGAATCATGTGTCAGATCATGGCATTAACTACACATGTCTGTATATATGAAAGAGGTTTTCCAAGTTTTTAAAAGAAAAAATGGCCAGTGTGGCCTACTGTCTTTGAAGATCTGACATGAAGTCTGGCTTCCTCCCTATTTCCCAGAGGTGGAAATCACCATCCATTCCACATCTCGCTTAGTTTTTCTGGTTGAGTACAATTCTTACCATGTGGACACAATATTTCCCAGAGATCAGTTAAGAATGTTCTATCTTTCTGCACATTTGTGAAGTCAATGGGGGTGCACAAGTGCGTGCATAATGCGCAAGGAAATGCATGAAACATTATGTAATTCCGCTGGATAAGGAACACAACTGGGATTATTTAACCTTTTCAATTGGTGCGGGCAGAAAACATGCAGTAAAATATGCCAATGGACGTCCAAAAGAAGCCTGGTTCATAACGCAAGAAAGTTGCACTAAGGCATGCGTAATTGCGCTTACACTTGTGTGAAGTCGCCCTTGGAGAAAGAGATAGAGTTCTCATCTTTTAAAGGTCCCACTGCCCTGGCACTGCCATTCCAGTCTGTGCTTGAATAATAAGCATTTGAGTTCAGGGATTGGCAACAGTACTACCTGGAATTTAGGAAAGACCAGAACAGCAGTGGGAGCGAAAGTGGTCAGTATAGTGTTGGTTCCTGTTTTACAGCATAAAAGGGGACAACCGCCTTGTCTAAGTATTTATTTTAACTTAACTGAGTGGGTTTCAATCTTATAGAACATGAGTCGACTTATTTCAAGTCATGCATGGTGCTGTACTACACCTCTATGCACCTCGAAGGCTGTAGAGGACCATAATAAGCCATTGGAGAAGAGCACTAAAGGGGATGCCAGTTCGTGCATTTTGATGAAAGCCAACTGTTCTATCAACGTGATGTGTGTCCAGCACCTTCAATAGGTGCCGCTGCAGTTTTAAACTTTAGTCCACCATTGTTCTTCTTTGGATTGTGAACATGACTCCATGCCTATAACCATGATCCTGGTCAACTTCTCCTTCTGAACATGACTTTGCTGGATGCAATTGAAGTTCATTTGTTGGATTTGTATGGTAAGTATATGGAGGTGCAGTAGTGGCATCATGGACCTGTACATCCGCCCTATTATGGCTCCTTAGAAAACAGGGCTGCAATACGAATGTGTGCCAGAGCCCTTTCAGACACAAACATTTAATATCTAGGTGAGAACCCTTAGAAGTTGCAGTAGATTTGTAGGATTACCATGACCATAACATCAATGGATCCTGATGAGAAAAAAGTGAAATGACCTTGTAGCCAGGGGCATAACTATAGAGGGTACAGGGGATGCGGTTGCACCCAGGCCCAGGAGCCTTGGGGGGCCCATAAGGCTTCTCTCTTCCATATAGGGAGCCCAGTACTATGAATAAAGCATTATAGTTGGGGGCCCTGTTACGGGTTTTGCATTGGGACCCAGAAGCTTTAAAATATGTCTGTGTGCAGCATGGTTTAGGTATGGGTACGGGTACAGATAGAGGGGGGGGGGTCCAGCTCACGTTTTGCATCAGGGCCCCTGAGCCTTTAGTTACGCCCCTGCTTGTAGCAACTACCCATTATAACTCAATTTTTTAGATAGTTCCAATTATCCTTGGATATTTTTGCCTATAAGGAAGCTTTAAAGTCGTGGCACAAATTGAGGAAATGCCACAGTTTACCATGAATCCAAAGAGGTGCCTAGCTTCACCCAGACTGAACTATGAGGGCACAACCAGACAGGTTTCTCGAAGATTTTAGACGTTAAGTAGTCCACTGTGCTACGTCAGTGACAGATAGCAGGAGCAGGACAATATAATTCAAGGAACCTATGAAATATCAATCAAGACTTGAATCATTAGAAAAGTTTTGGAAGTTTTTTTTTAACATCTCTGGCAAATTCAAATGCACATTTCATACAATTGGATTATGGGTATTTTAAAATCATTCTATGCCAGGAGATTAGCTAAATGAAAATGCAAAATGTAGAAGGATTAGGGAATATGCAATATAAATGTGAAAAGAGCAAGTTCTGGGCATAAGTGTAGGATTTAAGTCTTCCCCAAGTAGCGGATATAGACACATAATTACAACATGGAAGACATCAGGTCTCTGATAAAATGGAGCAACTAGACTTTTCTTTAGATACATCTGTCAATTCTGGTTACAGTTTAAGCCTTTTAGGTGCAGATAAAATATTTTTATTTCTATATACTCTGCCCAGGGACTCCTGTCTATCCTTCCTACATCCTACTAAAGAGGACCTGTCATGGGAAAAAGTCAGAAGGGCTGGCCACTTGGCTCTGCAACTGCGGCCAGATAACTCTATCCCCATTTTTTTCATACTCGTTCTTCTTAGGTCCCAGCACTCTGAATGTTTCAGTTGGGCAGTGCCCAATGCTCACTGTCAATGTGTGACATTAGACTTGACGGGATAGAGTCAGCAGGGCCAGAGTTGCAGAGCCATGTAACCAGCCCCACTGACTTTATGCCATAAGAGGTCCTCTTTAAAGGAGTTGTCTCATGAAGATTAGCCCTATCTGGGTCCTCCCAGTCATCTGGGTCAGTATTAGCCTGGCGGGTATAAAGCTGGTCTATTTTTTGAGCAGGGAGTGCCAGGCCCATCTTCATGAGTAACGTCATGATCCCCTTTACTCTCGTGAGGCTTTTCCATCGTGTGTGGGCAATGGGGATATAAGAGACTCATGACCTGCTGCCGCCCATGTTGGTTCACAGGAGGATCGCGTCTTAAAATAGGACTGATAGGTAGTCATGATCCACAGGCTCCAGAGGAAGCCGTCAGTAACAGTTATAACCAGAGACCCAGTCTGTTTATTCAGTCCTTTTAAGTCCTTATGCCTGAGAGTCCGGGATCAGTAATAAAGAATAGTTTCTCCTGATAGCATGTCCTTAGGCCCATTAACACTGGGTTCCTGCAATAGTTCCACAGCTGGCTGACCAGGGAAGTGCATTTCTCTCAGGTCCACTAGCACGGGTTTGAAGTAGTCCGAAGGGAGAGAAATGAATGAACTGCTTGACTGCAAAACTCTAGGCTTCCTGGCTCACCCCTTCTCAGTTCTTCCTTTTTGGAGGACCCCGCGGATACAGCCCAGTGGCAAGAATTGGGCAGCAACCCCTCTTCTCTATCTGCAGCTTAGCTGCTCTCTATGCTCTACACTTCCTTGTCCATTCCCATTCATTTCTGTTCCTCCATTCTCACCCCTGGTAAAGAGACAGTATAATGGAAAACAATTATAAGGAAGAAACCCATTACAACACAAGGACGTCATAAAGGCGAGTCCCTGGAGGGCTATTAGTCTGCAGAATTTGGTGTGGCGATGTGTGTTGACTTCAAAGAGTGCTGGGCAGTAACATCTCACTGTTATGGGAGCTGCCTCAAAAAATGGAATTGCCACCATAGCTCAACCCCTTTAACCTTTTAAAGGAGTTCTTCGAATTAAGAAAATCAACCAAAGGAAGAGAATGCTATAACATAAAAAAAGAACTAGTACTTACCCAATAAATCACCCATTGCTCCAGCACCGTCGCTCCAGTCCTCCCAGACAGTCTTGGTTTACATGGCTGCAGCTGTGACATGCCAACATGACTGCTGTACCACTGAAGAACACGTCCCGAAATTGATCATCCATCTTGTCTTACATACTGACTTGTCTGACTTCTATACAGTACGTCACTTGTGCCAGAAGAACCAGTAACATGACAAGTCACATGATGCACCGGCAGAGCGCTGGATGGCCGCTGTTTAGAAACTTTGTGTAAGTTAAGAAATTGATGTTTACAATAAGGATGTTTTAATGGGCAAAAAAAAAACCTTCAAGTACTGAGCCAATTATTGCCTTGAAAAGCAAGAAGTTTTGATGTTTTTGCCTTTTACAATACAGATGTTGCAAGTCCTGGTGTGCTACACAAATACCAGAGAGATGTGCCACAAATGGCTGGAACACTTTGCAAGTAATGTAGGCACGCTGTGGTGGGATACAAAAAAATAAAATGTTTTTGCACCAAGATAGACTTTTATGACCTATCTATAGGATAGCTGAGAAAAGTCTGATCGGTGGGGGTCTCACTTCTGAGACAATCACCAATCGTGAGAATGTCCACCTCTTCTGTTACCGTATGGATATTCCTCTCCCCCCCCCCTCCCTCATCCTCCGCAGTGACCTCAGATTGAATGGAGTGATGGCCACACATGTACGGCATCCACTCTATTCATTTCAGTGGGTCTGATGGGAATAACTGAGCGCTTGTAATTCGTTATCTTAGGCAGTCCCATTGAAAATGAATGGAGTGGCAGATCATATGCTCCGGCATCGCTCCATTCAGTCTTTGTCACTGGGAGTTATGCAAACTCTAGGGTTTCAGAAACAGCAGAACAGTATAACAGGTTGTGCTAACCTATTTGTGTCACTCCCGTTGACTTCTATTGGAGTTACAGAAACAGTATAGTCCAACCGCGCTCAGCTGTTTGCTTCCACTTGGCAATCTCATACAGATTAGCGTTCCCATCATGACCAAGTTTTGCCGAGATAGGGACACTCTTTAATACTAGATATCACTGGGGCCGTTACTACACCCATGGCTAACAGTATTTCAAAGTCAATTCTGGCAAATGGAATATCAGCGACCGGGCTATTGGACACATTACAAAGAAAGCCAATCCATTGGGCCACAAGAGATGCGTCCTCATTCCGATGCATAAGGGATTAAACCATCATGATCTGAGTTTTCTCAAATCCTATTCGTCCAGTGTGAATGCGGCAGTCAACCACAGCGCTCTCTTCCAGGTGTCTGCACGGTCAACACATACATGTTTGGCTTCACTGATTACGTATATGTAGGTCAGTGGACCTTAAAGGAGTTATCCAGGCAGTGTTCCACATTTAGACCCTCAGGATACAATGTCTCCAAAGTATGACTCAATTTTAGTTCATCTTTTCTCAATATGATGCCTGGCAGTTTTCTATCACGATTGCCACTTCTCCTGAGGGGTGATACATGGCCAATTGCCCTAGATCTTCGTTGGCTAATGGAATGACCAGCTTCCAAAAAATGTCTTGAGACCGGTAAGTCCGTAATCTTTTTTCTAATGGTGCTTTTATGTTTGTTGGTTTGCTTACGCATTTCTGTCCTCATTTCAGCAATATACATTATACTGCATGGACATTCCAACAGGTAGATAATATATCTGGATCTACATGTATAAAGTGAACCAATTTTACACATCTCACCTTGGATGGTGAAAGGTATAACCCTCCACCATGTTCGCACAGTTAGAGCAATTTAAACAAGGAACATTGCCCTTCTGCATGTATGAGTTTATCCTTCAAGTTGTATCCTCTCCTATAAGCCATTCTAGGGGGCATTTTTAATTTCTTCTACACTTAGACAACCCTTACCTAGTAGCAGCCATTCCTCCCGAATAATCCTCCCAAGATCCTTGCTAATTACAGAAAATCCAGAGAGAAAAGGGATACATGGTGCAGTATCTCTCATATGGGACTCAGTAGAGAACCTACTCCAATTTCTCCTTTTACATTTCTCCAACAGATTTCTCGTCTACCCTCTGCCTAAAAAATATTTTACACCTTTGGTTTACCTTTTCATCAAAGCAAATTTCATCAGTAGCAATCAGACTCACACTAACCAGTTGGCTTCAAGTATATGTTTCAGAGAGTTGACTCTCAAAATGCAAGAGGCTATTGTGGTCTGTTGACTTGATAAACAAGTCCGTTTTCAATCACAGTCATTCACTGCCAGCACTCGATCATTCACAGCCAATTAGTTAATGACATCACTGAATGGCTGTGATTGGTTCATCGAGCGCCGGCTCTGATTGGCTGAGCAACAACGCTCGTGAACCAATCACAGCACTCTTGCTATAGACGGGTATTCAAAGCCCCGTCACCAGGAAGAGAGTGATGTGTCAACGCTGAGGACACGGCAGCCTGTTGCAGCGCCGGAGACCAGAGCGAGGTACTTAGACGTCATGAGCCTGGTGAGTATATGATCCACCTCGAAAATAAGACACTGTACCTCTTTTGGGGCGAAAATTAATATAATATATTTTCGGGGAAACACGGTAGTAAGGCACAGTGGAGGCAAATTGACGCAAGACTTTGCCCAAAAAATGTCTACTGGGCTGAAGATGGAACCCATCCCCAAGACAGTTAGTTTCCCAGGAGGATCTATGAAGTTCTTGTGAATTTTCCAAATTGTATATAGAACTGGGGTAATTTGGGATTGTACTTTCAAATAATTCCCAATTTGCCCTCTATAATTCCTTCACATAAGGCTTCATCAAAAATAGCATTTAACCCTTTCCAATCCACTGTCTGACGTCTGAAGACATTCTGGTTTAAGGCTGTACAGCTCTGATGTTGGAAGACGTCCGTCGGGGCACTCTTACTGTATATTGCCAGCCTCTCTGCTGTCGGAGCCTATCCAACGTGTCACCTCATGCAGTACTGGCTTTAGCCAGCAGATAGCGCTGTTGTATAACGGCAGAAAAAGAGTAAGCCCCCTAGGAAAACCAGGATACAAATTGGATTGGAAAGGGTTAACTCATACATAATCTCAAACTTCAGTTGCCTATTCAATTTACAATATGCATTTTCATCATCCGATTGGCGATAATATTTGTCCATGTCCAACGCCACCACTGCGTCGATTTTTTTAATCTGCCGATTTTATAGTAATGGCCTTATTAGACATCCGATCCTGTAATTCCATCTTCTCCCGTATAGAAAGATTATTTGCATATGTATCCACAAAACCTCTCCTCAAAGTTTGAACTCTTTCCGTAATTATCTCAATAAAAGCCTCCACTGTATGATTAGTTTGTGGAGGTTGGAAGTCACTGAGGATGCGAATACCCAAGTCTTTAATCAGAAAGACATCCTCATTACCTCTAGATGTAGATATAGGTGTAGATGCTATTTCATCATTATCCATGAAATATGCCTTCAAGCTCAACAAAAAAGCGTGGCAGATCAATCTCAGCCTGAAACCAATCCACCTTTTGTACAGGAATAAACGCTAAACGGAAATCCTATGATCTCAGGAGATCCGGAAAGGTGCAGTGCGAGTTCCAACATGGGCTTGAGGACGCCGAGACTGGGTGTTAAAGGGGTTGTCCCGCGAAAGCAAGTGGGGTTCAGCACTTCTGTATGGCCATATTAATGCACTTTGTAATATACATCGTGCATTAATTATGAGCCATACAGAAGTTATTCACTTACCTGTCCCGTTGCTAGCGTCCTCGTCTCCATGGAGCCGCCTAATTTCAGCGTCTAATCGCCCGATTAGACGCGCTTGCACAGTCCGGTCTTCTCCCTTCTGAATGGGGCCGCTCGTGCTGGAGAGCTGCTCCTCGTAGCTCCGCCCCGTCACGTGTGCCGATTCCAGCCAATCAGGAGGCTGGAATCGGCAATGGAATGCACAGAGCCCACGGTGCACCATGGGAGAAGACCTGCGGTCCACCGTGGGTGAAGATCCCGGCGGCCATCTTCGCAAGGTAAGTAAGAAGTCACCGGAGCGCGGGGATTCGGGTAAGTACTATCCGTTTTTTTTTAAAAACCCCTGCATCGGGTTTGTCTCGCGCCGAACGGGGGGGCTATTGAAAAAAAACAAAAACCCGTTTCGGCGCGGGACAACCCCTTTAAGTCCAATCGCAAAATAAATAGCAGCTACGATCGGATATTCGTGTATATTCATCAGGTGATAGTGATTTGTTGAACGATATATATCCCACCGGGATGCACCAAGGTCAGAGTGGAAGTGCTGATCTAACCCCTATGTAGCAGCCACCACTCATAATTGCAATTGCAGCACTGATTGAAATCAATGGGAAATGTGTTTGGAATTGCAGGCTTGGGTCCCATTGATTTCAATGGGCGCTGCACTTGCAATTATGAGCGCTGGCCACTACACAGGGGTTGGAGTTGTGTATTCCAGTGGGCGCTGCCTGGATAACTTCTTTGAAGGTCCACTGACCTACGTGTACATAATCAGTGGAATCCAACCAGAGTGGGATAAAATAATGTAAGGGAAGATAGGTATTTGTTAGAGATGAGCGAGCGTCCTCGGTAAGGCACATTACTCGAGCGAGTAGTGCCTTATGCGAGTACCTGCCCACTTGTCTCAAAAGATTCGGGTGCCGGTGGGGGAGAGCGGTGAGTTGCGGGAGTGAGCAGCGGGGAGAGAGTGAGAGAGAGATCCCCCCCCCCCCATTCCTCATCGCTCTCCCCCGCCGGCACCCGAATCTTTTGAGACGAGCGGGCAGGTACTCGCATAAGGCACTACTCGCTCGAGTAGTTTGCCTTAGTGAGTACGCTCGCTCATTTCTAGTATTTGTACCTCTTCACCCTCTGTGTCCTTTTGATATGTACATTGTGATATGGATATTTATGGAAGTCTCTATCTTTTCAGGCTGGTAATCTGAACGATCAGACTTCACTTTCTTTTAGCTCTGTCCTCAGATATGGATATGTATTGCACATTCCATATTTTTGGGGATGTGGGCACTCCATATAAACATTGAGTAATATGTAGTTTATTGGGAATAGATGTGCGGAGATTGAGAGTTATGTTTCGAACGAATCTCAGACAAGACATGCACAACTGTGTTGAATGAAGCCAAAGAGAATGAGGGTGAAAATCCTATGATGTCAGGAGATCCGGAAGCAAATGCTGTGAGTTCAAACATGTGCGTGAGGACACGAGGACGCCAAGTCTGGGTGGCAAAATGGATCTCTGCTACAATTAGATATCTCAGGATAGGTCATCCAAAGCTGATCGATGGGAGTCAGCCACTTGGGATCCCCACCGATCAGCTGATCCTCTACCTGTTATCATTGTAGCGAGGTCTGCCATTCGCATCGATAGTCAGAACCAGACGTGTAATAAAAGGCTACGCTCCCATTGAAATCACTGAGAACAATTCCTGCCATTAAAGCCCATTTACACGCAACGATTATCACTCAAAATTCGTTCAAACGACCGCAAATTTATTACATGTAAATGCTACCATTGTGTACTTTTCATCTGAACGATGATTTTAAGGTGAACTTAAAATCCATCATTCAGCCACAGACAGATAAAGTATCTCTCAACAGACCGCATGCTGTGTTCTCCACGGGAGACGGGAGATTGCATCGCAGCCTCGACGAGAACGATGCAACTGTGGACAGAGCTCAGTGTGTGTTTAATCACAAGCTGGGTTCTGCAACACAGCTGCGGGAGGCCCTTTTGCATGCAAATGATGATGATAAAGTGTTAATGGACATTAGTGTCCATTAACACTTTATGCAAAAAGATCGCTAAAATTTTCAATAGTCTGAAAAATTATTTTTGGGTGCAATTGAGCCTTTAGACATCCAGTTCATCGCAGTTAGAGCCAGAAGTGTAATAGAAGGCATCTCTCCCATTGATTTCTGACTATTGACGCAGACATCTGACTCCACTGTGCTGACAACGGGCTGGAGGATCAGCTGATTGGCAGGGTATCCCATGCAGCGGACCCTTTTTCATTTAACTATTTAATGACCTATCTTGAGAATAGGTCATCAATAGTAAGTGTCCAGAATACTCTTTTAAAGCAACAGAAGCGCATGTACGATTTCCTATCCTTATAACCAACAGTGTATGCTCCAGGAAACAGCAAGTTAACAGCTTAGGGAAAAAGGAAAATATATTTAGCTTAACTGAGAGAGATAAATTTAAATGTAGCCCATTTCTATGCCAAAAGTGTTGTGATGAGTTGTTTGGCTCAGTATATGAAGAATACAGAGCGTCATTAGTGCAGTTGTTCCCGGTTTCTCTTACCATAATGACAGCTAGTAACTACGGGGTGAGAAATAGACAACTAAAATGAATCCTTGTTTATGGCCGGTTTATTTAAAACACTTACAGAAAATGATCATTCCCATTTGCTGAATGAACGATTCACATGAAATGGTAGTTAAATGAACACACAGACAATCTAGATGATTGATTTGGACCTTCCAACTGAGTTACAGTACATCACCCATGTTATATATTAGTGCAGCAAGCCAACCACTATATAGTCTATGCAATGGCTTTCTCTTTGCATAAAGCATATATTATCATTCTACAGTAGTACAAATACAGATTGTATATGTACAGATAAGCCATAGTGTTACAACCACCTGCCTACTATTGTCTAAGTCCCTCTTGTACTGTGAAAGACATGGCATGGACTCCATAAGGCCTCTTAAGACATCCTTTGGTATCTGGCACCAAGATTTTAGCAGCAGATCCTCTAAGCCTTTCCAATCCCCTGTCTGACGTCTTCCAACATTCTGATTGAAGCCTGTACAGCTCCGATGTCCAAAGACATCCGGCAGGGTATTCTTACTGTATATTACTGGCTGCTCTGTTGTTGGGGGCCTCTCCGGCATGTCACATACCGCAGTACTGACCTTAGCCAGTAGATGGCGCCATTGTAAAATGGCAGAAAGAGAAAGCCCTCTAGGAAACCCTGAATCCAAAATTGGATTGCAAAGGGTTAAGTCTGGTAAAGTGTCTGTTGTGGCTTCCATGGATCAGACTTGTTTTTTTCAGTTGGGTGGGAGGGGATATGGCCAGGATGAGGGGTTGTCAAAATATGTGGTCGCCTACTGGGGCGGAATCATGGTACTGTATTTCTGCTACAGCCTTTGCATAAAGTTTTGCGAGAGGGTAAGGGTGAAGGACAGCAGAGGTGAAATCTCACATGGACTCTCACATCACACAATGAAAGTTGGCAAATTGTAGCTCGTGTCTATGCCTGCTCATAACAGGTGTAAATCACATTTCCTAACTTTAGGACAATCCAAAATGCACCAAATTTAATAATTTTGCTACAATTTACTCCAATACACTTTGACATGTGGGCCTTAATAATGGATGATGGGCTCCAGAAGAGTGTATTGATTATTTTGGTACTCTCTTGCAACCCTGTTAACTGATTAGCAGCAGCCCAAACTCATTCAGGTTCTTCCGTCTTCCTGAATTCACATTTTTCACCAGTTTGCATTTAGGAATAATCTATATAAACAGTTACAACCTACAGAAAAAGAAGCCAAATATGCATCACCTGATACGTTGCAGGGCAGGCTCAATCACCATGTTCCTTGATAGCATGCAGAGAGCCAGATTGCAATGTGAGGGAGCCATTGTTCTGCGCAGACTAATATGCAGCCACTCACCTCAAACCAAATTGGGGGAGGAGTGACTGCAGACAACATAGTCACATCACAGAAGGGGAAATATAAAAACATAAACACAATCACAGAAAACGGTCATATACTTACTGACTAGGGAGTGCATATAGCTGCATCCTCTCACCATGCAGGTAGCAGACTACCAAATGAGGGAGCTAATTGCACCTGTGCAGGACACCGATGAGACAGCTACTCACACAGCCTCTTAATATAGAGGGGGGTGGCTGCTTGGTGTATAATCCAACGCAGAGTGGATACAGTGTGGCAGACCCTCTGATACATGTAATGCACTATGCAGACCAGCAACCTATTAATGACACCATAATAATTCAGCGGGTTGCCCTGCACTTCAAACAGTGAATCACATTGGTAATGCCACCCTGGGCTCCCCCCGGAATTTTAAAGCCACACTGCATGTGAATGATAGATAATAAATGCAAGGCATTAGTTGGATTTTGGCCAAGATACATGAGCCCACTAACCACGTCAAGGTTCCTTGCATGTAGAGGGTCCCTACACTAATATAAATGCATCACAGAAGTGGAAATATAAAAACATAAACACAATCACAGCCATATACTTACTGACTAAGGAGTACATATAGATGCATCCTCTCACCATGCAGGTAGCAGACTACCAAATGAGGGAGCTAATTGCACCTGTGAGGGACACCGATGAGACAGCCACAGAGGTGGGAGAAAAAATGTGCAAAGACATAACTCACAGAAAGAAAAAGAAGCCAAGTATGTATCCCCTGATACTGCTGGGCAGCTCAATCACCATGTTCCCTGATAGCATGCAGAAAGCCAGATGGCAATATGATATATATTATAAACAGTTAACAAACTTGACACAGGACACCAAAAATGTGTAAAGAAATAATGGCAGGAGTGGCTCAAAGGTTACCTAGTAGTGATGAGTGAGCATACTCGCTAAGGGCAATTGCTCGAGCGAGCATTGCCCTTAGTGAGTACCTGCCTGCTCGAGAGAAAAGGTTGGATGCCGGCGGTGAGTAGGGAGCTGCGGGGCAGAGCGGAGAGGAACGGAGGGGAGATCTCTCTCTCCCCCCTGCTGACTGCCGCAACTCACCGCTCCGCCGCGCCAGCACCTGAACCTTTTCTCTCGAGCGGGCAGGTACTCGCTAAGGACAATGCTCGCTCATCTCTATTACCTAGTCTTCTATAAAGAATGCAAATAAAAAGTGATTCCACATTTTTGGGCCCTTTCTCGAGCTGGTCAATATAGTATAGACAGCCTAGAGGGAGATTCATTTATATTCTGTCTCTTCTAAAGTCATCCCTTATTTTTTATTGCATTCATTACAACCTTTTTATTGCACTTATTACAATGCATGTTGAGCTGGTAAATTAATTCTGCAACACTTGTACCTTAACTTGCATAAATATCATGAGCCATCATATCCATACTGTGATGAAAAGCAGCGCCTCCTTTCACCTCCCTCTGCCTTTCCATCTGCTGGGTGACTGATATCCCAGCATTCCTCCTGCCACTGTCCAGAACAGCAGGGGCACTCAGCTGGGCCTCTTAAAGGGCCAGCATACACGTCCAGCTTTCCTGTCCCCAGCCTGTCCCAGCCCTTTCAAGGTTATTTAAGGCATTTTCCTTCACTTTAGGATGCCTGGACAATAATGTTCCCAGTGTTCCAGTGAAGATGTTTCCTGCTTGTTTTATGATTTTGATACTCTGCCTGAATATTCAACTTTCCTGAACTGCCTGTCCCATACTAAGCCTGTTTACTGACCACATATTGCCTGAATGCCACCCTTTCTGCCCTCCTGCCGGGTATCTCATATTGTACCAACTCTACCGGTTCTCACCTGTAATGTGACTCCCTCCTAGTCTGATCCTTTGGTACCATACTCTTTTGACCTGTCTGGGTCAGCTGTCACTGTACCAAGTGTACTCCGGAGGTAACACCAGGAGGCTCTCTGTAGCAAAGGCCAGATCCCTTTAAGAAAAAGAGGTTAAAGGGTGAAGCCCAGGGAGCAACCCTCAGTCAAATTAGTCGGTGACACATTGGATCCACGCATGTTGCGCAACACATATCTTATTCATGAATTCCGACAACCTACAGTACTTCATCACATTACTGATTATTATCATGTAGACATAGAAAGAATATGTTTCAGCCCTTTCAATCTAAACATTTACATATCCCGGAGGTGTACATTTACATTATTCAAACCTTCTCTTTTTGTCCAGGTTTCTTTTGTTGCCTTCCTCTCATACTGGTGATCTAACATTATTAATGATTAAACGTGTTCTCAACTCTTCAGAAAGGCCAAATCGGCACAACTGTAGAATTAATTCCTTGATATTAACCTTATATGAAGCTCATATAAAAATGTAGCCATCTTATAATACTGGATGATACATTTGGTGTAAATGTAAGAGGTTAAATACCGATGCATATAATCTTGAGCACATATGTAATTTTGTCAGTATGCCCCATTCCTTGAGATTTAGAGCCATATGGTAACCCTAAGACCAAATGTTTTTAGCCATGGACTCAAATCGTTCGCCTAGAAAAGTGTACCTTCCTTTTGCTTCGGGAATGGAACATACCATAATCGGAATTCTTTAAGTTGTTTCGAAGTATTGTTAATTGCATTGTCCCCCTAAAGAGACCTGTTTTTAGAAAAAACTTTCTGCTGTGGATTAACAGGGATTAACAGCTGCCCATTGATTGGCTGATGGGCTGGGTATAGGTGGTGACTCAGCAGTTTATGCATAGAGCAGAGAGCCTTATGAGAAGTGAGCTGACCCACAAGTGTCAGAAGGCGGTTTGATGATCCAAGGAAATGTCAGCTACAATTACCACCACAAGTTTTGAACCGTCACCGGGAGAGATACCACCCTCAAGAGCAGATAAACTGATAGCCAGAATCTGGATATTCAAGTTTTGGTGGTGTATAATTATGAATACCATCAACCAGGCTCATTTTCCTGCAAGTTTTCGCCTCTGCCTCTTCAACTGACTCTCTTCTTCTCCTCCGAACCACCACTACACTACCGCACTGTACCACACTTTACAAAAGGTGCCCAGCAGGCATTTTAATAATGCCCCCTCCTACTAGCCCATGTCATTAGTGATGCACTAGTCAGGAGAGGCAGCATCATTCCCTATTGGCCCCCTATATTCTGGGTCAGTGATGCAGAAAGAGGGCCTCCCTACTACTGCTTGAAGCGCATGTCAGTCCCTCTCTTCCCAGATGTGTCATTGAGGGATGTACTAGCCAAGTTACAAAGAGAGACAGAATCCTATTGGTCCCCTATCTTCTTGGCCAGTGATGCATTAGGTGTCATTGACGAAGTGGGGCATCCTTGCCAGCCCTTAGTTCGTCTTTCCTCAGCTGCGTCATCAGGGGGCAGGTCTTGTGGCCAGAGCTGTTGGAGCAGCCAATACCAATCAGTCTCAGGAGTATAATTGGTACTATAGTGTAAAAGGTAGAAATGCGCCACAAGGTTTTTCAGAAGATTGTACTCCACTGGGGTTCCGCGAGTACCCGATCCGCGTGTTTAGCCGGAGAGCTGCAGGACATTAATAAGGGTTCTTACTAAGATGGATGGATATCTACCAACGAGTAAAGATAAAAAACAAAAAAGTGCTCTTTTAAACCTAGCTTCCAATGAACATATTGTTATAAAGAAAGCCGATAAAGGAGGGGCTACAGTAATAATGAACCTAGAGCAATATGAAGCTGAAGTTAACAAAATTCTGGAAGATCCCGAATACTATAAGAGACTTAAAGAAGACCCACTCAAAAAGATAGAGTTGGAACTTTCAGCTTTATTAAAAGATGGTATCGAGCATAACTGCCTCACCACGGAAGAGATGCATTATATTAACATCAAACATCCAGACATTCCATACTTCTATATATTACCCAAAGTACACAAAAACAAAAAGAACCCACCCGGGCGCCCCATAGTAGCCGGTACCAACTCCATCACATCAGCCTTATCAGAATATGTTGATCGCCTTCTTCAAAGAATAGTAGTCACCCTCCCGGCCTACACTAAGGACACGGGAGATTTTTTGGAGGCCATAAAAAGGATAAATTGGCAAGAGGGTCATATACTGTGTACCCTTGATGTCACGGCTCTATATACAAATATATCGCACGAGAAAGGTATCAGAGCAGTAGAACATTTTTTATCAAGAGACGATCATATGCCTGAAAATCAAAAAACGTTTATCCTCAGAGCCATAGAATTCATATTACATAATAATTATTTCACTTACAAAGATCAATTTTATTTACAGCAAAGGGGGACCGCCATGGGTACCAAATTCGCGCCAGTTTACGCAAACCTGTTTATGGGGGCATTCGAGGAAGAAAACATAACAGAAGAACAAAACATAAAATTTTATCGTAGATATATAGACGATATATTCCTAGTCTGGGAAGGAGACGAAGAAAGCCTTCTGCACTTCATCAAAAAACTAAACAATAACACCTGGGGTATAAACTTCACCGGAGATCACAGCCCCACTGAAGCAACATTTTTGGACATAGAACTCCGTATAGAAAATCAGGAACTAATCACCAAAACCTTCTTCAAAAAAACAGACACAAACAGTTACCTTAGTTATAAAAGTTGTCATGCTAAAATCTGGAAAAATAATATTCCCTACAGTCAGTTTACCCGTCTAGGAAGGAATTGTACAAAACTAAATGATTTTATGAGCCAAGCAGATATTTTAAAGAAACGCTTTAAAGAAAAAGGTTACCCTGACCCACTAGTGGAACATGCTTATAAAAAAGCTCTGAAACACAATGAAGAAGATAATATAGAAATAAGCATATTAAAAAACAATAAAGAAAAAGGAAAAAGAAAACCATTAAATGACCAACCGAGATTCATCACAAAATACAATGTTCAACACAACAAAATTCGAAAGATCTTTCAAAAACATTGGAACATTTTGAAAGAAGATCCATTCCTACAAATACCGCTCTCTTCCAACCCTACTCTCACATTCCGGAAAAATAAAACCATTAAGGAGCTGGTAGCCCCCTCATGCCCACATAAACGACTCCTAATTTTTAAAAAGAAGAAAAAAACAAAGATATTAGGAAATAACACCATTCTTAACAAGATAACAGGGACCTTCAGATGCGGCAAACCCAGATGTAAGTGTTGTGCTCTTATCACCCATGGCAGAAAAGAGGTGAAAATCCATTTAGACGGCACAACACATTATATTAAAAACCTGCTCAATTGTGACACCAACTATGTAATTTATTACCTTGAATGCCCCTGCGGGCTAGGATATGTAGGGCGCACCATTAACGCACTAAGAATCCGGATCGGACAGCATAGGAATAACATCACTAAAGGCTTTCTCAATCATAGTGTATCACGCCATTTTCTCCAACACCATAATTGTGATTTTACCAACCTAACAGTAACGCCATTAGAGAAAATTCATTCCAGAAAGTTTTCCCTCCTAAAAAGAAGGGAAATGTATTGGATTTATAAAATGAAAGCTTTAGCCCCATTTGGGCTGAATGAAGTTCTAGAGAAGAATTTATAATCCTGGTTTCTATATGTTTTATACCTTTTTTAATGTACGGACATTTTATTAGTAAAACTATTGGAATACTTTGTTTTAATTACCGTTAATATTGTATAATTATATTTTAATGATTCACTCATTTTTTATACAATGTAACAATATCACATTTCATCAAATGATTTAGCTAAGTATACTCATATATCTGCACACTTTTTCCCCCCCCATCTCCCCTCCTTTTCTTCCCCCCCCCCTTTTCCTTCCCTACCCTCCCCCAGTTCACTGAATTTATTCCCATTAACAATACTTTTCCACTTCATTTATAATACGCTCACACTAATTCAAATTTTTGATATAATTCCTTTACTTATAATTTATTAATTAATTAATTTTCTTTAGTAATCCTTGCCATTCAACCAGTAACCAGTTATACTATAATTATACATTATCTAATGTCATCACACCTATTCATATTCATATTGCTAATCCATTGCCACCCAGCATGCTTAAATTTTTTTTTTTTTTTTTTTCCCTGCTGCAATAGCTCTATACTATGGCCGTTTTAAACTGAACCGAGTCTATCAACCGGTCATGTGATCCCCCCCAGCAATGCTGTTACTATGCTGGATATATAAACACGCCCCCACTGCAGCCCCACGCCCCCATCCCCTTGTTACTCCTATAATCGCCATAGCACGGCACGCTATCTGTACGTGCCCACGCTGGCTAGGGCTATTACGCTCCATTCTGTCCCACGTGACGGCCCCGACCTGCAAACATCCACTTAAACACACTGGATGACGCGGCACGCCACCGCTGCGTGATTACGTCACACGCTAGCCCCTCCCTTACTATGACGCGGAGCGCCACTCCCACGTGACCGCAACGTACCTCCAAACACGCCCCCTATGCCGTTCCCCAGCATCAAACCCCCATCTCACTTTGATCTACCGCTCGTTTTTCACTCACTACTGAGTGAATCGCTTCCATAAGCTTCTTGGCACCCTTATACCACCGACACTCAGATTACAGTTATTCACCACTTTTTTTCCTCCCCCTCCTCCCTCCTCGCCACGTCATGCATCTTTGCAACAAACCCCGCCCACAAAATGGCGCCGCCCGCAGATGACATGAACGCTTTCATTTTCGTTTTGACTATAAATGTGAGTACATGTTTCATGTTTTATGTATTTTATGGCTTGAGAAAGGTGTCATTGTGACACCGAAACGCGTTGCCTTATCACCAATAAAGAACCTTGGATTTATCTAGTACACCGGCGTGTACCATCTTCTGTGATTGGAGTCTACACTTCAAGGAGGGGGTTTCTGTTCCCACACACCCCCCTCCTCCCCAGTAAGTGTCTTTCTTATGCTACCGCTTCCCTTTAAGCCTACTGCTAAAGGAAAAGCGTTCTTCATATAATACTAAGTACCTTGCAGCGCGGTGACATATATTTTTCTAACATAGTGTATTATAATTGGTACTATACCACCTTTCATTAGAGTGGATTTTCCAGTGTGACAATCATCTGATGCCAAAGATGGCGCTCCCATTGAACTGACATCTTTCAAGTTGTCATAGTTGTAAGAGAACTTTAAGCATGGGTTGTACATTTTAAATAAATGTTGACCATCTATTAGAGATGAGCGAGTATACTCGCTAAGGCACATTACTCGAGCGAGTAGTGTCTTAGCTGAGTATCTCCCTGCTCGTCTCTAAAGATTCGGCGGGAGGCGGGGAGCGGCGGGGGAGAGCAGGGAGCATCGGAGGGGAGATCTCTCTCTCTCCCTCTCTCCCCCCCGCTCCCCGCCGCAACTCACCTGTCACCCGCGCCGCTCCCCGAATCTTTAGAGACGAGCGGGGAGATACTCGGCTAAGGCACTACTCGCTCGAGTAATGGGCCTTAGCGAGTATACTCGCTCATCTCTACCATCTATCAATTGTGAGCCGATTCAGCTTCGTATTTAAGCACCATTGATTTTTTTCTCTTTTTTGCATAATCTACGGAAAATCCATACCATTCTCTGCACAATTTGGCGCGGCTCTGCTGCTTCCGATTTCCTATACAGGTTTCATCAGATTTGCAGAACACTTGGGATGTGACTTGTGTGAACCTTGTGAAAACCTTACATTGGGGCTTTCAAAACTACGTCTTAATTCTCTCTACTCTTTTAAGACCTCAAAAGTCCTTCAGCGAAGTGTCAATGGCGGTGATTAAAAAAATAAATGAGGGAAGACAAAATCAAAGTATTTAAATACAGCATCCTGAGGGACATCTCCGCATGAAACTTTACAGCAGTAATTGGAGATCCAGTTTAATAAGAACCGTGATGGTGATTTCTCAGGCGTTTTTAACAAATGACTGCACTGTTATCTGCTAATATTTCATGCGCCATTGTCATCCCAGACAATTGGCTTCTTTTAAAACGTCTTCAGATGTAAAATACTTTTAACAATTTCCCTCTAGAGGAAAAAAGAGATAAAGGAGTTTTTTTTTTTTTTTTTTAAACAAGCAGAACTTTCTTTAGGAAAACCCATAGAACATTTTATTTTTACCGGTGGCCTCACGTGCTGTTCATGCACACACCATCACCGAAGCTACCAAACAAGACATCATCATTTCCAGTTTCAGTACAGATCTGGGTTGGCGGTGTTGAGTCGGAGGACAGTGGAAGAGTGAAATCATAAAATATTTATTTTTCTAGTTAAATTCTTTAGAAAGTCCCACCAGCTCTTCACTAAGGAGATAAGGTGGCAGCTCTAAAAACTTCAGCTTTGGCTCCCAGAATTAACATTAACCTTTTGCAATCCAATTTTGGATTCAGGGTTTCCTAGGGGGATTTCTCTTTCTGCCATTATACAATGGCGCCATCTGCTGACTAGAGCCAGTACTGCGATATGTGACATGCTGGAGAGGCCCCCCGACAACAGAGCAGGCAGTAATCTACAGTAAGAATACCCTGTCGGACATCTTCCGACATCAGAGCTTCAATCAGAATGTGTTTAGACGTCAGACAGTGGATTGGAAAGGGTTAAAGGTCCCAGTCATCCCATAGCACAAGATGGAGTATCTGCAATGGAATCAGTGAATAACTGTGTAACATCACAGTATAATTTAGAAAATGACAATTTTAGTATACTCACAAGGCCACTTGTGCCGTTCACATAACACCATTCCAACGTTGCATATTGATGGACCCTGGGTTTTGTCTTTATGGCTTCTCCAGGATCATCTGCACAGACTCAAAGTTTATATTGTTGCAGAGGAGAGGAGTGTTGGGCCGTGGGTGTCGATTATACAAGCAAATGCTTTATGTTTAGTCATTTCAAAGGTTTCATTTTCTTTAGCAGTATTTTAGTAGTGCTGCCTCTGATTGGCTGAGGGCTGTGACCAATCAGAGGCAGCCCATTCAGCAGGCGGGGATTTTAAATCCCGCCTGCTGAATACTACAGAAAGCATTTCAGGAGAAGGCCCGGCTAGACGCGGCTGTTCTCCGGCAGCTGCAAAAAGGTGAGTATATATGTTTTTTTTATTTTTTACACTTTTTTTGGATGCTTTTCGGGGAAGGGCTTATATTTGAAGCCCTTCCCCGAAAATTAATACAACGCTTGCCGGCAGCCCATTGCTTTCAATGGAGCCGGCTGTATTGCTGGTTCCATTGAATTGAATGGGAGAGCTGTGACAGCTGTGGCAGAGGAGAACGATCTTCAGTATATGTTCTCAATGGGGTCAGCCCTGCTGCCGCCGGCCCCGCTGAGCGCATATACAAGAACAACGATTTGCGCAGAACGCAGTTACATGCGTTCTGTGAATCGTTGTGTCATATCATTTTCGGCACATCCGCATGAAAAACGGACATGTGACCGATCCCATTGCAAAGCATTGGGTATATATAGACGCAGATCGCAAATGTATCTGCAAATCGGTCAAAAAAAAACGCCCGTGTGACCGAGCCCTAATAGTACGGGCAAGAAAGGACAGTATTTGCCCTATCTATTAGCTACGTATGGGAAGGATAGAACATGACCTATGTTTCTGCTGTTTTCGAACCCCAGGTTCATCCTCAACAACACTCCGTATTGTCAAGCATAGTTGCGCATACACCCATGAGTTTTTGCCCTAAAGAATGTAGACCGATTTACAAAGGTAGTACTATAAGGTTCCTATACAAGTTAGTTTTTAGTTGTCTGAACTCATTGTGATATTAGCATTCCGAATGACTCTCACAGATGTATAGCGGAGACTCAAGATTTTCCTGACAGATGAGTTTTTTTACTGTTATTGCGTGCAGGTAAGAATTAAAATGTAGGTAGATAGGGCAAGTCCTATCTTTTCTCGCACGTAGTATTAATGTGCGAGAATCCTGCTAGACAAAACCAAACCAATGAAATAAATGGTTGAACTTGGTCATGTATTGACGAAGATGTGACAAAAACACAGCCTTGTGTTTAAGCCCTTAAGGATGTTGAATTTAAGCATCAAACTCTCATGTTCCAGATAGGTTAAAAAGATTTTATTGTTACAAAAAAAAAAAAATCCAAGTAGCCAGACCCAGCAAAAAATAAAAAAATAAAGCATGCTCAGTAGAGATGAGTGAGTATACTCGCTAAGGCATATTAGCATATTACTTGAGCGAGTAGTGCCTTAGCCGAGTATCTCCCCGCTCGTCTCTAATGATTCGGGGTCGGCGTGGGGGGGGGGGGGCGGGGAGCGGGATGGAATGGAGGGGAGATCTCTCTCTCCGTCTCTTCTCCCCCCGCTCCCCGCCGCAACTCACTTGTCACCCGTGCCGGTCCCCGAATCTTTAGAGATGAGCGGGAAGATACTCGGCTAAGGCACTACTCACTCGAGTAATGTGCCTTAGCGAGTATACTCGCTCATCTCTAATACTCAGCTCTCCTTGACCCGCTGATATGCATCTGAATGGCTCCCACAGCCCCAGCTTCTGGGTATACGGCCCAGCGGAAGTCAGGTGACTGTGTCAGCCAATTAAAGTATGTGAGCGCTGATGCCAGGAATTTGGATACTGATGCTGTTACCTCTGATTGGCCATGGCGGCAACCTGACTTCTCCCCGGAAATATGGAAGGAGACACCATTGTTCTTTCTCATTTTTCTCTGATGCATCAAAAGGTAATTGGGCATACTGGATTGATAAGGCTACGATACCCCTTGAGTATTACCTGAATTAAGTGATTACTTTACCATCATGAATCATCTGGCCACTGCAGCCAATCTGAGCTCCAGGCATAATAGTGCCCATGATGTGCCAGGAGAACAGGTGGTGACACTACAGCCTGTGATTGGCTGCAGCGGTCAAGTGACTTCTGATGACATCAGCAGCAGCAGCAACAACGGGACCACAGCGGGGCTACAGCGCTGGATCACGGCAGCACAGGACAGGTAAGTACTTCTCTTTCTGTTATTTTAAGGGTGGACACTTACTAGCGATATTTTCTTTCTTGCGCTGCGAGAGCACGAGAAAACTCTCGCCTCGCAGCGCAAGAAAGACGCTGGTATAGAAGCGGCATATCGCTAGTGCTTTCAATGGGGCCAGCGGCAGCAGCGCTAGCACCATTAAAAACGTAGAGAGAATGCTGCAGACTTCATAGGGGACCACGGGGATGAAGGAATCCTCTGCCACAGCTGTCACAGCTGTGGCAGAAGTCCGCAGCATTCTATCCCATTGCTTTCAAGAATATTGCTATTCATGAATGAATAGCTAAGGGCTATGTGTCATTGGCTGAGCGCTCAGCCATTAGCTTAGCACTAGCTGCTATTGGCTGAGCCCTCAGCCAATCAGCACAGCCCTTTCAGGAGGCCGCCTGCTGAAAGAGCTAAACAGCAGTGCAGAGGAGCCAGCTGGAGGATGCGTCTGAGCGCCAGAGAGGTGAGTAATTTAAAAAAAAAAATGTTTTAACACTTATTGCTGATTATCAGGGAAGGGCTTATATTTCAAGCCCTTCCCCGATAAACATACTGCGGGGCTTGGCAGAAAGCATTGCTTTCAATGGGATCAGCAGCAGTGCCGATCCCATTAAAAGCAATGGGATAGAATGCCGCGGACTTCTGCCACAGCTGTCACAGCTGTGGCAGAAGTCCGCGGCATTCTCAATCTCTTTGCAATGGGGCTAGCGCTGCTGCCACTGGCCCCATTGAAAAGACTGGCGATATCCCGGCGTGATTCTGTTTTTTTTCTCGCACTGCGATGCGAGACTTTACCTTTACTCTCGCACCGCAGTGGAGAAAAAAACGCCAGTGGGTGTCCACCCTAACACAGCTGTGGCTATAGGGCTAATGTTTGCCTAATAATTGGACAATCCCCTTAAGTATTCTGCCCAACCTGATGCCATCTGGGAGTTGCTTTGGTACTGTAGTGCTATATCTTTACTGTGTTAGAAGAATATTCAGTTAGATCACGTGTAGCAGAATATGCTCAAGTTCCCGAAGGAAGAACAACACTGTTATATGTTCAACATTGTTCTCTTACAAGGCATATGCTGTATGTCACTAACACAACAGCACAAAGTGCAGTCTTCTTGGGAATTTCAAGTACTGGTGCTTTAATTAGTTCTTGCCATAAGGAATAAAAGAAGACACTGAGTAGCTGAGTTTATAAGGACGTGCTTGCTGCTTTCATTACCGAGATACTATCGCCAGTTATTCCCAAGTGCAATAACCTTGAGCCAGCTGCAGAGCCCGAGGGCAAGAGATGAGCGTAAAACAGGGAGGCATGAGGTGAGCGGCAGAGGAACGGCGTTGTGCATTTGTTGTGAGAGGCAACAGTGCATATGAAATTTCACAAAGAACTGTCCAAGCTTATAAGTAACCTGACTGCTGAAATATCTCATGTGACATGTAAAACGATGGATTATTCATGGTAGCAAAATAGATATGGAGAGAACTCAAAGTCTGAGGAGCCATCGTTAGGATAGGCCATCAATGTTTGACTGGGGGTCTCTTAGGACTCCTATCAGGCAGCAGGAAAAAGGTAAGCAGATACAACGGCTCTTATATCTTGGTATGGGTGGCTGGGCCTCGACTTGCAGCTTGGTTCCATTCATGGTGCCATAATACAGCTTTGTTTCGTGCGGAACTATACTAAGGCTCCAATGAGGGGCATGGCACTTTTATTGTACTTTACCTCCAAAAGAGACTACTTTTGTCTAGTGGACCTCTTGTTGCAAGACTGTTGACTGCTAGATATGTCTCAACAATGCACTCAAAGACATTTTGCCCAGTTAACAGACTGTGAGAGGGGTGCGTCATTGGAATAAGAGAAGTAAGATGGCCATTAAGGCCATTCTGACAAGCTGTTGGGAAGTGTTAGAAGTAGTGATTACATGAGGGGGCGTACACACACTGAACAGGCTCCGGACAGCCTAGACAGACAACCAGACCATCCAGCACAAGCGGATCCAATAGTGTTGTTGTCCACCATCCAGAAACAGGTGGCAGTTTCATTACAGATCCATATCTCTGGACCATTTCCAGGTGCCTAGCAAAAGGAAATTTGGTGTCACGGCATCCATTACGTGTTCTACCGGTAATACCACCAAAACCATTGCCTTTATTTGCAGTGGGGTCATGAACAAGAAAGCTAGACTGTTATAGACTGGAACAGTATCATTTTGAGTGATGAATCCATTCTCTTCGGGAGCTGTTGATGGTCGTGTTCGAATATGAAGGCCTTGTGGTGAGCACTTCAATGCTACCTTTGCTGTGGAGCGATACACTGCCTCCACTTTTGGTGTGATGATCTAAGGAGCCATCATGTACCACAGTCAGTCCCCCCTAGTAGTAATCAAAGGACAATAACAACTCAGTGACATGTGCCGGAAATCCTATGACCACATGTGTTGTCTCTCATGGCCTGGCTTCCAGAAAACATTTTTTAGCAAGATAATGTTCATCTACACACAACAAGGGTTTCCCAGGAATGTCTCTACCAGGTTGCCATATTTCCTTGGCCTGGCTGGTTGGCAGATTTATGGCCAATTGAGGTTCTCTTTAATGAGTATGCAAATTCGTTAGTTTTGAAGGTGTGGGCTATTGTTTCACACATGCTCACAGTGTGGGTGTAACAAGTAACCATGGGGTCACATAGGTAAACTAATGAAGGTCCCACTCTATCATGATCACCTTATGTAGCAGGTTCAGAACAAGAGAAATGTATTATTATTTGTGACTACATAATGCACAATTAGAACACACAGAATACAGGAACATATTGCAGAGTGATGTCACAGTAGAAGGATAATGTTGACGGCGATGTCACATTGCAGGGACAATACACACCATGATGTCATATCACAGGAAGAACACTTCCTCTTTACTTCTACCCCAGAATGTAAAAACATGCTATTTCCTAACATCTTGCATATATTTTCCAAGTCACGTATTGTAAAGGATTCCTTCTCTCTTTTATACAAGCCAATATAATTATTTGTGCATTTAAAACACGATTGCTGTCATTCTTAAGCACATTTAGATCAACTTAGTAAAAGCTAAACTACAAGTTTATAATTTTCATCAGAAATTTTGACACTCTGCTTTTAAATGGTTTTTCTTGTCCTCAAAAAACCCGCTGGTTGAGAGAGATGGTTTAAATCATCTTATCATGGGTGCACTTTTATCTGCTAAAAGAAACACTAAAGCTAGAAGATGAGCAAAAAAATCCTCCTTCTTCCTTCTTTCTCTTCCTTCCCCCTTTCCATCCTTTCTTCCCTACCTCTATTCCATATCTCCTCCCCCTTCCCTTCTCTCTATTCTCTCCCTTCCTTCTCTCCCTTCCTTCTCTCCCTTCCTTTCTTCTCTATCGTTCTTCTTTGTCTCACTTCCTTCCTTCTCTCCCTTCCTTCCTTCCCTCCTTCCTTCTTTTCCTTCCTCCTTCCTTCCTTCCTTCTTTCCTTCTCTCCCTTCCTTTCTTCTCTCCCTTCCTTCCTTCTCTTCCTTCCTTCTCTCTCTCCCTCCCTCCCTTTCTTCCTTCCTTCTTTCCTTCCCTCCTTCCTTCCTTCCTTCCTTTCTTCCTTCCTTCTTTCCTTCCCTCCTTCCTTCCTGCTCTCCTTCCTTCTCTCCCTTCCTTCCCTCCTTCCTTCTCTCCCTACCCTCCTTCCTTCCTTCCTTCC
The DNA here is from genome assembly GCF_035609145.1 of Eleutherodactylus coqui. Lineage (NCBI taxonomy): Eukaryota > Metazoa > Chordata > Amphibia > Anura > Eleutherodactylidae > Eleutherodactylus > Eleutherodactylus coqui. Next base: position 19,431,099 of record NC_089838.1, read on the forward strand.
TTCTCTCCCTTCCCTCCTTCCTTCCTTCCTTCCTTCCCTCCTTTCTTCCTTTCTTCTCTCCCTTCCTTCCTTCCTTCCTTCCTTCCTTCCTCTGGGAAATATATAAAGAAATCTTCTGTGAACCTGGTTTTCAGACAACTATCTGCAGCAGGAGCCTCCCCCCCCCCCTGTCTTATCTTCAGTAGGATAAAAAAGATTGTTAAGGCACACCCCCTATGTCTAAGCCCTCCTCTCAATTGGCCTGCAGCTAAAGATGGAACATGTTTACTGCAGTATTTTACAAGATTATTTGTTTCAGGAAATGGGAAAATATTGCAGACTGATAAACAATACGAGCAAGATTATCTTCTGTTTACTTTTATCATTCATTTTTAGGTTTAGTGACTCTTTAATAAAAGCATTAGAGCACTAGAGATGAGCGAGCATACTCGTCCGAGCTTGATGCTCGTTCGAGTATTAGGGTGCTCGAGATGCTCGTTACTCGAGACGAGCACCATGCGGTGCTCGTCTTGATTAAACGAGCACTGACCATTGAATTCAATGGAGCCGGCAATACAGCCAGCTCCATTGAAAGCAATGGGCTGCCGGCTAGCGCAGGATGAATTTTCTGGAAGGGCTTAAAAATATAAGCCCTTACCTGAAAACCATCCTAAAATGTGTAAAAAGTAAAAAAAAATATATACTCACCTTGTCCCGGCAGAACGATGTGAGCCCATTGAATTCAATGGAGCCGGCAATACAGCCGGCTCCATTGAAAGCAATGGGATGCCGACGATCGCGGGATGAATTGTCGGGAAGGGCTTAAATATATAAGCCCTTCCCTGCAATTCATCCAGAAATGTGTAAAAATAAAAAAATATATATATATACTCCCCTTGTCCCGGCAGACGGAGTTCAGCGCGGCTGGCCTGCAGTGGGTGTGAAGGGGGTGTGAGTCAGACATGCCCCTGATTGGCTCAGCGCTGAGCCAATCAGAGGCAGATCTCACTCACACCCATTCATGAATTCATGAATGGGTGAGTGAATGCTGCCTCTGATTGGCTAAGCGCAGCTCTCAGCTGAATGACAGCAGTTCAGCACCACAGTGCAGGGGACAGCAGGAGAAGACGCGGCTGTGCCCCGACAGCTGAAGGGAGGTGAGTATCTATTTTTTTTGTTTTTTAAATCACTTTTAATTCATTTCCAGGGAATGGCTTATATGTAAAGTCCTTCCCTGAAAAAGAATTCAGGTGTGCCAGCGGACCATTGTCTTCAATGGAGTCGCCGGCAGCAGCAGCGGCTCCATTGAAGAGAATGCCTGCATTTTTATTCTTTTTTACACTAAAATCTTTCTTTTTCAGGTGAGGGCTTATATTTTTAAGCCCTTCCCGAAAATTCATCCCGCGCTCGCCGGCAGCCAATTGCTTTCAATGGAGCCGGCTGTATTGCCGGCTCCATTGAATTCAATGGGCTAACATCGTTCTTCTCTGCCACAGCTGTTACAGCTATGGCAGAGGAGAACGATCTTAATGCTGACATATTTTTTTTATTATTTTTACACATTTTAGGATGATTTTCAGGTAAGGGCTTATATTTTTAAGCCCTTCCCGAAAATTAATCCCGCGCTCGCCGGCAGCCCATTGCTTTCAGTGGAACCTGCTGTATTGCCGCCAGCCTACCACAAGGGCTGGTGCTGCTACCACTCTGATCTTTTTTATTTTAAAGGGGAATCTTTGGGGGAATATTGAATCCTTCTTAGTGATAGCATCATCTATCTCTCCTATCGCTATCCTTTGCTATAGTTTAGCTAGCGCTACTATCTAGCAAGTGAGGATATTTCTACTATTCTATTAGACGCTGTGCTAAGAAATAGGTTCCTGATGACGCCGCATTGATTGCGGCAGAAACGCATTGAACTGCGTAATTTACTGAAAAAAAGCTACGTCTTTATCCTCTATTTACACCCCCAGGCTGTTTTTTTGCTAGTATTGGTCTGCCGATACCATCCTTTTTTGAAAGGAATCCACCCTAATTCTCTTTTTTGGTTGGTTAGATTGTGTGCAATACGGGGATTTATTTACATCCCAGGCACTTTCTCCTGCTAGGGTGTTATTCCTCTTAGGAGTAATTTCCGTTTGGTTTTTAAAAAATGTGCTAGTGAGGTGAAACTTTTTTCTTCCCAAGCACACTCATGATCAAAATCTCCATCAGTAGACCAAGGAAACCTCTGACTAAATCTTGAATATATAAGTGGGGTTGACCCTTTCAGTAAACGGCAGTGGTTACACTATATTCATTACACGGTAGCCTCTGACTATCGTCCAAGCCGCAAAATGGTCTTTCACTTGATATGAGCCCTCTTTTCTGCTCTTCAGGTGATACGGTATCCCTCATTATACTAGCCTTGTGGGGATTACCTACGGAAGAAGCAACTGGTTTATGTTTTTTTTGTGTGTCCCTTTGGAAACTTGAGATTCAAGTTCCTTTTTAATATATTATTTATTAAAAGTTATATTTTAGTTTTCTTCTCGAACCCTACAGTGAATAGACTGCTGTATTGCCGGCTCTATTGAATTCAATGGGCTAACATCGTTCTTCTCTGCCACAGCTGTTACAGCTGTGGCAGAGGAGAACGATCGTTATGCTGACAGTGGGGGTAGGGGGGGGTTTGTCTCACTCTTGCCACTAATGTGGCTTAATAGTGAGACCTCGGAGCCCGAAATGCAGCCCTGCATGTTGCTCCTCGCCTGCCCTATCCATTTCTGTGTTTTTTACATGACTGGTGATTTGCTAAGATTTTCACAAATGAAAACCTTAGCGGAGCACCAGTCATATACAAAAATGCTCGAGTCGCCCATTGACTTCAATGGGGTTCGTTACTCGAAACAAACTCTCGAGCATCACTGAAAGTTCGACTCGAGTAACGAGCACTCGAGCATTTTGGTGCTCGCTTATCTCTAATTATGACGTAGGGTTAGAAATAACTATCTGCTTTTTTCTGGAAACAGTGTCACATCTGTTGGGAGGCTATGATTGGTATTGCAGTTTGGTATTGCAGTTTTGCTTCATCAACTGCCCTCCAAATCCAAGACATATAACCCCATCCCCTTTGAAACTCATACGTCCATGTCAACAGCCCCACTTCATCTATTAGACCCCGACAGACCGACAAAACCCACTCTCCTACTTATTTTTAATTTACTATAAAGGAAATCAATGTGAACTTTTGTCTCTTGCTGTCGCTATTGTTTTTTGGCCCGCTTTTCGATCTGCTGTTTCACATGGAGAATGTGTAGTGTAAGGCTAAGAATACATTCCATGCCATGTATAGAGCGCAGGAAATGCTATTGTATAGGGAATGCATTGAGATAGCTTGCCAGGGTAACATGACTGTATGAGTGTGTGTGGGATGCTCAGCATGTATTCCATTATACAATGACCCAAAGAGGAAAACACATTTACAAGTTGAGATTTGAATAGTAAGTTGAATTTCTGCATGATTACCTGACTTATAGTACATGGGATGTCTGATTCTGAAGAGATTTAAAGAAGTTTGTGTCATTTCACCATTTACTGCAATAATTGCAAGAGTTTTAGGCAGATGTGGAAAGAATGCTATAAAGTAAGAATGCTTTCATAACTTGAAGTATTAACCCTTTCCAATCCAATTTGTATCCTGGTTTTCCTAGGGGGCTTACTCTTTTTCTGCCGTTATACAACAGCGCTATCTGCTGGCTAAAGCCAGTACTGCATGAGGTGACACGTTGGATAGGCTCCGACAGCAGAGAGGCTGGCAATATACAGTAAGAGAACCCCGACAGATGTCTTCTAACATTGGAGCTGTACAGCCTTAAATCATAATGTCTTCAGACGTCAGACAGTGAATTGGAAAGGGTTAATAGCTTATTTTTATCAATTAACAAAATGCAAAATGATTGAACAAAAGATAAATCTAAATTGCATCAATATTTGGTGTGACTGTACTTTACCTTCAAAACAGCATCAGTTTTCCTGGGTACACTGTGATTGTTTCCAGCAAGAGAAACCAAGTAACCTTGTAGATATGATACCTTTTAATGGCTAACAAAAATACATGATGTTAATGCGAGCTTTCATACCTCTCTGTGTTCTTCCTCAGGCACAATGGAATAGATCCGAAGAGGCAGGCATATACATCATGTATTTTGTTAGCCGTTAAAAGTTATCATATCTACAAGATTACTTGGTTTCTCTTGCTGGGACAATCACATTTTGCTCTACTGGCTACACTGTATCAAACCTTTATTCTGGGTACACTTGCACAAAGTTTTTGAAGGAATTGGGCAGGGAGGTTGTTCAAAACATATTGGAGAGCTAGCCACAGATCTTTTGTGGATGTCGGCTCAAATCCTTCTGTCTCTTCATGTAATCCCACACATACTGGATGATGCTGAGATCAGGGCTCTGTGTAGCCACATCATCACTTCCAGGACTCCTCGTTCTTCTTTATGCTGAAGATAGTTCTTAATAACATTGGCTGGATGTTTGGGGTTGCTGTCCGGCTGCAGAGTAAATTTGGAGCCAATCAGACACTTCCCAGATGATACTCTATGAGGGATAAGTATTTGCCTGTATTTCTCAGCATTGAGGACACTTTTAATGCTGACCAACTCCATTTGCTGAGGGGACAGGGGGGGGGGGCAGGGGTTAGCAGGGGGGGGGGGAGATCTCTTACACTCTCTCCCCCGCTAACCCCTTGCTATCCCCCGCCACCCCCCGAGCACACTTGGACAAGAATGCAGTTACTCAAGAAGCGCAAGGCTCGCTCGCATTGCTGACTTATCCAAGCATGCTCGCTCATCTCTAAGTACCACCTATTAGAAGGTAGCATCCCTACAATTCAATACCTGATCTCTTAACAGGCACAGGTGGCACTGTAGAAGTAGTATACCATCTTTCATTTGCATACTAAATTTCCCAGAGGAACATGCATGGTCTTATACTAGGCACTCTCCATAAGGAGAAACGATATCCCTCCAGACTTACTTCACAGGCCTCTCACCCAGCCAGTTAGAAGCCTACTGCACACTGATGAGGAGCAAAATCCCTGAACCAGTCTGTCTGTACTTGGTTATCTTTTCCTTCTGGATAAGGCTTTGGCTTACATTCCCAGTAATGTTATAAGGGCTGCCAAAAGGCCAGTATTGACTTGCAGGAATGCTGACTTCTAATAGGTGGCGCTGCATATCTCCCATTTGCACTGCATGTAGCACAAAAAAAGGCCACTAAGTGGCGGCCTCACCTTTATACAGTACTGGAATCAGTGGGCAATGTAGAAATCTGTATGTAGTGAGCCTTCCCTATTGCCAGATACAAGTAACCTCTTTCAGGGCTTCTTCACATGGAGCATAGTTGTGCATGAACTGGAATTTTTGTTTTTTACCCAAACCATGGGTGTGAGTTTGGAAAAAAAAAAACGGAGACTAGGTCCTGCCCTATCTTTCTCGCACATAGTATTAACTACATACGACAAAGATAGGGCCCTGGCAATGTCATAGGGAAAACATCTCAGGCCAGAAGGCATTCGCATGCCCTGCCCTTGTGGTACTGTAAAGTACCCCACCGTTGGGGTACTTGAATACTGAAGGTTTGATTACATGTCTACAGCTATTCCATCTAATCACTCAATGGTGGAGCTGACTAATCTTCCACTTTCGACTTTGCTGACCATTAACCTGACACCGTTGTCAAAGACAATGTCCACATAGGGAGCATTAATAAAATGCTGTGTAGTTTATGAATAGATGAAAAATGACTGATACAAAAAAATGTCCCTTATCTTCCCTCATTACTTTTAATAGAGCGCTCTATGATGCCTGCCCTGGACATAATTATAGGTCATTGTACAAATGATTAGGTCGCTCGACTCCCATGAAATACATTAGAAAGACTGAAGTGGCCATCATTTCTGTAGACATCTTTTTTCTTTTAAATCAGTTATCAAAGTACTAAAACATTATAGAAATTGGCTTATAGAATTAATTAAAATAATTAAAACCCCATTACAGAACTCATTTATGATATTAAAACCACAGAAGTGTGAAAGGTTCTCTGGAAACTAGAATTTCCCTGGAAATGTCACGGGTCGGGCTTGTAGAAGATGATGTGATACTTTGTTCTATACCCTTCTTTTCAGGTGGGAGTTCAGTGAGGGCTTGGCGCCTCTGGTCCTAACTGTGGACTAAGGCCTCATGTCCACGGGCAAAAGATGATTTTAAATCCGCAGCGGATCACCCGCATGCGGATCCGCACCCCATAGCGATGCATTGACCACCCGCGGGTAGATAAATACCCGCGGATGGTCAATAAAAGTGATTTTAAAAAAAATGGAGCATGAAAAAATCCAGACATGCTCCATTTAGGTGCGGGCCTCCCGCGGGGACGGCTCCTGCGGGCTTCTATTGAAGCCTATGGAAGCCGTCCGGATCCGCGGGAGACCAAAATCAGAATATACTCACCTGCTCCGGATCTTCCCTTCTTCGCGGCTTCATCTTCTCTCCGTCGCGGCCGGATCTTTTTTCTTCGGGCCGGCGCGTAACCGGCGTGCCGTGCACATCTGCCGGGCCGAAGAAAGAAAATCCGGCCGCGACAGAGAGAATATCAAGCCGCGAAGAAGGGAAGATCCGGAGCGTGCGAGAGGTGAATAATTGCTATTTTCATCCCTCATGTCCGTGGAGCAGGAGGGACCCGCTACGGATTCTCCATGGAGAATCCGTAGCGGGCCTGATTTTCCCCGTGGACATGAGGCGTAAAGTTAAAAAGTAGTTTAACCTCTTAAGGACACGCCTTTTCTTTCCATTCTTGTTTCAAAAACATAACATACACATTCAGTAGTCAGCAGCACATCTCACGCCCAAATAGAGCCGGACAGGGATTCTGCAATGCCAAAGACTGGTCTGGATCCAAACAGACCAAAAGTGAACAAATCCAAACGAATGATGATGGAGGAGCAGTAACGGGGCAATCAAGTGATCCTTTATTCCTCCCAACACAGACAGACGACGTTTCGACGCTTTACATCCCGAGTCTTTCTCATGATGTGATACTTTGTTCTATACCCTTCTTTTTAGGTGGGAGTTCAGTGGGGACATGGGGCTTGGCGCCTCTGGTCCTAACTGTGGACTGAAGTTAAAAAGTAGTTTAACCTCTTAAGGACACGCCTTTTCTTTCCATTCTTGTTTCAAAAACATAAAACGCTTATTTTTCGTCAATGTCGCTGCCTGAGGGCTTGTTTTTTGCTGGACGAGTTGTATTTTTCAGCGGTGCTATGTAATATACCTACTAATGTACTTAAAAATATTTACAAACTTCTAAGTGGAGGGAAACGGTAACATAAAAAACAAAAACTATATCGCCATCTTGGGGAGGGTCTTGTTTTTACGATGTATACACTGTAGCAAAGATGGCATGGTAGCTTTATTCGACGATCAGTTTGATTACAATATCTCATTTATTTAGTCGGGTTTTTTTGCCTACTACTTTTTGAAATCTTTTAGAAAATTACTTTCTGCCACCATCTTCTGCCCGCTCTAACTTTTTATTTTTCTGTCCATGGGATTGTGTAAGCACTTGATTGTTTGTGGGCCGACTTCTGGTTTCTATTAATACCATTTTTGATAGCTTTTCATTACACCTAGAGATGAGTGAGCACCCAAATGCTCGGGTCTGCGTTATTCGAGTCGAGATTTTTGTAAAATTCGAGAGCTCTACTCGAGTAACGAACCCCATGGACTACAATGGGAGACTCGAGCATTTTTGTATGTGGGACGCCGGGTGCCGAGTTTTTCTCTTTTTTCTTGTGGTTCGTGTTCTCTCTCTCTCTCTCTGCCAAAAAATTTGACATTGATGCCCGCTGCGTCGCGGCGGGGAGGGGCCAAAACAGGCACGTCACAGTGGGGAGGAGCCAAATACTGGGGCGGGGTCGAACACAACGTGATGCTCGCTCGAGTAACGAGCACCATCGAGTACGCTAATACTCGAACGAGCATCAAGCTCGGCAGAGTATGTTCGCTCAACTCTAATTACACCTTTTCTTGGAGAGAGGGTGACCAAAAAAAAGAAATTCAATTCTATCATTTTATTGTTCTTCACCGTGTGGGATAATTAATGCTTTATTTTTAGAAATGAGGCTTTTTATGGACACGGTGCTATCAAATATTTTGGGAGGGTTTTTGTTGTGATTTTTTTTTTACTATAAATCTGTGAAAGGGGGAGGTTAAAAAATTTTATATACTTTATTTTGTACAATAATAAAAAAAAAAAATATATTTTATCACATATTTTTAACCCCCCATAGGAGACTTAAACTTGCCACTGTCTAAGTGCTTATACAGTATACTGCAATACCTCAGTATTGCAGTATATTGCAGTATTGCAGTATACTCAGTGATACGGCTGTTGAGCACTTCTGTGTCTGACAGTTGTCTTCCAATGTAAAAGTAACTTAAGATGCAATACCAATCTTAAAAATGTCCTCCTTTGTGTTTAAATTCCTCATAATTTCCCCAATCTCTCTTTGCTCCCAGCGAATGGCAATTAAATAGTTTACATCCATAGGTAGAGAATTTATGCAGACCCAAGACCATGATGCTATGCCTGATTCATTGCACAACAGATCTGAATGGGGAGCAATAGAGCCCGTGATTTGTTGTGGTCAGTTTCCATTGTTGTAATGGCGAAATATCATTACGCTGTCTATATGTCTTGTTTAGAGATGAGTGAGTATACTCGCTAAGGCACATTACTCGAGCGAGTAGTGCCTTAGCCGAGTATCTCCCTGCTCATCTCTAAAGATTCAGGGGGCCGGCGCGGGTGACAGGTGAGTTGCGGCGGGGAGCGGGGGGGGGGAGCAGGCGGGAGAGAGTGAGATCTCCCCTCCATTCCTCCACGCTCTCCCCCGCCGCTCCCCGCCCCCCGCCGGCCCCTGAATCTTTAGAGACGAGCGGGGAGATACTCGGCTAATGCGCTACTCGCTCGAGTAATGTGCCTTAGTGAGTATACTCGCTCATATCTAGTCTTGTTATCGAAAGTTACAGAAAATTTGACAGAAAAGCTGAAAGGAATTGTAGAGATGACCTGAGCCAATTTTGACATGAACATGACATTTGTGTATGCAAATAAGGCAATGGTATAATGCCTCTGCAGCACCACCTATTTAAACCCTTTAGGACGTGGTCCTTTTCCCCCCCCATTTTCGTCTTTTCCTCCCCCCTTTTAAAAAAAACATAACTCCTGTAATTATCCATCGAGGTAACTGTATGAGGGCTTGTTTTTTGCGGGCCGTGTTGTATTTTTCAATGGTGCTATTTAATGTACCATATAATATACTGAAAAACTTTAAAAAAAAATGTAAGTGGAGTAAAACAGAAAAAAAACCCGATTATCCGTCATCTTTCGGTGCGTTTTGTGTCTGTGGCGCACAAACTGCAACAAAATTGTCATGATAACTTCATTGTATGGGTCAGGGCGATTACTACGATAACAAATTTATATAGTCTCTTTTTTTTTGCTGTACTACTTTTAGTTTTTTTCAAAGACATTTAATTTTTTTAAAATTATTTTCTGCCTCCATCTTCTGCGCACAATAAGTTTTTTATTTTTCCATCGACCTGGGAGGCAGGGTGACCAAAAAAGTGCATTTCTTGTGGTTTTTTTTACAGACCACGTTCACCCTGCAGGGTGAATAATGTATTACTTTGATAGCTCTGACTTTTACGAACGCGGCGATACCAAATATGTATTTTTGTTTTATGATTTAAATTCTTTTATTATAGATATAGCAAAAGGGGCGTGATTTAAACTTTCATAACTTTTTTTTTTTTTTTACAATTAGTAAAACTTTATTGATCTTATTTTTACTTTCTTTCTTAGTCCTAGGGGACTACAACATGCAGTGTTTTGATCGCTCCTGCAGTATGATGTAATAACATAGCATTACATAATACTTCGATCGGGCAGGCAGTCTATCAAGCCACCCCATGGGGGGGCCGTACGGGACACCCAAACATCGTTTGGGGGATTTAAATGCTGCTGTCATAATTGACAGTGGCAAATAAAGGGTTAAGCCGTGTGGCTGATTGCAGCTATTGCCTGCGGGTGTCAGCTGTAACAAACAGCTGGCGCCTGCACTGTATGAAGAGAGGTCATCTCGCGATCTCTCTTTATACTTACCCCGACCCCGCAGGACGTAACCATATGTCCTATAGTAGGAAGGAGTTGAGGGTAGTTTGCTTAGAAGTCAATATCCAACCTTCTAACGGCCTTGTAACTGGACATATAAGCCAAATCAGAGTCCTCTCAAGAGGGAAAGGATGACCATGTACAGACAGGCTGTTTTGAGGTTTTTGCCCGTCATCGGTGTTCAGTAGACTGCTGGCTGGGTGGGTGGGAAGCGTATGATTTGGCTCAGAAAGTGTAAAACTTCTCATAGGGAGAGCACAAGGTAGAAAACTTATAAGGCCATGCAGGCTCCTACTCCTTATATGCAAATGGCAAGATGGAACCATGCTGGCACAGCACCACCTATTGGAAGGCAGTATTCCTGCATGTCAACCGCTGGCCATTTAACAAACCTAGTAGCAACATCTCTGGATATAAGACAAAGCCAGAGTCTTATATTCCCAGGCATTGAGGTGCGTTAGGAGGAGTACAGTTTTAAGTAGGCATGAAGAGTCCTATAAGCCATAAAATGCTACACGTCTTCTCACACCTACCGCTTTCCACATGGAGGAATCAGTACCCCTCCTGATCCACATCATAGGCTCTCATCCAGCCAACCATCAACCTATTGAACACCAATGAGGGGCAAACTCTTACCTTTTCCTTCTAGACAAGACTCTGGTCCGATTTATATTCTTAATCAAGGTCTGTCAGAAGGTTGATATTGGCTTATAGGTAAGCTGCTTTCCAATAGGTGGCACCACATGGATATTATACAATCTCTCATTTGCATAAGTAATTTCCCAGAGGAGCAAAAGTCTCCTCATGTCTACTTGACATTCTCCACAAGATGAAATGGTACTTCACCCATCCGATGATATACGAGCACATATTATGGCAGACACGAATCTACACAGTCTAGATGATTCAGTGTATCAGCAGTACAAGTCTTTTTCCTGTGCTGATATTTTGCTACAATGTTTCAGTCTAGGTAACATGTATCAGTCTGGGGCCCAATCTATTTAGGTCACAAAAGACTACCTAGAATGGATGCAACTGTAGCAACTTCAAAATGTCTTATCTATAAGAGTATTAAAGGGGTTATTCCAGAATCTAATGTTATTCCCAATCCACAGAATAGGGGAAACTTTATGATCCGTGAGGGTCTCACCATTGAGACCTCCACTGACCCTAAGAACGGGGGTCCTATGTCCCCCTCTTCTCATCACTTCTCCCACATGACATCAGACTAAATGGAGTGCTGGCCATGCATGCACAGTTGTACTTGGCCATCTCCTGCAGTCCCACAGAAAGTGAATGGAGCGGCACTGTGCATGTGCAACCACGGCTCCATTCAGTCTCCTCCCCACTGCAAGGGGTGCAGTAAGCCTACAGTGAGGAACAAGGGTGAGACATGACCCCTGTTCTCTGGATCAGTGGAGATCTCAGCAGTGAGACCCGCACCAATCATAAAGTTATTCCCTTTCCTGTAGATAGGAGATAACTGTAGTATTCTGGAATAACCTCTTTACACCCCTGAAAGTGAATGGTAATGTTCCTATCCACTCATAGTAAATGGAGATCTTAAATGGGTTGTTCAGTTGTAAACTATTGACGGCCTATCAGCAGGAAGGTTCATCAATTGCAGTTCGACAGGCGTCCATTGCTAGGGACCCCCACCAATCACCTGTTCATTGTGCCTGTGCCTTGTGCAGTGAGCTGATTTCTGTTGGAAGCAGACAGCTCTGTTCCCACTGCAGTGGCCAGGGTTGGTATTGCAGGCCATCTCCCATTGAAGTAAAAGGGAACTTGGCCCGTTATACCAAGTTTGGCCACTACAGTGGGAACAGAGCTATCTGCTTCCTTCAGAAATCTACTCATTGTATGATCACACCAATCCAGAAAACAACTAATTGGCAGGGGTCCCGCTGATCTATTATTGATGTCCTATCCTGCTGAAAAGGCCATCATTAGTTTACAACTGGACAAACCCTTTAAAAATGGAGCTGTATTTGCATGGCAGCTGGAAATCAGTAGGTTGGCGACCACTCTTTACATGATACAATGCCTACGGTGGTTAGATAGATCGACTAGTAGTAACAGTAGAAGTATTTTTATGAGGTTTTATAATGTTGCTGGTAGCAGTTTTGGGAAGGATGGACTGATGTGACTTACTACAATTGCTCTGCACATTAAAGATGTAATTGTATTTCCATGCTGTTTTATTTCAGATCGCTGTAGTCACCGCAGCTTATCCCGAAAAATAAGAAAATATGCCATGAAATACACAGCAACAAAATAACAGGAGACACTCGCGGAGATGCCGAGCTCTCTAATTCATTCCGTCCTAAACTTAGAATCATGGGGGCGAGGGTTATGTTAACAGAGCCAGGAGGCAGAATGCTTGGTTACATATACTGCTTTAATGTTAAGCATGCTTAAAGGGGTTGTCCCGCGAAACAAAGTTGGGGTATACACTTCTGTATGGCCATATTAATGCACTTTGTAATATACATTGTGCATTAATTATGAGCCATACAGAAGTTATTCACTTACCTGTTCCGTTGCTGGCGTCCTCGTCTCCATGGTGCCGTCTAATTTTCAGCATCTAATCGCCCGATTAGACGCGCTTGCGCAGTCCGGTCTTCTCCCTTCTGAATGGGGCCGCTCGTGCCGGAGAGCTGCTCCTCGTAGCTCCGCCTCGTCACGTGTGCCGATTCCAGCCAATCAGGAGGCTGGAATCGGCAATGGAACGCACAGAAGCCCTGCGGTCCACCGAGGGTGAAGATCCCGGCGGCCATCTTCGCAAGGTAAGTAAGAAGTCACCGGAGCGCGGGGATTCGGGTAAGTACTATCCGTTTTTTTTTTTAAACCCCTGCATCAGGTTTGTCTCGCGCCGAACAGGGGGGCTATTGAAAAAAAAACAAAACCCGTTTCGGCGCGGGACAACGTCTTTAAGGGGACGCTCTTACGTGGACAAAGACACCTTCTGCAACTTGATGTTCCATGCTAACCCATAGTACAAGATGCCAAGCCGACATTTCTTTGCCCAAAAAAATGCCCCTGCCCTCCACCGCCATGTGAGTGATGATGTGTCCTTGGCGTTGCAGAACACATGTGGTCCAGCAAGTATGTACAGGGAAGTTACATATCATAGAATGGTAGAGTTGGAAGGACCTCCAGAGTCATCGGGTCCAACCCCCTGCTCAGTTCAGGATCACTAACCTGACTGACCTCGCGCTATCCCGCAACGGGAGCCGGCTGCCAGTCACAGCCGGCGCCCCGCTGCAACAGCGGAGGGGCATCGGAGATGTGCCCCCCGCTGTTAACCCCTTCCCTGCCACTATCTAAGTAGATCGCGGCAGGGAAAGAGTTCACAGAGAGCCCGGCCTGTCGCCATGGCAACAGGACGCCAGACACTGGCGTCCTGTAGTGCCAATGCCTATGATCGCTGTATAAGCGATAAGGCATGGCAGAGCAGTAGCTCTCCCATGCTTTAACACAGCGATCATAGGTACAGTGTTGTAAGTCCCTCAGAGGGACTCAAATAGTGTAAAAAAAAGAAAAGAAAAATCTAAAAAAAAGAGAAATGTAAAAGAAAATGCAAAAAAACCCCTTTTTTTGTGCTTTTTGTAATATTAGCATAAAAAAAAAATTAAACCCCCACATATTTGGTATTGACGCATCCGTAACGACGTGTACAACAAGTTGAACATGCTTTTTATTTTGTATGGCAAAAAGCGTAAAAAATTTTGCATTTTGCCTCCCAAAAAATGCAATAAAAGTGATCAAAAAAGCCGTACATTCCCCAAAATGCTACCAATAAAAACTACAACTCGTCTCGCAAAAAATAAGCCCTCATAGAGCTCCGTACATAGAAAAATAAAAAAGTTACAGGACTTTGAATGCAGCTATAGAGAAAAAAAAAAGATTTCCAAAAAAAAGGGTTTTTATTGCAAAAAAGTGTAAAAACCTTAAAAAATATAAGAATTTTGGTATCGTTGTAACCGTACCGACCCACAGAAAAAAATTGTGCTGCATGATTAACGTTGTAAAAAATAAAATCCATGTCAGAATTGATGTGTTTTCTCTCCCTGTTACCATAAAAAAAATAATAAAAGTTTTACGATATAGTCTATGTACCCAAAAGTGGCACCAATAAAAACTACAGCTCGCCACGCAAAAAACAAGCCCTTATACGGCCGCGTCGACGGAAAAATAAAAGTTATGGCTTTTGAAAAGTGGAGATGGAAAAATACCAAAAATTGCTTGGTCCTCAACGCCAAAATAGGCCGTGTCCTTAAGGGGTTAAAGGTGAGCTCACCACCTCCCGTGGTAACCTGTTCCACTCATTGCATATTAATCATATACTTAACAGCACACTGGGTCAAAGTCCTGCAGGTGGGGTATGAAGTTGAAAAGGGGTGGTCCGCATTTCATGGTACCCCGAAGACTTGTGGGACATTCATCCTTGTCTCACCTCTCATCATCTCCCTCCTTCTCTTCCTTCACTTCTTTGTACCACCTTTCAACACCCACCACATCAGCACAGATAGCCGTATGTGACAAAATCCGACCTCCATACAGCGGTCCACGTGGTAAATGCCAAAACTCTAGGGAAAGAAGCCACACGGCCCGATACTGACACAAACTGATTATTCCATTTACTGCTCATCACTGCTTGTGGCGTTCTCTCTTGCTGCAGTGTGGAAAGTATAACAAGACTGGTGTAATCAAGAAAAAGAGGAACCTATGGGGTAAGCAACTTATCGATGAAAGGGGTCAGAGGAGGATGTCAATAATTGCCCTGATTGGTGTTCCAATCCTTCTCTACTACAAAGGAATTAAGTTGTACTATAGGATGAATGAACATTTAGCATGCCTTCCTCACCCAGAACCTTGCGGTGGGATGAACCAAAACATGACCAGTTATGCCGTCCCCTTCCCAGTGGGTCTCCCACTTCACAGCAAATCTTGTAATCAAGTTTTTCTTTCCCTTGTAATAACATTTAAATGTTCAGTGGTGTCTTAACGTATGGACTAATTAAAATGATGATGCAATGCACAATATGTATTATCACTAAATCAAAACACTTAATCTCGAGACGTCTCTTCTCTACATCTAGAGGATGAGCCGGCGCCAACAAAGCGGATCTTAGGGTAGTTAAAGAAGCAGCAAGAAATATTAGTAGTAAACATCCTTTTTTCTATTCTAGATCTTGCTCATTTTGTGACATGAAGTAGAACGGTTTTTGTTAGCAGGGAGATAGTTTTATTATATTCATCTGAATGACCGCAGTGTAATACTGCATCTCACCTGTAGTGGCCGCTGCTGATGACCCAACAGCCTAAGGCCGGCTGCACATGGGCATAATTGCAAATACCCCCCTTAACATGCTAGGGAAAAATGCTTTTTCCTGCACAGGAGCAGAAATCAATTGGGATTTTCCACTAGCGGAGGAAAAATTGCAGCATGTTGTATTTTTATGTGGGCTTCACACCATTGAAGTCAAAGGAAGCCGTCCGACCCGTGGCCCTTCCGCAATTGACATTGCGGAAAGGTTGCTGATTCCGTTGCTAGGGAAAAGCAGGGTTTTAAAAAAGAACTGTACTGCGCATGTCCGATGGCTAACTGTGTGGACCATCCACAGTACAGAAAGGAAGAAGATATGAGAGGCACGCGCGGATGCTGGCTGGGCGCAGGGTCGGATTCCGCTGCAGGCTTCCGGCGTGTGCAGCTGGCCAAAACAGGTTGTACCAAGCCATAAAATTATCCCCTACCCACAGGATAGGGAATAACTTTATGATTGGTGGAGGTCTGGCCGGTGGGATCCACAATGATCCCAAAAACAAAGTCCAGTTGGTCCCCAAGTGACAGCAGCTGAAGTCGTGGAGGGTGCCACTGCTCCATTGACTTCAATGACAGCACTGGAGATTACTGCAGAAGCGTAACTTGAAGCTCCCGGGCCCCAATGCAAAATCTGTAATGGGGCCCCCAGCTATAATGCTTTCTTCATAGTTCTGGGCTCCCTATATGGAGAAGAGAGGCCTTATGGGCCCCCTAAGGCTCCTGGGCCCGGGTGCAACCGCATCTCCTGCATCCTCTATAGTTACGCCCCTGGATTACTGAGCTCAAGTCCTTCAACTATCTCCAGTGCTGTCATTACAGTAAATGGAGCAGTGGAGAACCTGCATGACCCCCACTACATCATTCGGGACCAACAGAACCCCCATTCTTTGGATTGGTGGGGGTTTCACTGGTCAGGCCCTTACTGATCGCGAGATTGAATGTAGTGGATGTGCGCTGCTCCATTCACTTCAATGACAGCACTGGCGATTCCTGAGTTGAAGCACTTCGGCAACCTATGGCGCTGTCTTTGCAGTGAATGGAGCAGCACGGACACTCTCTCGGGACCAATCGGACATGCTTTCCCTGGGGTCAGAAGGGATACCCTGCAATAGGAGCCCCATTGACCATAAAGTTATTCCCAATCCTAACTTTATAACTTGACACAACCCCGTTAAGAACATCTCAGTGTTACTCATGAGGAACACCTGTAGACATTCTGAAAAAAGTCATTTTTTGCACAAAAATCTATGAATTTTTTAATGTTATGGTATATTCCAAAACTGGCTGGGCTTAGTCAATGTGCCGTGGCCTTTCATGGACTGACAGATTTACTTTAATTTATACCAGAAACTGTCGTAATTATGGCGCAACTCTATAGCAGCTCATAGCAAGCATAGGTTTGAATTTCCGATGCGCGGACTGCCCCAAAAAGTCAGCAAATTTATTATGAGGCTTCTGAATAAATTTGGCGCGTCTTCTTCTAGTGCACTTTATGTTCAGACAGGCATATGAAATGCCCGTTTTAACAAATCTGGGTCTTAGTTTCCAGAACGCACATTGACATGCCTGTCCTAATTGTCATCCATGATGGAGGCAGGAATAGGACACATGATGAGTTTCGGCAGTGGGCATAGCCAATACCAGGGGCGTAACTATAGAGGATGCAGGGGATGCGGCTGCACCCGTGCCCAGGAACCTTGGGGGGCCCATTAGGCCTCTCTTATCCATATAGGGAGCCCAGTACTATGAATAAAGCATTATAGTTGGGGGCCCCGTTCCAGATTTTGCATTGGGGCCCAGGAGATTCAAGTTACGCCTCTGGCCAATACAGTAGCATGCCGACAATGCAGGAAGACTACACAAGTGCTAGGGGGCCCGTGAAAAAGGGGGGACTAGTGCCAAAAAGCTTCATTCCCTGTTCCACTGTTGGCTTCCCCAGCCCTTCCCCAGCGGCAGAAGTTTTACGTAGAGCTCACTCACACGGGCATATATCGCCTGCATGTAGTAAGCATGTCCTATTTTGGCATGTATTACGCACCATAAGGGCTCAGTCACACGGGCGCCGATCTGCCCGTGTTTCCGGACGATAAGACAGCCGCACTGCAGGTGCGAACGACTCTCGGCACCGTCCGGAAAATAGAACACATGGCTGGCAATAGAGCCGGTGATGCTGAGATTCGTCCGCACGCAGTGGAGCCGTCTTATCGTCCGGAAATACGGCGGATCGGTGGATAGACTATAGAGATTTAACATACGTAGCATATGCACTGCGTATTAAAGTCTATGGGATTGCGTATGAATGCACTAAATACGCAGCTGCATGTGTATTGACTGTGTTTTTTATGCATGTTGCCAGGAGACATTGGGAAAAAAATGAACATCCATTAGGCCTTCTTCCTTTTTTGCGTCCATGAAAAACACGGTGAATATGGATGCAATTTGGATGTAAAAACTCATCAAACTCCCCAAAAAAATACATGTGACATGCATACGCCCGTGTGAACGAGTCCTAAACGTTTTCTGTTGGGGTTTATGTGTCAGGGACCATTCCATTGTGGTAATACAAAGTGAATAGAATAAACTGCAACCTTCATAACATTTGCTAATTAATCAGCAGCCTTTTGAGGGGTCTGGTCTTTGCGGAAGAACCAACAGGTCATTTTTCCCAGAAGTAGTCCCAATGCAGTGACAGCTGACCCAGGTGGGACAAAATGCACCAGGTAGGTTATCAGAGGAACAGACAAGGCCGTAGTGAGTATAACAGGCTGAGGTCAAGTCAGGCAGAATTCTGAAATGTGGTAAATCAGAGTGGAAGTCAAGACAGACAGCAATGTAGTCAAGAGGTAGTCAAAAAACAGTCCAGGGTCAAGACAGGAGGAGTTTGGGAAACCTGGGTATACAGGCAATTGTGGAAAAACGAGTAGCAAGCAGAAGTAAGGAATACTATCACTTGGACCACTAGGAACCTTTTGATCAGGCCTTTTAAATAACCCGAGAACGGCAGGAAAACTTGGTGTGCACACTGGTTCTACAAGAGGCAGGGTGTGCACAAGGGAGGGGAAAGAAAGCGTCACTGATGGAGGCTGGCAGCCATAACACTATCAACAATGATAGCTTCTTACAGCACCAGATGAATTAAATTTGAGTGAGTCCTGTTGTTGTTGTATATGTTGCCATTTCCGGCCTTAGGTTAGATGGCACCCTGTGCAGAATTCTTTTGGTACCCCCATTGTGAGAAAAAAATGATATATATTGTACTGATATGCAGTGTACCTGTATTCTGCTTCTGCACAAAGCACAACATACCCACGGGAGAACAGCTCAATAAATACTGTGCCAGAGCTAAGCCCTAACACAAATACAGCACCAAAACCAAGCTTAGAACATAAATACAGCCCCAGAACCAAGCTCAAAAAATGAATACAGACTCAGAACCAAGATGACAGCATAAATACAGCACCAAAATCAGGCTCATAACATAAGCAGTGTACCAGAACCAAGCTAAGAATATAAATACAGTTCTAGAGCCAAGGTCATAACATAAATACATAATAGGAACCAAGGTCATAACACAAATACAGCACCAGAACCAAGATCATAATATAAATACAGTTGTAAAACTAAACCATTGTGTTGCAGGGCTGCTGATGGGCTGACACAAGCACCTTTGAATATCAGAGAGGCGGAGACAGAGCTAGAAGGAGAAAGATTTATGTAGCCCTCAGAACCAGGATTCAGTACAGTATAAATACATCACAAATAGAGATGAGCGAACCTACTCGGACACGCCCCTTTTTCGACTGAGCGCCGCGATTTTCGAGTACTTCCATACTTGGGTGAAAAGATTTGGGGGGGGCGCCGTGGGTGAGTGGGGGGGTTGCAGCGGGGAATGGGGGGGAGAGGGAGAGAGAGAGAGCTCCCCCCTGTTCCCCGCTGCTACTCTCGCTCCGCCACGCCTCCCCCCGTCCCCCCGAATCTTTTCACCCGAGTACGGAAGTACTCAAAAATCGCGGTGCTCGATCGAGTAATTACTTGAAACGAGTATATTCGCTCATCTCTAATCACAAACCATCCTCAGTACCAGAACCAAGCTCATAACATAAATACAGCCCCAGAACCAAGCTCATAACATAAATACAGCCCCAGAACCAAGCTCATGACATAAATACAGTATTAAAACAAAGCAAATTGCTGCGCGGAACCCAATGGGCTGACAGTGGTACCTTAGAATATCAGAGGGGCAAACACAGAGCCAGGAGAAGAATGATTCATGTAGCTCCCCAAGATGCTGCTGCACGCAGGAAGAAAGTAATCTGCGCGGGAGTATGTGAGTCCTTGTGTGATGTTAGCTAGCACCTCCATTCAGCTAGGTTGCTATGGACGCCTACAGCGTCATGGGGAATCAAGATTTCTGTTGCACCCTGCAGATGGGAGGTCAGAATTTGGCCCAAGCGGCATGAATTGATGACTCCTTCCTGTCAGATGATCAGAACATGTCTTTCATTCCTTCTCCTATGAACGCCTCACCTCATCCTATTTAACCTTTTGCAATCCAATTTTGTATTTGGGTTTCCTAGGGGGCTTTCTCTTTCTGCCATTATACAGTGGCGCCATCTGCTGGCTAGAGCCAGTACTGTGCTATGTGACATGCCGGAGAGGCCCCCGACAGCAGAGCGTCCAGTAATCTACAGTAAGAATACCCTACCGGACGTCTTCTGACATCGGAGCTGTACAGGCTTCAAACAGAATGTCTTTAGACATCAGACAGTGGATTGGAAAGGGTTAAAGGGTGCTACACAACATAAAAACTAAACAAAAGTACAACTATGAAAAAGATTATTGCCTTTATAGATATATACAACTTGTATTCGTTTACTGCTACGGCACCACAAAGCTGTTTTTGCATTGACAGGGCTTCTACGACAATAGTTATTTCTGCGTCAAAGGGAAATAAATACATTAATTAAATCGTTATACAGACACAAATGACTTTTTTTGCTGATCCACTTTGCTTCGGTAAAGTAACTCATGGCCCGGGGAATCTTGTAGTAAATATATATACAGTATTAATAATCCATATAATTAGTTGTGTGGGTGTCTGCCTCCAAAGTATGGTATGACTCAAGTCTCAACTTCATCTTAGCACCTTGATAATCACCTTGAATGTGTTTGACCGTTTTGAGCAATATTGGATGAAAGGGTAGAATATGCATATGTGCTTGAGTCAGACCTGCCACTTAGTACCTATACTGTACTGTAATGCATTAATTATCACTTATTATAGGGATGCTGGCTTAGTTCTTGGACATTGATGGAAAAAATGTGCAATCATATTAATTAGGTGGTGAAAACTAAAGAACATTTCCATCAAAAAAAACTGAAAAAGTAGCTGTAAATAAAATGTAGAGTTATTCATCGCCGGCTGTAATGAAAGTCAGGCACTAACTGTGAACACAACTTCAATGCAGTACTTCAGGACTAGTGAATGGCCACTCTATTAGAGACCCGTAACCAAGCTCATGACATAAATACAGCCCCAGAACCAAGCTCATGACATAAATACAGCCCCAGAACCAAGCTCATGACATAAATACAGCCCCAGAACCAAGCTCATGACATAAATACAGTATTAAAACAAAGCAAATTATTGCGGGGAAGCCAATGGGCTGACAGTGTTACCTTTGAATATTAGAGGGGCAAAGACAGAGCCAGGAGAAGAATGATTCATGTAGCTCCCCAAGATGCTGCTGCACGCAGGAAGAAAGTCATCTTGCTGGGGTGGACCTATGGAGGACGAAGGTAATTGCCCCCAGCCTACATCCGCCTGGTGTTCCCCCTACAAGCTCATGGCTAGCGCCTTGTGTAACTCCACAGGTCTTACATAGATAACTCCAGCCATGTGTGTTGTAACACTGGACTACCAGTTCCTCTCAAGGAGGACCCATGGACCCCCAGTTATAGCGATCATGTCAGTTAAGGCCCCTTCAGCTACATAACTGCCTCTCATTTTGCTACACAACATAACGCTTGGAGCGTTCCTCTATGGAAATTAGACCTGGAGTGCAGCATAAAATCACATGACAAGTTTTCTGTGGGTCAGTTTCAGCGTGGATCCACATTAGATGAGCAAATCCAGCGATCTGAGCGACTTCCAACAAGGCCGGGCTATCGGTGCTAGAATAGCCGGGGCCAGGATGTCACTGCCGACCACGTGGGGTTTTCTTGTACAGCAGTGTGAAGAGAATACCGAGAATGGTGATCTAAAAAAACATCCAGCAAAAGGAGATCTTGTTGTTGAAAGGGGTCAGAAGAGGATGTCAAGATTCCTTCTGACAAACATAGAGAGAGTAAAGGACAGCAAACTTAAGGGGCCAAAATAAGACTTAAATCCCCATGGATGTGTCCTTATTCCTTCAAAGTCATTCAAATAGCGACGCTTCGACTGATTAACAGCAGTCTTTGTCAAGCTCACAGATACAATGTAAATCTTATCCTTTTATCAGACCCCACACCAATGAAATCACACTACATCCTATTAACCTAATTAGAAACATATGTGCAGTGCTACCTGCATTCTGTACCTCCTTCAGATTGCTCTCAATCTTCATCCTCCATCTTCCCGGTGTTTGAGATGCGTCACTGCGCATGCGCGGGAGTATGTGAGTCCTTGTGTGATGTTAGCTAGCACCTCCGTTCTGCTAGGTTGCTATGGACGCCTACAGCATCATGGGGAATCGAGATTTCTGTTGCAACATGCAGATGGGAGGTCAGAATTTGGCACAAGCAGCATGAATCGATGACCCCTTCCGGTCAGATGGTCAGAACACGTCTTTCATTCCTTCTCCTATGAACGCCTCACCTCATCCTATTTAACCCTTTGCAATCCAATTTTGTATTCGGGTTTCCTAGGGGGCTCTCTCTTTCTGCCATTATACAGTAGCGCCATCTGCTGGCTAAAGCCAGTACAGCAGTATATGACATGCTGGAGAGGCCACCCGACAACAGAGCGGCCAGTAATCTACAGTAAGAATACCCTGCCGGACGTCTTCCGACATCAGAGCTGTACAGCTATCAATCAGAATGTCTTTAGACGTCAGACTGTGGATTGGAAAGGGTTAACCCATGCTAGCATTACCATACTAATGGCTATGTATTACATCTGTTGCAAATATCGTTAGACATGAGTGATATACCAAAATGCATCAGACATTTTTTACCTTTCCAAACAAGAGGTGATATATAAAGACGAGCGAGTATACTCACTAAAGGCAATTGCTCGAGCGAGCATTGCCTTTAGCGAGTACCTGCCCGCTCAAGACTGAAGATTCGGGTGCCGGCGGTGGGCAGGGAGCTGCGGAGAGGAACGGAGGGGAGATCTCTCTCTCCCTCTCTCCCCCCGCTCCCTCCTGCTGACTGCCGCTACTCACCGCTCCCCCGCGCCGGCACCCGAACCTTCAGTCTCGAGCGGGCAGGTACTCGCTAAAGCCAATGCTCGCTCGAGTAATTGCCTTTAGCGAGTATACTCGCTCATCTCTAGTGATATACTGTAAATTTCTCCACCTAACACAAAATATAGCCCAGTAAGGAGGGGAACTGTATAGTATCTATCTCATCATTTATACCTCATCTAACGTGTATAAACATGCACAGAAACGTAACAATCAGGTCCCTGAGCATGATATAGCCACGTAGTTGATCAATATAGACTATACATATACAGTATCTGTCCCATTATTTTAGGATTTATTATCTAAATACTTAGACGTATGTCTCTCCTTATATGTGCCTCCACAGGAAAACCATAATAAATCCATCATGGCGCTCCCGTCTACATTCTCTCAAATATGTAGATTTAATTACCATAGGACCTATCAAAAAATTCTTATTTTATACCCAACGAACACAACAACCATCAAAGACAGTCTTTCAGATCTTTATTATCATAGTGACATATATCCTAAATAAATCCATCCCCTATGGATCTATAGATCAAAACATTAAACACAGGCTCACATAATCAGGGAAGCGAGGAAGGAAGAGAGAGCAATCCGCCGGATTCATGAAAATCAATCCATGCCCCTATGGAGGTAATACACAAGCGTTGGTATCAATAGCGTAACTTGAAGCTCCCGGGCCCCAATGCAAAACTTGTAACAGGGCCCCCAACTATAATGCTTTACTCATAGTACTGGGTTCCCTATATGGAGAAGAGAGGCCTTATGGACCCCCCAAGGCTCCTGGGCCCGGGTGCAACTGCATCCCCTGCATCCCCTATAGTTACGCCCCTGGTTGGTATAATATAAGAACAAGGTCAAACTTATATATTAAGAAGCTGAAGCAACGTGACACTTATAAGAATGGAAGGATATTATACTCAATATTGAGCCCCTTA
Organism: Eleutherodactylus coqui; assembly: GCF_035609145.1. Taxonomy (NCBI): domain Eukaryota; kingdom Metazoa; phylum Chordata; class Amphibia; order Anura; family Eleutherodactylidae; genus Eleutherodactylus; species Eleutherodactylus coqui. The sequence continues at coordinate 19,455,017 of NC_089838.1, forward strand.
GGGGCAAGTGTGCCCAATTCATAGATCCACCTAACCTCCTTCTTCTTAATCAACCATACACCCTGAAAAGAGTGCTACTGTGGAACTACATTTCTTTGGCATTGATCCTTCTGACAAACAGGCGGTGCACAGTCAAAAAAATTGCAGGTGTATAAATTGCTGGTGCTCCATCTTACTTTGTCTGAATCCATAACTGGTTGTTTCTCAGCAACGATGGGCTCTAATAGCAGCTGAATAGTTCCAGCGCCATTGGTAAGAGAAACGGAAAGGCGAGACTCTGGTGAGCAAAAGAGCACAAACCGTGTATCACTGATTAGTGAAGAAGCATCTCCTGGTCAGATGAATCCAGATTTCTGTTGCAACATGCAGATGGGAGGTCAGAATTTGGCACAAGCAGCATGCATCGATGACCCCTTCCTGTCAGATGATCAGAACACGTCTTTACTTCCTTCTCCTATGCAGCAACTACAAGAAACTTCCTTTCCGCAGAGGCCAATATACAGTTAGGGCCAGAAATATTTGGACAGTAACACAATTTTCGCGAGTTGGGCTCTGCATGCCACCGCATTGGATTTGAAATGAAGCCTCTACAACAGAATTCAAGTGCAGATTGTAACGTTTAATTTAAAGGGTTGAGCAAAAATATTTGATAGAAAATGTAGGAATTGTACCCATTTCTTTACAAACACTCCACATTTTAGGAGCTCAAAAGTAATTGGACAAATAAACATAACCCAAACAAAATATTTTTTTTTCAATATTTTGTTGCGAATCCTTTGGAGGCAATCACTGCCTTAAGTCTGGAACCCATGGACATCACCAAACGCTGGGTTTCCTCCTTCTTAATGCTTTGCCAGGCCTTTACAGCCGCAGCCTTCAGGTCTTGCTTGTTTGTGGGTCTTTCCGTCTGAAGTCTGGATTTGAGCAAGTGAAATGCATGCTCAATTGGGTTAAGATCTGGTGATTGACTTGGCCATTGCAGAATGTTCCACTTTTTTGCACTCATGAACTCCTGGGTAGCTTTGGCTGTATGCTTGGGGTCATTGTCCATCTGTACTGTGAAGCGCCGTCCGATCAACTTTGCAGCATTTGGCTGAATCTGGGCTGAAAGTATATCCCGGTACACTTCAGAATTCATCCGGCTACTCTTGTCTGCTGTTATGTCATCAATAAACACAAGTGACCCAGTGCCATTGAAAGCCATGCATGCCCATGCCATCACGTTACCTCCACCATGTTTTACAGAGGATGTGGTGTGCCTTGGATCATGTGCCGTTCCCTTTCTTCTCCAAACTTTTTTCTTCCCATCATTCTGGTACAGGTTGATCTTTGTCTCATCTGTCCATAGAATACTTTTCCAGAACTGGGCTGGCTTCTTGAGGTGTTTTTCGGCAAATTTAACTCTGGCCTGTCTATTTTTGGAATTGATGAATGGTTTGCATCTAGATGTGAACCCTTTGTATTTACTTTCATGGAGTCTCCTCTTTACTGTTGACTTAGAGACAGATACACCTACTTCCCTGAGAGTGTTCTGGACTTCAGTTGATGTTGTGAACGGGTTCTTCTTCACCAAAGAAAGTATGCGGCGATCATCCACCACCGTTGTCTTCCGTGGACGCCCAGGCCTTTTTGAGTTCCCAAGCTCACCAGTGAATTCCTTTTTTCTCAGAATGTACCCGACTGTTGATTTTGCTACTCCAAGCATGTCTGCTATCTCTCTGATGGATTTTATCTTTTTTTTCAGCCTCAGGATGTTCTGCTTCACCTCAATTGAGAGTTCCTTTGACCGCATGTTGTCTGGTCACAGCAACAGCTTCCAAATCCAAAACCACACACCTGGAATCAACCCCAGACCTTTTAACTACTTAATTGATTACAGGTTAACGAGGGAGACGCCTTCTGAGTTAATTGCAGCCCTTAGAGTCCATTGTCCAATTACTTTTGGTCCCTTGAAAAAGAGGAGGCTATGCATTACAGAGCTATGATTCCTAAACCCTTTCTCCGATTTGGATGTGGAAACTCTCATATTGCAGCTGGGAGTGCGCACTTTCAGCCCATATTATATATATAATTGTATTTCTGAACATGTTTTTGTAAACAGCTAAAATAACAAAACTTGTGTCACTGTCCAAATATTTCTGGCCCTAACTGTATCTGTAGATTGATTTCAACCTCTAGTGGAATCTATGTGTAGTGGCCTGGAGTGTCCTACAGAACAGTTGCACTAACAATTGGTCCTGTCACACCTGTCTATGCGTTTCCCTTAGGCATAGAAGGTGCCAAGCATCAGAGAAACCCTGTTTCTACCCTTTCCTAAGCTGAGAATTTAGCGCTGGCAAAAGCTATTGACTATATGTCATGCCTCCACTGATTGGCGGGTGGGAAAACACTAACATGAGTCCCTATGCAGAGGGGGTGGAGTTGTTGGAAAAAGTGCGGGAAAGAGAAAGGAAGTCGAGGAGAAGTAAGAAAGTTTGTGACAGTCAGAGGAGAGGAGAGGCAGCAGAGACGTGGTCAGAAAAAGAAGTGTTCAACTCAGCCGTGCATGCAGTGATTCAGCAGTCCAGCAAGGGTAGCGAGGTCCCTTTTCTCTCCCTTGTCTTTACAGCAGTCAGAAGGAAAGAGTTGGAGGTCATCGTTCCCACCTAACAGTGAGCCAAACTACCCAGTGAATTTAAAGCCAGGATTAGTTCAACGACCATTACAACTCGCATTTCATTCCTTCATACTTCACTTCCAGTAAATCCTTCAGCTTGTAACAACTGGGGAAGTTATTACTGAATATCCTCTAGAATTAGAGAGAGAGCATTGAAGATAAGTGGGAATCAAATTGTCAAGCTACTGTTTTCATCATGTCAATTCACTGTATTATTGTGGACCTGCTGTGCTTGTGTAACGCTGCCTGTTTACCTGTTGTTACTACTAAGCTTCATTAAAACTGCATGCTCCCAGTTTACTAATTCAAGCTACTGAACTCATCTCAAGTTATTCTGCCATCATTAGACTTGGGAGTTCAGGTTGGAGTACTGCTGTCACTCGTGACAAAACACCTATCTATTTCAAACATGTTCTCATATGTTATTTGTGCCGCTATGCGACAGCTGAGCAGAGCCCCATTATCACCACTGTGGGGGGGATTACAGAGCCACCCGTGGAAACCATTTTACAATCCCCGTGGTCTCCCGCACTTTGGGGCACTCAGCTTGGCCATTGCATACTCGCCGCCTTGGTGTTACAAACAGGATAAAAAGCTGCCTTTGTGCCGCATACACATGGTTGCAGTAATGCAAAAACTTCAGTAGCAACCACCATTTTCAAAAATTCAAAACTCCAAACAATCCTTAATCAAAATGTTGGATAATGGAGACAACCCTGCTGGCAACCCGCCAGTAGTAGATGCTCCGATAGTGCCTCCGGATTCAGCGCCTGTTACCGCACCAGCTGCTGTAGCGCCAGTTGCCATAGCGCCTGCAGATGCTGCCCCTGTTCCTTTTAATACCTCTGGTTTCGCACCTCTACCCATGCCATACTGTTTAGGAGCGCCATCGCTACCCAAATGTAGTAGCGAGTGACATACCCTCAGAGAGTTTCGAAGGAAAATAGGAGCTGTGTTATGCTTATACCCGTTAGCAACGGAGCAGAAAATAGAGATCTTTATGGGACAATTAGAAGGTGCCGCTGCCAGAGACGTCAAAACATGGCCGTGTGAGCATAAAAAGTTTGTACAGGATATTTTTGAATGTTTGCAAACTACCTTTGACATGCATATCATGTCCGAAATAAGAACTTTAACACAAGTTTGGGAAAATTTTAAGAGAATATGCGTTATCTCTACAGGAGGATATGAAGGCCGTAGTGCGTCCCGGCCCTAAGGAGGCCACCAGTGCTGACCAATCCCTGAGAGAACAATTTACTGAGGGCTCAGTAAATGAAACCCTTCGAAGCCAACTAAATATGCTATTGGTGCAACACCCAGGCAGCACGTTTCTAGAGATCAAAGAGTTCAGAACTATTCTGGGTACAGAGCCCAAGGCCACTGAGGGGGAGAAGCTTAAACAGGGGATAAAGCTCTTCTGCGCCGATAAGATGTCCCGCCCTCGCAAGCGGGACGTGTACAGACAGGCTGAGCAATCTAGCAACGATTCCCCTTAACCGTTGTTAGAGATGCAGCGACAGATGATTGAGCTGACTCGCAGTGTTGCAGCCTTGTGCAACAAAGTTAGTGAGCTGGAAAGTCCACATACTACACCCCAGCCATTACTACCCAAGAGCAGGCTACTACCTGGACCGACTTGGCTGACCGGAAGTTATTCACACCCCTTGCGGCCATTTTATGAACATAGCTGCCAATATGGACATGATTAGTTCACACACCCCGAAAGGGATATCTAAATATGTAGGCCCCTGTCCTGAGGTAACCCTGTACGTGGATAGTAAGCCATCGCTCGACCTGCTTGATATGGGATTAGAGTGACCACCATTGGCAATGTGACTTTCAAAAATACTGGTCCCCTGAAGTCCTCACCTGCCCTCCAAAGTAGTTCATTAATGGTGTAGTGAGTAACGGTTTACCCGTACCAATAGTTGGGAACTGGGAACCCATTGCCATAGATGGCAAAGCTGATTTACACCATCAAGGAATTCTGGTGGTAGACGTGCCAGATAAAAATGCACCAATCATAACTCTGGGCATGAATATTCTCCGGAACTGCCATATCCCTGCAGCATCCCAGGCTCAGCGAGCTGTACTGAAAGCAGCCATTAGAACGCTTACTGCTTAGCAACGGTTTACTAACCCGCAAGGGGCATGTGGGTAGAACCCGTATAAAAGATATCAGACAAGTCCTACTTCCGCCGGAATCTGAGTTCGTTCTATGGTGCTAAACACGTCCAGGCCTACGTGGTCATGAGTACGAGGCGTTAATGGAGCCTATAACCATTAATGGTCACCCATTCTTGATGGCTGCCCGGAGCCTAGCCACGGTAAAAGACGGTAAAGTACTGATCTACTTGATTATTATTGGGAATGTCCCCGTACAGATAATGAAATACATTGCCATAGCACAAGTATCCCTACTCTCACCTGACGATGTGCTAGAAAAGGAGACTGTCTGATAATGTCCATCAGTGAATGCAGTCCGTACAGCCAGACTCTATTAAGTTCCCTTCCTGGCTTTCTGACCTTGACATTGGGGATATCAAGGTCCACTCGTGGACAATTGCCCTTGCGCTTACAACACTAATTTTGTTTCTTCTGGAGCCGCTATTAATCCTATGTATTTTGTATGTTTAGTTTATTATGACCATTCAAGTAACTACGTTTTGTACCCTGAAAGACTACCCAGTGTGTCCTAAAAGTTCTAGCAACATTCAAAATATGCACCTCAAGACACTACTTGATGAGTTTCAGTTCATTATTGTTATTGTTCATATGCTCACCCTTTGCCTTAACGTCTTTCAGAGACACGTGATTTAGTGCCCCACACTACTGCATGATGGACTCTATGTTTTACCTGCTCAGCATTCATGCACTCATGCCTCTCTGGGTGGTAAGGTAGCTGCCTTTATATCGTTTTGCCAAGAAGAAAGCTACTGTATTTTATTGTATGCTTTTATTTCAGGTTATAAATGCATATATGGACTTTCGCACAGGACTCTAGAGTGATGTTATACTTTACTTCCAGTAAACCCTTCAGCTAGTAACAACTGGGGAAGTAATTACTAAGTATCCTCTAGAATTAGAGAGAGAGCATTGATTAAAAGTGGAAATCAAATTGTCAAGCTACTGTTTTCATCATGTCAATTCACTGCATTATTGTGGACCCTGCTGTGCCTGTGTAACGCTGCCTATCTACCCATTGTTACTACTAAGCTTCAGTAAAACTGCATGCTCCCAGTTTACTAATTTAAGCTACTGGACTCATCTTGAGTTATTCTACCATCATTAGACTTGGGAATTCAAGTTGGTGTACTGACGTCACACGTGACAAAACACCTATTTCAAACGTTTTCTCATACGTTATGCATGCCACTGTGCAACAGCAGAGCAGAGCCCCGTTATCGCCACTATGGGAGGGATTACAGAGCCACCCATGACAACCATCTTACAATCCCCGTGGTCTCACCCATTTTGGTGCGCTCAGCTCGGCCATTGCATATGTCACAATGAATTGCTGTGGTTCTGAAGGCCAAAGGATATCCAACGTACTTCTAGATGGTGTCCCTAATAAAATGGACATTCTGTGTATTCCAAAGTGTGCCAGCATGCTTTGTGATGCTTAAAGGATTATTATTAGAGATGACCGAGCACCAAAATGCTCGGGTGCTCGTTACTCGGGACGAAATTTTCGCGATGCTCGAGGGTTCGTTTCGAATAATGAACCCCATTGAAGTCAATGGGCGACCCGAGCATTTTTGTATATCGCCGATGCTCGCTAAGGTTTCCATTTGTGAAAATCTGGGCAATTCAAGAAAGTGATGGGAACGACACAGCAACGGATAGGGCAGGCGAGGGGCTACATGTTGGGCTGCATCTCAAGTTCCCAGGTCCCACTATTAAGCCACAATAGCGGCAATAGTGGGCCCCCCCCCCTCCCAACAATTTTTACTTCTGAAAAGCCCTCATTAGCAATGCATTCCTTAGCTAAGCACCACACTACCTCCAACAAAGCACAATCACTGCCTGCATGACACTCCGCTGCCACTTCTCCTGGGTTACATGCGGCCCAACCCCCCCCCCCCCGCGCACGACCCAGTGTCCACAGCACACACCAAAGTGTCCCTGCGCAGCCTTTAGCTGCCCTCATGCCACACCACCCTCATGTCTATTTATAAGTGTGTCTGCCATGAGGAGGAACCGCAGGCACACACTGCAGAGGGTTGGCACAGCTAGGCAGCGACCCTCTTTAAAAGGGGCGGGGCGATAGTCCACAATGCTGTACAGAAGCAATGAGAAATCCAATCCTGTGCCACCTCCATCAGGAGCTGCACACGTGGGCATAGCAATAGGGAACCTATGTGCCACACACTATTCATTCTGTCAAGGTGTCTGCATGCCCCAGTCAGACCACGGTTTTTTATAAATAGTCACAGGCAGGTACAACTTCGCAATGGGAATTCCGTGTGCACCCACAGCATGGGTGGCTCCCTGGAACCCACCGGCGGTACATAAATATATCCCATTGCATTGTCCATCACAGCTGAGGTAATGTCATGTTAAATGCAGGTGGGCTTCGACCCACACTGCATGCCCCAGTCAGACTGGGGTTCTTTAGAAGTAGACACATGCAGTTACAACTCCCTGTGGACCCACAGCATGGGTGGCTCCCTGGAACCCACCGGCGGTACATAAATATATCCCATTGCAGTGCCCAGCATAGCTGATGTAATGTCATGTTAAATGCAGGTGGACTTCGGCCCACACTGCATGCCCCAGTCAGACTGGGGTTCTTTAGAAGTGGACACATGCAGTTACAACTCTGTGTGGACCGACAGCATGGGTGGCTCCCTGGAACCCACCGGCGGTACATAAATATATCCCATTGCATTGCCCATCACAGCTGAGGTAATGTCATGTTTAATGCAGGTGGGCTTCGACCCACACTGCATGCCCCAGTCAGACTGGGGTTCTTTAGAAGTGGACACATGCAGTTACAACTCCGTGTGGACCGACAGCATGGGTGGGTCCCAGGTAGCCACCGGCGGTACATAAATATATCCCATTGCAGTGCCCAGCACAGCTGATGTAACGTCAGCTTTAATGCAGGTGGGCAAAAAATTAATTGGATTACACTGTAGGCGAGGGCCCAAAAAAATTGGTGTACCAACAGTACTAATGTACCTCAGAAAAATTGCCCATGCCCAACCAAGAGGGCAGGTGAAACCCATTAATCGCTTTGGTTAATGTGGCTTAATTTGTAACTAGGCCTGGAGGCTGCCCAGTTAAAATAAAAATTGGTTGAGGTGAAAGTTTCAACGCTTTAATGAGCATTGAAACGTATAAAAATTGTTTACAAAAATTATATGACTGAGCCTTGTGGGCCTAAGAAAAATTGCCCATTCGGCGTGATTACGTCAGGTTTCAGGAGGAGGAGCAGCAGGAGGAGGATGAATAGAATACACAGATTGATGAAGCTAAAAGGTCCCCGTTTTTGATGGTGATAGAGAACGATGCTTCCATCCGCGGGTGCAGCCTACGTATTGCTTAGGTATCGCTGCTGTCCGCTGGTGGAGAAGAGAAGTCTGGGGAAATCCACGCTTTGTTCATCTTGATGAGTGTAAGCCTGTCGGCACTGTCGGTTGACAGGCGGGTACGCTTATCCGTGATGATTCCCCCAGCCGCACTAAACACCCTCTCTGAGAAGACGCTAGCCGCAGGACAAGCAAGCACCTCCAGGGCATACAGCACGAGTTCAGGCCACGTGTCCAGCTTCGACACCCAGTAGTTGTGGGGGGCAGAGGCGTCATGGAGGACGGTCGTGCGATCGGCTACGTACTCCCTCACCATCCTTTTACAGTGCTCCCGCCGACTCAGCCTTGACTGGGGAGCGGTGACACAGTCTTGCTGGGGAGCCAGAAAGCTGTCAAAGGCCTTAGAGAGTGTTGCCCTGCCTGTGCTGTACATGCTGCCTGATCTTCGTGCCTCCCCTGCTACCTGGCCCTCGGAACTGCGCCTTCGGCCACTAGCGCTGTCGGATGGGAATTTTACCATCAGTTTGTCCACCAGGGTCCTGTGGTATAGCATCACTCTCAAACCCCTTTCCTCTTCGGGTATGAGAGTGGAAAGGTTCTCCTTATACCGTGGGTCGAGCAGTGTGTACACCCAGTAATCCGTAGTGGCCAGAATGCATGTAACGCGAGGGTCACGAGAAAGGCATCCTAACATGAAGTCAGCCATGTGTGCCAGGGTACCTGTATGCAACACATGGCTGTCCTCACTAGGAAGATCACTTTCAGGATCCTCCTCCTCCTCCTCCTCCTCCTCAGGCCATACACGCTGAACGGATGACAGGCAAGCAGCATGGGTACCCTCAGCAGTGGGCCAAGCTTTATCTTCCCCCTCCTCCTCATCTTCCTCATGCTCCTCCTCCTCAACGCGCTGAGATATAGACAGGAGGGTGCTCTGACTATCCAGCGACATACTGTCTTCGCCTGCCTCCGTTTCCGAGTGCAAAGCGTCTGCCTTTATGCTTTGCAGGGAACTTCTCAAGAGGCATAGCAGAGGAATGGTGATGCTAATGATTGCAGCATCGCCGCTCACCATCTGGGTAGACTCCTCAAAGTTTCCAAGGACCTGGCAGATGTCTGCCAACCAGGCCCACTCTTCTGTAAAGAATTGAGGAGGCTGACTCCCACTGCGCTGCCCATGTTGGAGTTGGTATTCCACTATAGCTCTACGCTGCTCATAGAGCCTGGCCAACATGTGGAGCGTAGAGTTCCATCGTGTGGGCACGTCGCACAGCAGTCGGTGCACTGGCAGATTAAACCGATGTTGCAGGGTGCGCAGGGTGGCAGCGTACGTGTGGGACTTGCGGAAATGTGCGCAGAGGCGGCGCACCTTTCCGAGCAGGTCTGACAAGCGTGGGTAGCTTTTCAGAAAGCGCTGAACCACCAAATTAAAGACGTGGGCCAGGCATGGCACATGCGTGAGGCTGCCGAGCTGCAGAGCCGCCACCAGGTTACGGCCGTTGTCACACACGACCATGCCCGGTTGGAGGCTCAGCGGCGCAAGCCAGCGGTCGGTCTGCTCTGTCAGACCCTGCAGCAGTTCGTGGGCCATGTGCCTTTTCTCTCCTAAGCTGAGTAGTTTCAGCACGGCCTGCTGATGCTTGGCCACCGCTGTGCTGCCACGCCGCGCGACACCGACTGCTGGCGACGTGCTGCTGCTGACACATCTTGATTGCGAGACAGAGGTTGCGTAGGAGGAGGAGGAGGAGGAGGGTGGTTTAGTGGAGGAAGCATACACCGCCGCAGATACCACCACCGAGCTGGGGCCCACAATTCTGGGGGTGGGTAGGACGTGAGCGGTCCCAGGCTCTGACTCTGTCCCAGCCTCCACTAAATTCACCCAATGTGCCATCAGGGAGATATAGTGGCCCTGCCCGCCTGTGCTTGTTCATGTGTCCGTTGTTAAGTGGACCTTGGCAGTAACCGCGTTGGTGAGGGCGCGTACAATGTTGCGGGAGACGTGGTCGTGCAGGGCTGGGACAGCACATCGGGAAAAGTAGTGGCGACTGGGAACTGAGTAGCGCGGGGCCGCCGCCGCCATCATACTTTTGAAAGCCTCCGTTTCCACAACCCTATACGGCAGAATCTCCAGGCTGATAAATTTGGTTATGTGCACGTTTAACGCTTGAGCGTGCGGGTGCGTGGCGGCGTACTTGCACTTGCGCTCCAACACTTGCGCTAGCGACGGCTGGACGGTGCGCTGAGAGACATTGGTGGATGGGGCCGAGGACAGCGGAGGTGAGGGTGTGGGTGCAGGCCAGGAGACGGTAGTGCCTGTGTCCTGAGAGGGGGGTTGGATCTCAGTGGCAGGTTGGGGCACAGGGGGAGAGGTAGCGGTGCAAACCAGAGGCGGTGAACGGTCTTCTTCCCACCTTGTGGGGTGCTTGGACATCATATCTCTGCGCATGCTGGTGGTGGTGAGGCTAGTGGTGGCTCCCCGGCTGATCTTGGCGCGACAAAGGTTGCACGCCACTGTTCGCCGGTCATCTGCACTCTCAGTGAAAAACTGTCAGACCTTTGAGCACCTCGGCCTCTGCAGGGTGGCATGGCACGAGGGGGCGCTTTGGGAAACAGTTGGTGGATTATTCGGTCTGGCCCTGCGTCTACCCCTGGCCACCACACTGCCTCTTCCAATCTGCCCTGCTGCTACACTTGCCTCCCCCTCTGAAGACCTGTCCTCAGTAGGCGTAGCAAACCAGGTGGGGTCAGTCACCTCATCGTCCTGCTGCTCTTCCTCCGAATCCTCTGTGCGCTCCTCCCTCGGACTTACTCCAATTACTACTACCTGAGTGATAGACAACTGTGTCTCATCGTCATCGTCCTCCTAACCCACTGAAAGCTCTTGAGACAGTTTCTGGAAGTCCCCAGCCTCATCCCCCGGACCCCGGAAACTTTCCAAAGGTTGGGCATCGGTCATGACAAACTCCTCCAGTGGGAGAGGATTCGGAACCATTGCTGCCCATTCTGGGCAGGGGCCCGAGAACAGTACATGGGAGTCTGCCTGCTCCTCAGAATGTGTCATTGTAATGGAGTGAGGAGGCTGGGAGAAAGGAGGAGCAGCAGCCAGAGGATTCAGAGTTGCAGCAGTGGACGGCGCAGAACTCTGGGTGGTCGATAGATTGCTGGATGCACTTTCTGCCATCCACGACAGGACCTGCTCACACTGCTCATTTTCTAATAAAGGTCTACCGCGTGGACCCATTAATTGTGAGATGAATGTGGGGACGCCAGAAACGTGCCTCTCTCCTAATCCCGCAGCAGTCGGCTGCGATACACCTGGATCAGGAGCTCGGCCTGTGCCCACACCCTGACTTGGGCCTCCGCGTCCTCGCCCGCGTCCACGTCCACGTCGTCTAGGCCTGCCCCTACCCCTCAGCATGGTGTATTACCAGTAGTGCAGAAACAGAACGCTGTAATTAAATGTGCCGCTTATTGGCCTGTGGTTGGAGGCTGACTTCTCTTACGGAACGCACAGCAGAGCCAGGAAAGAATTTTGCACAAGCCTGCTGTAACACTTAGCTGGCTGCGTATTAATTAGGACTACTACTCCCAGCACAGACGCAGTACACTGAGGACGGTCACAGGCAGCCCAAATAGAAAGTTTTTTCCCAAATTTTTTTGGAAAAGCCCACTGCCTATATAGACAGTATATCTCTTTCACTGTCCCTGCCTCACCACTACTGGCCCTGGACTATGTAAAATTACTGCAGACTGTTTCCCTCTGGACAGGATGACATCGGTGATGTAACGGCCAACGCAGAGCCAGGAAAGAATTTTGCGCAAGCCTGCTGTAACACTTAGCTGGCTGCGTATTAATTAGGACTACTACCCCCAGCAGAGACGCAGTACACTCAGGACGGTCACAGGCAGCCCAAATAGAATGTTTTTTCCCAAATTTTTTTGGAAAAGCCCACTGCCTATATAGACAGTATATGTCTTTCACCTTTTTCACTGCCCCTGCCTCAGCACTACTGTCCTTATACTATGTAAAATTACTGCAGACTGAGAACGCAATGCTCTGCATGGCCGATATACAAAAAAAATGTGCAACACTGCAAAAAGCAGCCTCCACACTACTGCACACGGTCAGATGTGGCCCTAAGAAGGACCGTTGGGGTTCTTGAAGCCTAAAATAACTCCTAAGACTCTCCCTATAGCAACTCCAGCAAGACAGCACTTTCCCTGAACTATGTCAGAATGCATCTGTGGCGAGCCGCGGGAGGGGCCGATTTATATACTCGGGTGACACCTGATCTCCCCAGCCACTCACTGCAGGGGGGTGGTATAGGGCTTGAACGTCGCAGGGGGAAGTTGTAATGCCTTCCTTGTCTTTCTATTGGCCAGAAAAGCACGATAACGTCTCAGAGATGAAAGTGAAAGTAACTCGAACATCGCGTGGTGCTCGCCTCTAGTAACGAGCATCTCGAACACGCTAATACTCGAACGAGCATCAAGCTCGGACAAGTACGTTCGCTCATCTCTAATTATTATGATATCTGTGTTTTATGGCACTTGCTCAAAAACCCTCTCTCTATTAGAGTGGTAATTCCTGCTTTGATGCATCCACACTATTAGAGTGGTAATTCCTGCTTTGATGCATCCACACTATTGATGTGTTATATGATCAGCCATTCATTTAGGCACTTTACTCAGCTATCACAGATAGTCCCAAAGAGATGAATGGAGCAGCAGAACACACGCTTGACCACAGCTCCATTTATATAGGGGGGCATGGGACCCCCATTCTCATGATCAGTGGTCGTCCCAGCAATTGGACCCCCACCAATTAGACACGTATTCCCTATCTAGTGCATAGAGCATAAGTTTAAAATAATCTTGGTACAACCTCTTTAAAGGGGTAGTGCCATGTCCGACAAACATGGCGGAGATGAGATTACAGTGCATATACCATGGTGGCTAAGAACACAAAAACAGCTGCACTCCCATAAAAGTCAGTAGAAGTTACCAAAACAGTATAGCGCAGCAGGATAATTTCCATGACTCAACAGTTTGACTGTTTGTTTAGTTCTAGCCACCAGTTGCTACGTTGTGAGGTGGGACAAGGTCAAGGAACCCCCTCCAGGGGTGGGCCTCACATCTATCAGATGCTCATGGTATATCTTGTAGCTATGTAATAAATGTACAAGATGGGAATACTCTTTTAAAGGGAATCTATTGCAAGGTTTTGCAATTCTTAGACCCCTAAACCTTCAAAAGAATGATGCAATGCACATTCCCACAGTTAGCTTGTTAAACATCCTGAGCAAAGCATACCTTTAAAATGAAGGTTTTTAAACTTTCCCTACTGTATGCAAATTTGTCGCGAATAGTCTGGTGGGTGGACCAGACCATCTCTAGTGGGCTAGCCGGACTGCTGCCACGAGATGAAGTTGGCAGGAGTGTAGCCTGAGTGGGTACGCCAACTCTAATTGTGTCACAGTGGTTGCTACTCTGACTAGCAATGTTAGCTCATGCAGTAGACGGATTACAATAGAGCCCTTGTAGGCTCAAAGTGACGCCAATGCCTTTTAGTGTCATGTGGTGATGAAATAAAGAGTCCAATCCCAAGGGCCTTAGTGAAACCGAAGGCACACAGTTTACTTGCAACTTGGAAAAAAAGGGTAAAATCCAACAAACTGCAACTAAAAACACTTACTTCTTAGCACTCTACCAGAGACAGAAATGAGGTGGTTTAAGTTATCTGGCGGCTGGACTGGGAGGTTACTGATGGAAGAATAATAGAGAGAACAGCGCAGACTCTCTTGCACACGCTCTGGCTCTTGACTAAATGGCGACAGATTAAACTCACGATTGTGGCTGAGTTACTTCCCACTGACAAGCCGACCCTCTCTGGCAACACTCCCTCAGGGCAAAGTTGCAAACGACTGTAGAAGACTTCCTCCAAGACTCCCCTCCAGGCCTAGGCCAGGCTTTCCCCAGGCCTGAGGCTAGTTTCCACCACTTCCCTCTTTATCTGGGCTCCAGCTCCAACTCTCACTCTAGCCCCCTCTACACCCACGCGCTGCCCCTTAATTCGTCTCCACCGACCAATCCTGGGTTAAGAGGAAATCTCGACACAATCCCAGGGTTAAACAGGGCTGATGAAAAGGTGACAAGACAAATTCTGAGAAGTCATGCAGAAACATACAAAACAGACACCAGACATTAACTGTTGAGTAACCAGAAATAGCCAATACATAAAGACAACACATGGATATGTGGTACCCCATGGCGACCAAGACATGAGGCCCACACTGAGGAGCTGGTGGGGGTAGATGTGTCACTTGTCACGTAGGCTCTACCAGACTCCTCCCCGGAGGGACGCACGGAACCTCAGCCAAGGTAAAGCTAGGCTTCTTCCAAGCAACGCCAGGTGGTGGTTACCTGTATAAGGGCTTTTACCCACTCGCGATATTTTTCCCTGTGATGCAACAGCGATGATTATGAAACCAATAATTTTCAATGGTTTCATACTTATTTGCGATTTTTCACTCCAGCTTCGCATCGCAGAGAAGAAATCTGCAATATTGCTTAGTGTCTCCAATGGGGCCAGCGGCAGCAGTGCTAGCCCCATTGAAAACATAGGGAGTATATTGCAGACTTCTGCCACAGGGGTTTCCTTCATCCTTTGATGAATAGCTGAGCACTGCCTGTAATTGGCTGAGCGCTTAGCCAATCAGCATAGCCTTTTCAGGAGGCAGGGATTTTTGAATCCCCGCCTGCTGAAAGAGCTTGAAAGCAGTGCAGGGGAGCCAACCAGAGGATGTAAGCGCTGCGGAATATGTTGGCGCTATACAAATAAAGATTATTATTATTATTATGCGCCTGAGCGGCGGAGAGGTGAGTATATAATTTTTTTTTTTAACCATCTAGGGATGATTTTTTTTTTAGTAAAGGGCTAAAAGCCCTTCCTTGAAAATCATCACTGCGGGGGTTGCCTACAACCCACTGCTTTCAATGGGGCCGGCAAAAGCAGTGCCGACCCCATTGAAAGCATTGAGATAGCATCCTGGACCTCTGCCACAGTTCTCACAGCTGTGGCAGAAGTCTGCGATATACTATCAATGCTTTCAATGGGGCTGGCGCTGCTGCTGAAAGCATTTAGCGATATCGCAGCGGGGGTTTTTTGCGCTGCGAGCCAAGTGTTTTTACTCGCTCTTACAGCGCAAGGAAAAAAAACCGCCACACTGGCAAATCCTCGGCTGTTTAATAAGAGAGTCCACACACAGTTAACCTTGAATACCTCAATCACTGGGAACGGGCAGTGACTGGAAACTTTACTCTGCACTTGCAAAAAGCTTACTCGCACGTGCAGGAAAGACAGTGTTTCAGTAGACGGTCAGGGAGAAGAACAAAGGATGAAACCGGTCCCACAGTCTAAGTTATCTGTGGTGCTCCGCTCCTGGACACACACTCCGGGACTCTGAATAACTCCGGAGGGGACACATCATTCTGCTGACACTCACTCGGAACTTGCTATGTATTACACTTTGTAAAACACTGCACAGCAGACTTCTTCACTCCTTGCACTCCTCAGAGGTGGTCCCTAGAATGGTGGAACTCTAGATATCTCTCCTCTTCTTCCATACTTCACATGAGGGTTGAAGGTACTCCTATGTGGCCGACACTGTCCTTTCTTTCACTACCGTTGAAGTAAATAGAAGACCCACTCGTTGCTCCCAATCACTCATACTTATAGAGGGTAGACATCACGTGACTAGACAGAATTGTTACTTTCCCAGACATATCCCAGCCACTTTCAGACATTAACCTCTCACATGCTGCAGCTGTGCAATACACATAACAGCAGACAAGACACTTTGCACAGCACATCCACATAAAAGACATGCATCTATGACAATTATGGAGGGGCCAGAAATAGGTTCGGGTGCCGGCGCGGGGGAGCGGTGAGAAGCGGCTGTCAGCAGGAGGGAGGGGGGGGAGAGGGAGACAGAGATCTCCCCTCCGTTCTGCCCCGCTCTCCCCCGCAGCTCCGTGCCCGCTGCCGGCACCTGAACCTTCTTTCTCGAGCTGGGGAAATACTCGCTAAAGGCAATGCTCACTCGAGCAATTGCCTTTAGCGAGTATACTCGCTCATCTATAATCATCAGTAGTTGATGGACAGCGCCGGCTTCACTCTCTTTGCAATAAATGGGAATGCCTCCCTGCTATTCCACTTCCTGCCCAGAACAGGATATCAGTAACAGGAGCAGGATGGGGATTAGAAGGTGCTCTCACTTCCTTACCTGTCCACTGATGATGTCCAACCCGCAGTACTAGACAGTGGGCCGGACAATCAGCTGATGAACCGGAATCCAAAGCGATGGACTTCTGACCATCAACTACTGATGGCCTATCCAGAAGATAGGTCATCAGTTGAATAGAGCCTGAGCTAGTCCTTTAAGAGCTTCAAACCTGATGACAGGTTGGCCCGAGCATCCCTTAGGTGGTATGAACCTGCATATATACACATATGAGTAGCCAAAGTCACTCAATAGCCCATCTACTGCATAGATAGTCCGACGCATGAGAGAGACCAAAGAAGGAGTTAAATCTTGAGTTCTTTTTAATTTTTCTTTTCCTCTGTGCTTTCCTGTAGTCCTAACGGCACTGAGGATTTCCCCCCTTCTTTTTCTCTTAGTGCTCAGATTTCGGCTTAGAAAATGCAGACCGTGTTTTATCGCACAGCGATTTACCATGGTAACGGTTTCCTGTGGTTCGGGCCCTATTGTGTCTCCCTCTCTACGGAATAAAGGAGACCTTTGGACTCGTTGGTTCAGAGCCAGAACCCCGCTTCCCTGTTCTGCAACCTATTTACCTTCAGCTTTTAAAAGCACTGCAAGCCGCAGGGGTCAGTAACCATCATTAAGAATAAAACGTTGCTATAGGGCACACATTCAGAGCGCAAGTGGGGTTTTTCTTCTTTTTTTGGGAACTTATTTTTATTGTGTTTACTGAGTCAAAGATACCAAATTGTGTCTTGTATGCGGTGCTGCACAGTTCTGAATAGCGATGTGAGCAGGACATAAATTAAAGGGATATTCCACTTGACAATCATAGGCATGTCAGAGTATGACTTTGATAGGTGGTCCTGTCCGTTACCCATGAGGGACTCATCTCTGCGGCTCCTTGCAAACTTAAAAGTGTAAGTTTTCTAAAACTCCTAAAGTGATCGGTATAAGGGCTCCCACCCACTGGCAGTGCGAGAAAAAAATCGGCATGACACTGGGATATCGGCATCACGCCGACATATCACCAGTCTTCTCAATGGGGCCAGCACTAACCCCATTGAAAAGAGATGGAGAATGCCGGGGACTTCTGCCGAAGCTGTAACAGCTGTGACAGCTGTGGCAGGAGTTTCCTTAATCCCCGCGGGAATGAATAGCTAAGGGTTATGGGTGATTGGCTGAGTGCCCAGCCAATAGCTAAGCAGTAGCTACTATTGGCTGAGCCCTCAGCCAATCTGCACAGCCCTTTCCGGAGGCGGGGATTTTTAAATTCCCGACTGCTGAAAGAGCTTAATAGCAGTGTCGGGGAGCCAACAATGGGCTAGAATGCCGCGGACTTCTGCCACAGCTGTGACAGCTGTGGCAGAGGATTCCTTCATCCCCAGGGTCCCCGGCATTCTCCCTATGCTTTCAATGGGGCTAGCGCTGCTGTCGCTGGCCCCATTGAAACCACTTGCGATATGCCGGTTCTATACCGGCCTCTTTCTTGCGCTGCGATGTGAGAGTTTTCTCGTGCTCTCACAGCGCAAGAAAGAAAATATCGCCAATGGGTGGAAGCCCTAATGGACAGAACACTGAAATCATCCTATGGCCTCCACCACACAAGGGTATTTTGGGATGCAAATGCTCATTACATGTCCTTTCCCTTGCCGGTTATACGGACAAGAAATAAGGAATGCCAATACATATGAATTTGCCATGTATGGGTATAGCAAACATTACATGGACTTATGTCTTTGTGCTCTTCGAGGCAAGTTGTGCTTGAGTTTCTGGTTCCAACTCATACTTACAGCAAGGGTGTACCTAGCCTGTCTGTTGCTATACTATAATGCCCATAGCCCTAGCTCCATTAGGGGCCTGACATGTTTCCTTTAACTGGAGTGGACAGATAGACTTTAGGATAACAAGTTAAAGTTTAAGAGGGCCATTCTCCATTGAAGTGCTATCATTTCTTCCGAATGAAGAATAGCAACGTTCTCAAACCTCAGGATTCCTTCAGGGAAAGCCCAGACCTCACTAATAGGGATAAAACTGAATTTCAGACTATCTCTTAGAATCTGAAATTCTAACTAGCCTTAAGGCAAATCTAATGGTTACCCAATGGGCTCACCTCCTGCTTCCTCACCAGAACCATTCCTATTAGTACGGTGGATTACCATACTTATATTATATCTGAGAATGGGCTGGAATTATGTTTATAGCAGGGGATAGAAAGATTATTTCACTGATACAAGGTCAAGGGACATCAAGGTGATTGTGATGATAATTTACCGAAAAGCAATACAGACCTGCAAGTACCTCACCGTCA